>NW_027645539.1:0-363000 GCF_951640355.1 Cnephaeus nilssonii | reverse complement strand
GCTCCTTCGTTGTGAATTCCAATTTGGTGAAACAGCGTTCATAACAAATGTACCAGCACTTTAACCGTTATTACCACTTGAAAGTCTACCCTACCTTTCACAGCGCTTTGGTTACAGACTCTCAGTATTTCAAAATTCAGTAGAGATGTTCGGGTTCGAAAACGTATTCCAGGAGTTCTAGAGTCACTCTGACACATCCCCCTGGTCCGTTGTTTTGAGCTCTGAGAGTTTTCCTTTTAACACGGGTGTCATACCGGCTTTTTAAAGGCACGTTAAAACGCCGCTCGGAGAAGCCGAAAGCGGTTTGGCTCAGTGGATAGAGCGTCGGTCTGCGGACTGAAGGGTCCCGGGTTCGATTCCGGTCAAGGGCACGTCCATTGGTTGCGGGCACATCCCCGGCAGGGGGTGTTTGCAGGAGGAGGCAGCTGGTCGATATGTTTCCAGCTCTCTGTCCCTCTGCTTTCCTCTCCGTACAAAGTCAATAAGATATATTAAAAAACAAACAAACAAACACAAAATACACTACTTGGGACCCTGGCCCAACTACCATTTTGATTTCATAGTGTTCTCCATACTTTCATACTATTCTATACCTCTACGAAAATGAGTTTTGCAGTGTTTCACCAAAACCTTTTCCTGAAAACGCCAACTCCTTTGGACGGGAAAAATAAATGTAAACAGTGCCACACTCGGTTCTCAGCTGTTTGAACAACATTTCCCAGGGACGAAATTGTGCTGTTCCGATATTCAGGCTATTGGAATATGTGTTCCTAGTGTGTGAAGCACGTTTCTCAATATTTCCCTAGTCTGGAGTTGTAAATCCGCAGTGCTACACTCCAATTTGTCCAGTGATTGAAGCTCATTCGTTGTGAATAGCCAACGTTACTACACCGTGACCGTAACCCTGTCCCTAACCCTCTGACCCCAACCCTAAACCTATGCCTAACCTGAGCCTGAACCCTACCCAGCCCGAACCCTTATCGTAACCCTAACCCTAGCCAGAACCCCAAGTCTCTAACCCGAACACCACAACGAACCTCGGTGACATCGTCACTCCCAGCGGGTCCCCTGGCCAAAGCATGATCACCTGGGATCAATGGAACCTGCCCACGTGGCCCCTCCCCCCTTGGTGACATCATCACTTCCGCTTTCATGGCCTTAGCAGGCTTCTTTCAAAGACGCCAACTCATGGCCCTGAATTATAAATGTAACCAGTATCCAACTCGGTTCTATGTTCTTTGAGCACGATTTCCTTGTCAGGAAACAGTGCGTTACAGATATTAAGGCCCTTTCTCCACGTATTCCTAGCGTCTGAAGCACTTTCTTAGATATTAACCTGGGTTATCATTGTGAATTAGCCCGAGTTGGGGTCTCTCTCTTCCAGTGTCTCAAGCTCCTTCGTTGTGAATTCCAATTTGGTGAAACAGCGTTCATAACAAATATACCAGCACTTTAACCGTTATTACCACTTGAAAGTCTACCCTACCTTTCACAGCGCTTTGGTTACAGACTCTCAGTATTTCAAAATTCAGTAGAGATGTTCGGGTTCGAAAACGTATTCCAGGAGTTCTAGAGTCACTCTGACACATCCCCCTGGTCCGTTGTTTTGAGCTCTGAGAGTTTTCCTTTTAACACGGGTGTCATACCGGCTTTTTAAAGGCACGTGAAAACGCCGCTCGGAGAAGCCGAAAGCGGTTTGGCTCAGTGGATAGAGCGTCGGTCTGCGGACTGAAGGGTCCCGGGTTCGATTCCGGTCAAGGGCACGTCCATTGGTTGCGGGCACATCCCCGGCAGGGGGTGTTTGCAGGAGGAGGCAGCTGGTCGATATGTTTCCAGCTCTCTGTCCCTCTGCTTTCCTCTCCGTACAAAGTCAATAAGATATATTAAAAAACAAACAAACAAACACAAAATACACTACTTGGGACCCTAGCCCAACTACCATTTTGATTTCATAGTGTTCTCCATACTTTCATACTATTCTATACCTCTACGAAAATGAGTTTTGCAGTGTTTCACCAAAACCTTTTCCTGAAAACGCCAACTCCTTTGGACGGGAAAAATAAATGTAAACAGTGCCACACTCGGTTCTCAGCTGTTTGAACAACATTTCCCAGGGACGAAATTGTGCTGTTCCGATATTCAGGCTATTGGAATATGTGTTCCTAGTGTGTGAAGCACGTTTCTCAATATTTCCCTAGTCTGGAGTTGTAAATCCGCAGTGCTACACTCCAATTTGTCCAGTGATTGAAGCTCATTCGTTGTGAATAGCCAACGTTACTACACCGTGACCGTAACCCTGTCCCTAACCCTCTGACCCCAACCCTAAACCTATGCCTAACCTGAGCCTGAACCCTACCCAGCCCGAACCCTTATCGTAACCCTAACCCTAGCCAGAACCCCAAGTCTCTAACCCGAACACCACAAGGAACCTCGGTGACATCGTCACTCCCAGCGGGTCCCCTGGCCAAAGCATGATCACCTGGGATCAATGGAACCTGCCCACGTGGCCCCTCCCCCCTTGGTGACATCATCACTTCCGCTTTCATGGCCTTAGCAGGCTTCTTTCAAAGACGCCAACTCATGGCCCTGAATTATAAATGTAACCAGTATCCAACTCGGTTCTATGTTCTTTGAGCACGATTTCCTTGTCAGGAAACAGTGCGTTACAGATATTAAGGCCCTTTCTCCACGTATTCCTAGCGTCTGAAGCACTTTCTTAGATATTAACCTGGGTTATCATTGTGAATTAGCCCGAGTTGGGGTCTCTCTCTTCCAGTGTCTCAAGCTCCTTCGTTGTGAATTCCAATTTGGTGAAACAGCGTTCATAACAAATATACCAGCACTTTAACCGTTATTACCACTTGAAAGTCTACCCTACCTTTCACAGCGCTTTGGTTACAGACTCTCAGTATTTCAAAATTCAGTAGAGATGTTCGGGTTCGAAAACGTATTCCAGGAGTTCTAGAGTCACTCTGACACATCCCCCTGGTCCGTTGTTTTGAGCTCTGAGAGTTTTCCTTTTAACACGGGTGTCATACCGGCTTTTTAAAGGCACGTGAAAACGCCGCTCGGAGAAGCCGAAAGCGGTTTGGCTCAGTGGATAGAGCGTCGGTCTGCGGACTGAAGGGTCCCGGGTTCGATTCCGGTCAAGGGCACGTCCATTGGTTGCGGGCACATCCCCGGCAGGGGGTGTTTGCAGGAGGAGGCAGCTGGTCGATATGTTTCCAGCTCTCTGTCCCTCTGCTTTCCTCTCCGTACAAAGTCAATAAGATATATTAAAAAACAAACAAACAAACACAAAATACACTACTTGGGACCCTGGCCCAACTACCATTTTGATTTCATAGTGTTCTCCATACTTTCATACTATTCTATACCTCTACGAAAATGAGTTTTGCAGTGTTTCACCAAAACCTTTTCCTGAAAACGCCAACTCCTTTGGACGGGAAAAATAAATGTAAACAGTGCCACACTCGGTTCTCAGCTGTTTGAACAACATTTCCCAGGGACGAAATTGTGCTGTTCCGATATTCAGGCTATTGGAATATGTGTTCCTAGTGTGTGAAGCACGTTTCTCAATATTTCCCTAGTCTGGAGTTGTAAATCCGCAGTGCTACACTCCAATTTGTCCAGTGATTGAAGCTCATTCGTTGTGAATAGCCAACGTTACTACACCGTGACCGTAACCCTGTCCCTAACCCTCTGACCCCAACCCTAAACCTATGCCTAACCTGAGCCTGAACCCTACCCAGCCCGAACCCTTATCGTAACCCTAACCCTAGCCAGAACCCCAAGTCTCTAACCCGAACACCACAACGAACCTCGGTGACATCGTCACTCCCAGCGGGTCCCCTGGCCAAAGCATGATCACCTGGGATCAATGGAACCTGCCCACGTGGCCCCTCCCCCCTTGGTGACATCATCACTTCCGCTTTCATGGCCTTAGCAGGCTTCTTTCAAAGACGCCAACTCATGGCCCTGAATTATAAATGTAACCAGTATCCAACTCGGTTCTATGTTCTTTGAGCACGATTTCCTTGTCAGGAAACAGTGCGTTACAGATATTAAGGCCCTTTCTCCACGTATTCCTAGCGTCTGAAGCACTTTCTTAGATATTAACCTGGGTTATCATTGTGAATTATCCCGAGTTGGGGTCTCTCTCTTCCAGTGTCTCAAGCTCCTTCGTTGTGAATTCCAATTTGGTGAAACAGCGTTCATAACAAATATACCAGCACTTTAACCGTTATTACCACTTGAAAGTCTACCCTACCTTTCACAGCGCTTTGGTTACAGACTCTCAGTATTTCAAAATTCAGTAGAGATGTTCGGGTTCGAAAACGTATTCCAGGAGTTCTAGAGTCACTCTGACACATCCCCCTGGTCCGTTGTTTTGAGCTCTGAGAGTTTTCCTTTTAACACGGGTGTCATACCGGCTTTTTAAAGGCACGTGAAAACGCCGCTCGGAGAAGCCGAAAGCGGTTTGGCTCAGTGGATAGAGCGTCGGTCTGCGGACTGAAGGGTCCCGGGTTCGATTCCGGTCAAGGGCACGTCCATTGGTTGCGGGCACATCCCCGGCAGGGGGTGTTTGCAGGAGGAGGCAGCTGGTCGATATGTTTCCAGCTCTCTGTCCCTCTGCTTTCCTCTCCGTACAAAGTCAATAAGATATATTAAAAAACAAACAAACAAACACAAAATACACTACTTGGGACCCTGGCCCAACTACCATTTTGATTTCATAGTGTTCTCCATACTTTCATACTATTCTATACCTCTACGAAAATGAGTTTTGCAGTGTTTCACCAAAACCTTTTCCTGAAAACGCCAACTCCTTTGGACGGGAAAAATAAATGTAAACAGTGCCACACTCGGTTCTCAGCTGTTTGAACAACATTTCCCAGGGACGAAATTGTGCTGTTCCGATATTCAGGCTATTGGAATATGTGTTCCTAGTGTGTGAAGCACGTTTCTCAATATTTCCCTAGTCTGGAGTTGTAAATCCGCAGTGCTACACTCCAATTTGTCCAGTGATTGAAGCTCATTCGTTGTGAATAGCCAACGTTACTACACCGTGACCGTAACCCTGTCCCTAACCCTCTGACCCCAACCCTAAACCTATGCCTAACCTGAGCCTGAACCCTACCCAGCCCGAACCCTTATGGTAACCCTAACCCTAGCCAGAACCCCAAGTCTCTAACCCGAAAACCACAACGAACCTCGGTGACATCGTCACTCCCAGCGGGTCCCCTGGCCAAAGCATGATCACCTGGGATCAATGGAACCTGCCCACGTGGCCCCTCCCCCCTTGGTGACATCATCACTTCCGCTTTCATGGCCTTAGCAGGCTTCTTTCAAAGACGCCAACTCATGGCCCTGAATTATAAATGTAACCAGTATCCAACTCGGTTCTATGTTCTTTGAGCACGATTTCCTTGTCAGGAAACAGTGCGTTACAGATATTAAGGCCCTTTCTCCACGTATTCCTAGCGTCTGAAGCACTTTCTTAGATATTAACCTGGGTTATCATTGTGAATTAGCCCGAGTTGGGGTCTCTCTCTTCCAGTGTCTCAAGCTCCTTCGTTGTGAATTCCAATTTGGTGAAACAGCGTTCATAACAAATATACCAGCACTTTAACCGTTATTACCACTTGAAAGTCTACCCTACCTTTCACAGCGCTTTGGTTACAGACTCTCAGTATTTCAAAATTCAGTAGAGATGTTCGGGTTCGAAAACGTATTCCAGGAGTTCTAGAGTCACTCTGACACATCCCCCTGGTCCGTTGTTTTGAGCTCTGAGAGTTTTCCTTTTAACACGGGTGTCATACCGGCTTTTTAAAGGCACGTGAAAACGCCGCTCGGAGAAGCCGAAAGCGGTTTGGCTCAGTGGATAGAGCGTCGGTCTGCGGACTGAAGGGTCCCGGGTTCGATTCCGGTCAAGGGCACGTCCATTGGTTGCGGGCACATCCCCGGCAGGGGGTGTTTGCAGGAGGAGGCAGCTGGTCGATATGTTTCCAGCTCTCTGTCCCTCTGCTTTCCTCTCCGTACAAAGTCAATAAGATATATTAAAAAACAAACAAACAAACACAAAATACACTACTTGGGACCCTGGCCCAACTACCATTTTGATTTCATAGTGTTCTCCATACTTTCATACTATTCTATACCTCTACGAAAATGAGTTTTGCAGTGTTTCACCAAAACCTTTTCCTGAAAACGCCAACTCCTTTGGACGGGAAAAATAAATGTAAACAGTGCCACACTCGGTTCTCAGCTGTTTGAACAACATTTCCCAGGGACGAAATTGTGCTGTTCCGATATTCAGGCTATTGGAATATGTGTTCCTAGTGTGTGAAGCACGTTTCTCAATATTTCCCTAGTCTGGAGTTGTAAATCCGCAGTGCTACACTCCAATTTGTCCAGTGATTGAAGCTCATTCGTTGTGAATAGCCAACGTTACTACACCGTGACCGTAACCCTGTCCCTAACCCTCTGACCCCAACCCTAAACCTATGCCTAACCTGAGCCTGAACCCTACCCAGCCCGAACCCTTATGGTAACCCTAACCCTAGCCAGAACCCCAAGTCTCTAACCCGAAAACCACAACGAACCTCGGTGACATCGTCACTCCCAGCGGGTCCCCTGGCCAAAGCATGATCACCTGGGATCAATGGAACCTGCCCACGTGGCCCCTCCCCCCTTGGTGACATCATCACTTCCGCTTTCATGGCCTTAGCAGGCTTCTTTCAAAGACGCCAACTCATGGCCCTGAATTATAAATGTAACCAGTATCCAACTCGGTTCTATGTTCTTTGAGCACGATTTCCTTGTCAGGAAACAGTGCGTTACAGATATTAAGGCCCTTTCTCCACGTATTCCTAGCGTCTGAAGCACTTTCTTAGATATTAACCTGGGTTATCATTGTGAATTAGCCCGAGTTGGGGTCTCTCTCTTCCAGTGTCTCAAGCTCCTTCGTTGTGAATTCCAATTTGGTGAAACAGCGTTCATAACAAATATACCAGCACTTTAACCGTTATTACCACTTGAAAGTCTACCCTACCTTTCACAGCGCTTTGGTTACAGACTCTCAGTATTTCAAAATTCAGTAGAGATGTTCGGGTTCGAAAACGTATTCCAGGAGTTCTAGAGTCACTCTGACACATCCCCCTGGTCCGTTGTTTTGAGCTCTGAGAGTTTTCCTTTTAACACGGGTGTCATACCGGCTTTTTAAAGGCACGTTAAAACGCCGCTCGGAGAAGCCGAAAGCGGTTTGGCTCAGTGGATAGAGCGTCGGTCTGCGGACTGAAGGGTCCCGGGTTCGATTCCGGTCAAGGGCACGTCCATTGGTTGCGGGCACATCCCCGGCAGGGGGTGTTTGCAGGAGGAGGCAGCTGGTCGATATGTTTACAGCTCTCTGTCCCTCTGCTTTCCTCTCCGTACAAAGTCAATAAGATATATTAAAAAACAAACAAACAAACACAAAATACACTACTTGGGACCCTAGCCCAACTACCATTTTGATTTCATAGTGTTCTCCATACTTTCATACTATTCTATACCTCTACGAAAATGAGTTTTGCAGTGTTTCACCAAAACCTTTTCCTGAAAACGCCAACTCCTTTGGACGGGAAAAATAAATGTAAACAGTGCCACACTCGGTTCTCAGCTGTTTGAACAACATTTCCCAGGGACAAAATTGTGCTGTTCCGATATTCAGGCTATTGGAATATGTGTTCCTAGTGTGTGAAGCACGTTTCTCAATATTTCCCTAGTCTGGAGTTGTAAATCCGCAGTGCTACACTCCAATTTGTCCAGTGATTGAAGCTCATTCGTTGTGAATAGCCAACGTTACTACACCGTGACCGTAACCCTGTCCCTAACCCTCTGACCCCAACCCTAAACCTATGCCTAACCTGAGCCTGAACCCTACCCAGCCCGAACCCTTATCGTAACCCTAACCCTAGCCAGAACCCCAAGTCTCTAACCCGAACACCACAACGAACCTCGGTGACATCGTCACTCCCAGCGGGTCCCCTGGCCAAAGCATGATCACCTGGGATCAATGGAACCTGCCCACGTGGCCCCTCCCCCCTTGGTGACATCATCACTTCCGCTTTCATGGCCTTAGCAGGCTTCTTTCAAAGACGCCAACTCATGGCCCTGAATTATAAATGTAACCAGTATCCAACTCGGTTCTATGTTCTTTGAGCACGATTTCCTTGTCAGGAAACAGTGCGTTACAGATATTAAGGCCCTTTCTCCACGTATTCCTAGCGTCTGAAGCACTTTCTTAGATATTAACCTGGGTTATCATTGTGAATTAGCCCGAGTTGGGGTCTCTCTCTTCCAGTGTCTCAAGCTCCTTCGTTGTGAATTCCAATTTGGTGAAACAGCGTTCATAACAAATATACCAGCACTTTAACCGTTATTACCACTTGAAAGTCTACCCTACCTTTCACAGCGCTTTGGTTACAGACTCTCAGTATTTCAAAATTCAGTAGAGATGTTCGGGTTCGAAAACGTATTCCAGGAGTTCTAGAGTCACTCTGACACATCCCCCTGGTCCGTTGTTTTGAGCTCTGAGAGTTTTCCTTTTAACACGGGTGTCATACCGGCTTTTTAAAGGCACGTGAAAACGCCGCTCGGAGAAGCCGAAAGCGGTTTGGCTCAGTGGATAGAGCGTCGGTCTGCGGACTGAAGGGTCCCGGGTTCGATTCCGGTCAAGGGCACGTCCATTGGTTGCGGGCACATCCCCGGCAGGGGGTGTTTGCAGGAGGAGGCAGCTGGTCGATATGTTTCCAGCTCTCTGTCCCTCTGCTTTCCTCTCCGTACAAAGTCAATAAGATATATTAAAAAACAAACAAACAAACACAAAATACACTACTTGGGACCCTAGCCCAACTACCATTTTGATTTCATAGTGTTCTCCATACTTTCATACTATTCTATACCTCTACGAAAATGAGTTTTGCAGTGTTTCACCAAAACCTTTTCCTGAAAACGCCAACTCCTTTGGACGGGAAAAATAAATGTAAACAGTGCCACACTCGGTTCTCAGCTGTTTGAACAACATTTCCCAGGGACAAAATTGTGCTGTTCCGATATTCAGGCTATTGGAATATGTGTTCCTAGTGTGTGAAGCACGTTTCTCAATATTTCCCTAGTCTGGAGTTGTAAATCCGCAGTGCTACACTCCAATTTGTCCAGTGATTGAAGCTCATTCGTTGTGAATAGCCAACGTTACTACACCGTGACCGTAACCCTGTCCCTAACCCTCTGACCCCAACCCTAAACCTATGCCTAACCTGAGCCTGAACCCTACCCAGCCCGAACCCTTATCGTAACCCTAACCCTAGCCAGAACCCCAAGTCTCTAACCCGAACACCACAACGAACCTCGGTGACATCGTCACTCCCAGCGGGTCCCCTGGCCAAAGCATGATCACCTGGGATCAATGGAACCTGCCCACGTGGCCCCTCCCCCCTTGGTGACATCATCACTTCCGCTTTCATGGCCTTAGCAGGCTTCTTTCAAAGACGCCAACTCATGGCCCTGAATTATAAATGTAACCAGTATCCAACTCGGTTCTATGTTCTTTGAGCACGATTTCCTTGTCAGGAAACAGTGCGTTACAGATACTAAGGCCCTTTCTCCACGTACCTAGCGTCTGAAGCACTTTCTTAGATATTAACCTGGGTTATCATTGTGAATTATCCCGAGTTGGGGTCTCTCTCTTCCAGTGTCTCAAGCTCCTTCGTTGTGAATTCCAATTTGGTGAAACAGCGTTTATAACAAATATACCAGCACTTTAACCGTTATTACCACTTGAAAGTCTAACCTACCTTTCACAGCGCTTTGGTTACAGACTCTCAGTATTTCAAAATTCAGTAGAGATGTTCGGGTTCGAAAACGTATTCCAGGAGTTCTAGAGTCACTCTGACACATCCCCCTGGTCCGTTGTTTTGAGCTCTGCGAGTTTTCTTTTTAACACGGGTGTCATACCGGCTTTTTAAAGGCACGTTAAAACACCGCTCGGAGAAGCCGAAAGCGGTTTGGCTCAGTGGATAGAGCGTCGGTCTGCGGACTGAAGGGTCCCGGGTTCGATTCCGGTCAAGGGCACGTCCATTGGTTGCGGGCACATCCCCGGCAGGGGGTGTTTGCAGGAGGAGGCAGCTGGTCGATATGTTTCCAGCTCTCTGTCCCTCTGCTTTCCTCTCCGTACAAAGTCAATAAGATATATTAAAAAACAAACAAACAAACACAAAATACACTACTTGGGACCCTAGCCCAACTACCATTTTGATTTCATAGTGTTCTCCATGCTTTCATACTATTCTATACCTCTACGAAAATGAGTTTTGCAGTGTTTCACCAAAACCTTTTCCTGAAAACGCCAACTCCTTTGGACGGGAAAAATAAATGTAAACAGTGCCACACTCGGTTCTCAGCTGTTTGAACAACATTTCCCAGGGACAAAATTGTGCTCTTCCGATATTCAGGCTATTGGAATATGTGTTCCTAGTGTGTGAAGCACATTTCTCAATATTTCCCTAGTCTGGAGTTGTAAATCCGCAGTGCTACACTCCAATTTGTCCAGTGATTGAAGCTCATTCGTTGTGAATAGCCAACATTACTACACCGTGACCGTAACCCTGTCCCTAACCCTCTGACCCCAACGCTAAACCTATGCCTAACCTGAGCCTGAACCCTACCCAGCCCGAACCCTTATCGTAACCCTAACCCTAGCCAGAACCCCAAGTCTCTAACCCGAACACCACAACGAACCTCGGTGACATCGTCACTCCCAGCGGGCCCCTGGCCAAAGCGTGATCACCTGGGATCAATGGAACCTGCCCACGTGGCCCCTCCCCCCTTGGTGACATCATCACTTCCGCTTTCATGGCCTTAGCAGGCTTCTTTCAAAGACGCCAACTCATGGCCCTGAATTATAAATGTAACCCGTATCCAACTCGGTTCTATGTTCTTTGAGCACGATTTCCTTGTCAGGAAACAGTGCGTTACAGATATTAAGGCCCTTTATTCAGGTATTCCTAGCGTCTGAAGCACTTTCTTAGATATTAACCTGGGTTATCATTGTGAATTATCCCGAGTTGGGGTCTCTCTCTTCCAGTGTCTCAAGCTCCTTCGTTGTGAATTCCAATTTGGTGAAACAGCGTTTATAACAAATATACCAGCACTTTAACCGTTATTACCACTTGAAAGTCTACCCTACCTTTCACAGCGCTTTGGTTACAGACTCTTAGCATTTCAAAATTCAGTAGAGATGTTCGGGTTCGAAAACGTATTCCAGGAGTTCTAGAGTCACTCTGACAAATCCCCCTGGTCCGTTGTTTTGAGCTCTGAGAGTTTTCTTTTTAACACGGGTGTCATACCGGCTTTTTAAAGGCACGTTAAAACACCGCTGGGAGAAGCCGAAAGCGGTTTGGCTCAGTGGATAGAGCGTCGGTCTGCGGACTGAAGGGTCCCGGGTTCGATTCCGGTCAAGGGCACGTCCATTGGTTGCGGGCACATCCCCGGCAGGGGGTGTTTGCAGGAGGAGGCAGCTGGTCGATATGTTTCCAGCTCTCTGTCCCTCTGCTTTCCTCTCCGTACAAAGTCAATAAGATATATTAAAAAACAAACAAACAAACACAAAATACACTACTTGGGACCCTAGCCCAACTACCATTTTCATTTCATAGTGTTCTCCATACTTTCATACTATTCTATACCTCTAGGAAAATGAGTTTTGCAGTGTTTCACCAAAACCTTTTCCTGAAAACGCCAACTCCTTTGGACGAGAAAAATAAATGTAAACAGTGCCACACTCGGTTCTCAGCTGTTCGAACAACATTTCCCAGGGACAAAATTGTGCTGTTCAGATATTCAGGCTATTGGAATATGTGTTCCTAGTGTGTGAAGCACATTTCTCAATATTTCCCTAGTCTGCAGTTGTAAATCCGCAGTGCGACACTCCAATTTGTCCAGTGATTGAAGCTCATTCGTTGTGAATAGCCAACGTTACTACACCGTGACCGTAACCCTGTCCCTAACGCTCTGACCCCAACGCTAAACCTATGCCTAACCTGAGCCTGAACCCTACCCAGCCCGAACCCTTATCGTAACCCTAACCCTAGCCAGAACCCCAAGTCTGTAACCCGAACACCACAACGAACCTCGGTGACATCGTCACTCCCAGCGGGTCCCCTGGCCAAAGCATGATCACCTGGGATCAATGGAACCTGCCCACGTGACCCTCCCCCCTTGGTGACATCATCACTTCCGCTTTCCTGGCCTTAGCAGGCTTCTTTCAAAGACGCCAACTCATGGCCCTGAATTATAAATGTAACCAGTATCCAACTCGGTTCTATGTTCTTTGAGCACGATTTCCTTGTCAGGAAACAGTGCGTTACAGATATTAAGGCCCTTTCTTCACGTATTCCTAGCGTCTGAAGCACTTTCTTAGATATTAACCTGGGTTATCATTGTGAATTATCCCGAGTTGGGGTCTCTCTCTTCCAGTGTCTCAAGCTCCTTCGTTGTGAATTCCAATTTGGTGAAACAGCGTTTATAACAAATATACCAGCACTTTAACCGTTATTACCACTTGAAAGTCTACCCTACCTTTCACAGCGCTTTGGTTACACACTCTCAGTATTTCAAATTCAGTAGAGATGTTCGGGTTCGAAAACATATTCCAGGAGTTCTAGAGTCACTCTGACAAATCCCCCTGGTCCGTTGTTTTGAGCTCTGAGAGTTTTCTTTTAACACGGGTGTCATACCGGCTTTTTAAAGGCACGTTAAAACACCGCTCGGAGAAGCCGAAAGCGGTTTGGCTCAGTGGATAGAGCGTCGGTCTGCGGACTGAAGGGTCCCGGGTTCGATTCCGGTCAAGGGCACGTCCATTGGTTGCGGGCACATCCCCGGCAGGGGGTGTTTGCAGGAGGAGGCAGCTGGTCGATATGTTTCCAGCTCTCTGTCCCTCTGCTTTCCTCTCCGTACAAAGTCAATAAGATATATTAAAAAACAAACAAACAAACACAAAATACACTACTTGGGACCCTAGCCCAACTACCATTTTGATTTCATAGCGTTCTCCATACTTTCATACTATTCTATACCTCTACGAAAATGAGTTTTGCAGTGTTTCACCAAAACCTTTTCCTGAAAACGCCAACTCCTTTGGACGGGAAAAATAAATGTAAACAGTGCCACACTCGGTTCTCAGCTGTTTGAACAACATTTCCCAGGGACAAAATTGTGCTGTTCCTATATTCAGGCTATTGGAATATGTGTTCCTAGTGTGTGAAGCACATTTCTCAATATTTCCCTAGTCTGGAGTTGTAAATCCGCAGTGCGACACTCCAATTTGTCCAGTGATTGAAGCTCATTCGTTGTGAATAGCCAACGTTACTACACCGTGACCGTAACCTTGTCCCTAACCCTCTGACCCCAACCCTAAACCTATGCCTAACCTGAGCCTGAACCCTACACAGCCCGAACCCTTATCGTAACCCTAACCCTAGCCAGAACCCCAAGTCTCTAACCCGAACACCACAACGAACCTCGGTGACATCGTCACTCCCAGCTGGTCCCCTGGCCAAAGCATGATCACCTGGGATCAATGGAACCTGCCCACGTGGCCCCTCCCCCTTGGTGACATCATCACTTCCCCTTTCATGGCCTTAGCAGGCTTCTTTCAAAGACGCCAACTCATGGCCCTGAATTATAAATGTAACCAGTATCCAACTCGGTTCTATGTTCTTTGAGCACGATTTCCTTGTCAGGAAACAGTGCGTTACAGATATTGAGGCCCTTTCTTCACGTATTCCTAGCGTCTGAAGCACTTTCTTAGATATTAACCTGGGTTATCATTGTGAATTATCCCGAGTTGGGGTCTCTCTCTTCCAGTGTCTCAAGCTCCTTCGTTGTGAATTCCAATTTGGTGAAACAGCGTTTATAACAAATATACAGCACTTTAACCGTTATTACCACTTGAAAGTCTACCCTACCTTTCACAGCGCTTTGGTTACAGACTCTCAGTATTTCAAAATTCAGTAGAGATGTTCGGGTTCGAAAACATATTCCAGGAGATCTAGAGTCACTCTGACAAATCCCCCTGGTCCGTTGTTTTGAGCTCTGAGAGTTTTCTTTTTAACACGGGTGTCATACCGGCTTTTTAAAGGCACGATAAAACACCGCTCGGTGAAGCCGAAAGTGGTTTGGCTCAGTGGATAGAGCGTCGGTCTGCGGACTGAAGGGTCCCGGGTTCGATTCCGGTCAAGGGCACGTCCATTGGTTGCGGGCACATCCCCGGCAGGGGGTGTTTGCAGGAGGAGGCAGCTGGTCGATATGTTTCCAGCTCTCTGTCCCTCTGCTTTCCTCTCCGTACAAAGTCAATAAGATATATTAAAAAACAAACAAACAAACACAAAATACACTACTTGGGACCCTAGCCCAACTACCATTTTGATTTCATAGTGTTCTCCATACTTTCATACTATTCTATACCTCTACGAAAATGAGTTTTGCAGTGTTTCACCAAAACATTTTCCTGAAAACGCCAACTCCTTTGGACGGGAAAAATAAATGTAAACAGTGCCACACTCGGTTCTCAGCTGTTCGAACAACATTTCCCAGGGACAAAATTGTGCTGTTCCGATATTCAGGCTATTGGAATATGTGTTCCTAGTGTGTGAAGCACATTTCTCATATTTCCCTAGTCTGGAGTTGTAAATCCGCAGTGCTACACTCCAATTTGTCCAGTGATTGAAGCTCATTCGTTGTGAATAGCCAACGTTACTACACCGTGACCGTAACCCTGTCCCTAACCCTCTGACCCCAACGCTAAACCTATGCCTAACCTGAGCCTGAACCCTACCCAGCCCGAACCCTTATCGTAACCCTAACCCTAGCCAGAACCCCAAGTCTCTAACCCGAACACCAAAACGAACCTCGGTGACGTGACATCGTCACTCCCAGCGGGTCCCGTGGCCAAAGCATGATCACCTGGGATCAATGGAACCTGCCCACGTGGCCCCTCCCCCCTTGGTGACATCATCACTTCCGCTTTCATGGCCCTAGCAGGCTTCTTTCAAAGACGCCAACTCATGGCCCTGAATTATAAATGTAACCAGTATCCAACTCGGTTCTATGTTCTTTGAGCACGATTTCCTTGTCAGGAAACAGTGCGTTACAGATATTAAGGCCCTTTCTCCACGTATTCCTAGCGTCTGAAGCACTTTCTTAGATATTAACCTGGGTTATCATTGTGAATTATCCCGAGTTGGGGTCTCTCTCTTCCAGTGTCTCAAGCTCCTTCGTTGTGAATTCCAATTTGGTGAAACAGCGTTTATAACAAATATACCAGCACTTTAACCGTTATTACCACTTGAAAGTCTAACCTACCTTTCACAGCGCTTTGGTTACAGACTCTCAGTATTTCAAAATTCAGTAGAGATGTTCGGGTTCGAAAACGTATTCCAGGAGTTCTAGAGTCACTCTGACACATCCCCCTGGTCCGTTGTTTTGAGCTCTGAGAGTTTTCTCTTTAACACGGGTGTCATACCGGCTTTTTAAAGGCACGTTAAAACACCGCTCGGAGAAGCCGAAAGCGGTTTGGCTCAGTGGATAGAGCGTCGGTCTGCGGACTGAAGGGTCCCGGGTTCGATTCCGGTCAAGGGCACGTCCATTGGTTGCGGGCACATCCCCGGCAGGGGGTGTTTGCAGGAGGAGGCAGCTGGTCGATATGTTTCCAGCTCTCTGTCCCTCTGCTTTCCTCTCCGTACAAAGTCAATAAGATATATTAAAAAACAAACAAACAAACACAAAATACACTACTTGGGACCCTAGCCCAACTACCATTTTCATTTCATAGTGTTCTCCCTGCTTTCATACTATTCTATACCTCTACGAAAATGAGTTTTGCAGTGTTTCACCAAAACCTTTTCCTGAAAACGCCAACTCCTTTGGACGGGAAAAATAAATGTAAAGAGTGCCACACTCGGTTCTCAGCTGTTTGAACAACATTTCCCAGGGACAAAATTGTGCTGTTCCGAAATTCAGGCTATTGGAATATGTGTTCCTAGTGTGTGAAGCACATTTCTCAATATTTCCCTAGTCTGGAGTTGTAAATCCGCAGTGCTACACTCCAATTTGTCCAGTGATTGAAGCTCATTCGTTGTGAATAGCCAACGTTACTACACCGTGACCGTAACCCTGTCCCTAACCCTCTGACCCCAACGCTAAACCTATGCCTAACCTGAGCCTGAACCCTACCCAGCCCGAACCCTTATCGTAACCCTAACCCTAGCCAGAACCCCAAGTCTCTAACCCGAACACCACAACGAACCTCGGTGACATCGTCAGTCCCAGCGGGTCCCCTGGCCAAAGCATGATCACCTGGGATCAATGGAACTTGCCCACGTGGCCCCTCCCCCATTGGTGACATCATCACTTCCGCTTTCCTGGCCTTAGCAGGCTTCTTTCAAAGACGCCAACTCATGGCCCTGAATTATAAATGTAACCAGTATCCAACTCGGTTCTATGTTCTTTGAGCACGATTTCCTTGTCAGGAAACAGTGCGTTACAGATATTAAGGCCCTTTATTCAGGTATTCCTAGCGTCTGAAGCACTTTCTTAGATATTAACCTGGGTTATCATTGTGAATTATCCCGAGTTGGGGTCTCTCTCTTCCAGTGTCTCAAGCTCCTTCGTTGTGAATTCCAATTTGGTGAAACAGCGTTTATAACAAATATACCAGCACTTTAACCGTTATTACCACTTGAAAGGCTACCCTACCTTTCACAGCGCTTTGGTTACAGATTCTCAGTATTTCAAAATTCAGTAGAGATGTTCGGGTTCGAAAACGTATTCCAGGAGTTCTAGAGTCACTCTGACAAATCCCCCTGGTCCGTTGTTTTGAGCTCTGAGAGTTTTCTTTTTAACACGGGTGTCATACCGGCTTTTTAAAGGCACGTTAAAACACCGCTCGGAGAAGCCGAAAGCGGTTTGGCTCAGTGGATAGAGCGTCGGTCTGCGGACTGAAGGGTCCCGTGTTCGATTCCGGTCAAGGGCACGTCCATTGGTTGCGGGCACATCCCCGGCAGGGGGTGTTTGCAGGAGGAGTCAGCTGGTCGATATGTTTCCAGCTCTCTGTCCCTCTGCTTTCCTCCCTGTACAAAGTCAATAAGATATATTAAAAAACAAACAAACAAACACAAAATACACTACTTGGGACCCTAGCCCAACTACCATTTCGATTTCATAGTGTTCTCCATACTTTCATACTATTCTATACCTCTACGAAAATGAGTTTTGCAGTGTTTCACCAAAACCTTTTCCTGAAAACGCCAACTCCTTTGGAAGGGAAAAATAAATGTAAACAGTGCCACACTCGGTTCTCAGCTGTTTGAACAACATTTCCCAGGGACAAAATTGTGCTGTTCCGATATTCAGGCAATTGGAATATGTGTTCCTAGTGTGTGAAGCACATTTCTCAATATTTCCCTAGTCTGGAGTTGTAAATCTGCAGTGCTACACTCCAATTTGTCCAGTGATTGAAGCTCATTCGTTGTGAATAGCCAAGGTTACTACACCGTGACCATAACCCTGTCCCTAACCCTCTGACCCCAACGCTAAACCTATGCCTAACCTGAGCCTGAACCCTACCCAGCCCGAACCCTTATCGTAACCCTAACCCTAGCCAGAACCCCAAGTCTCTAACCCGAACACCACAACGAACCTCGGTGACATCGTCAGTCCCAGCGGGTCCCCTGGCCAAAGCATGATCACCTGGGATCAATGGAACCTGCCCACGTGGCCCCTCCCCCATTGGTGACATCATCACTTCCGCTTTCATGGCCTTAGCAGGCTTCTTTCAAAGACGCCAACTCATGGCCCTGAATTATAAATGTAACCAGTATCCAACTCGGTTCTATGTTCTTTGAGCACGATTTCCTTGTCAGGAAACAGTGCGTTACAGATATTAAGGCCCTTTATTCAGGTATTCCTAGCGTCTGAAGCACTTTCTTAGATATTAACCTGGGTTATCATTGTGAATTATCCCGAGTTGGGGTCTCTCTCTTCCAGTGTCTCAAGCTCCTTCGTTGTGAATTCCAATTTGGTGAATCAGCGTTTATAACAAATATACCAGCACTTTAACCGTTATTACCACTTGAAAGTCTACCCTACCTTTCACAGCGCTTTGGTTATAGACTCTCAGTATTTCAAAATTCAGTAGAGATGTTCGGGTTCGAAAACGTATTCCAGGAGTTCTAGAGTCACTCTGACAAATCCCCCTGGTCCGTTGTTTTGAGCTCTGAGAGTTTTCTTTTTAACACGGGTGTCATACCGGCTTTTTAAAGGCACGTTAAAACACCGCTCGGAGAAGCCGAAAGCGGTTTGGCTCAGTGGATAGAGCGTCGGTCTGCGGACTGAAGGGTCCCGGGTTCGATTCCGGTCAAGGGCACGTCCATTGGTTGCGGGCACATCCCCGGCAGGGGGTGTTTGCAGAAGGAGGCAGCTGGTCGATATGTTTCCAGCTCTCTGTCCCTCTGCTTTCCTCTCCGTACAAAGTCAATAAGATATATTAAAAAACAAACAAACAAACACAAAATACACTACTTGGGACCCTAGCCCAACTACCATTTTTTTTTTAATTTCTTTATTGATTAAGGTGTCACATATTTGTCCTCATCCCCCCATTCCCATCCCACACCCCTCCCCTTGGATGCCCCAACCCTCTGTTGAACTTAAGCATTGGTTAGGCTCATATGCATGCACACAAGACCTTTGGTTGATCTCTCCCCCCTCCCCCCACCCTCCCCTATCCTCCCTCTGAGGCCCGATAGTCCGATCGATGCCTCCTTGTTTCTGGTTCTGTTCTTGTTCATCAGTCTATGTTGTTCATCATTTCCCCTAGATGAGCGAAATCATGTGTCACTAGAGATATACTTATAAGAATTGAATGTGCGACGAGCAATAATAGTTATGCTGACAGGCAAATGAATCAGTCTGTAGTGAGTTTCTTTCTGGACCAACAGTTCTTTTGAGACCCAATATCAATGTCCACCAGTTCCTTATGAGTACATGTCGGCACTGACCCCTCAGCTCTGGATGGTGGACAAATGTGGTAATGCAGGTCCGACTCCCTCTGGTTTGGTCTCGGCCGGACCCAGGGGCACTGCTTCACCCGGATCCAGGGGCCCACAGCCTCTCCCGGACCCGGGGCCAGGCTCACCCGGATCCAGGGGCCCACGGCCTCACCCGGACCCGGGGCCAGGCTCACCCGGATCCAGGGGCCCGTGGCCTCACCCGGACCCGGGACCCAGGCTCACCCGGATCCAGGGGCCCGCGGCCTCACCCGGACCCGGGGCCAGGCTCACCCGGATCCAGGGGCCCGCGGCCTCACCCGGACCCGGGGCCAGGCTCACCCGGATCCAGGGGCCCGCGGCCTCACCCGGACCCGGGACGCAGGCTCACCCGGATCCAGGGGCCCGCGGCCTCACCCGGACCCGGGGCCAGGCTCACCCGGATCCAGGGGCCCGCGGCCTCACCCGGACACGGGACCCAGGCTCACCCGGATCCAGGGGCCCGCGGCCTCACCCGGACCCGGGACCCAGGCTCACCCGGATCCAGGGGCCCGCGGCCTCACCCGGACCCAGGGCCAGGCTCACCCGAATCCAGGGGCCCGCGGCCTCACCCGGACCCGGGGCCAGGCTCACCCGGATCCAGGGGCCCGCGGCCTCACCCGGACCCGGGGCCAGGCTCACCCGGATCCAGGGGCCCGCGGCCTTACCCGGACCCGGGACCCAGGCTCACCCGGATCCAGGGGCCCGCGGCCTCACCCGGACCCGGGGCCAGGCTCACCCGGATCCAGGGGCCC
The DNA here is from genome assembly GCF_951640355.1 of Cnephaeus nilssonii. Lineage (NCBI taxonomy): Eukaryota > Metazoa > Chordata > Mammalia > Chiroptera > Vespertilionidae > Cnephaeus > Cnephaeus nilssonii. The sequence continues at coordinate 343,121 of NW_027645539.1, read as the reverse complement.
ACGGCCCCACCCGGACCCGGGACCCAGGCTCACCCGGATCCAGGGGCCCGCGGCCTCACCCGGACCCGGGGCCAGGCTCACCCGGATCCAGGGGCCCGCGACCTTACCCGGACCCGGGGCCAGGCTCACCCGGATCCAGGGGCCCGCGGCCTCACCCGGACCCGGGACCCAGGCTCACCCGGATCCAGGGGCCCGCGGCCTCACCCGGACCCGGGGCCAGGCTCACCCGGATCCAGGGGCCCGCGGCTTCACCCGGACCCGGGATCCAGGCTCACCCGGATCCAGGGGCCCGCGGCCTCACCCAGACCCGGGACCCAGACTCACCCGGATCCAGGGGCCCGCGGCCTCACCCGGACCCGGGGCCAGGCTCACCCGGATCCAGGGGGGCGCGCCCTCACCCGGACCCGGGGCCAGGCTCACCCGGATCCAGGGGCCCGCGGCCTCACCCGGACCCGGGACCCAGGCTCACCCAGATCCAGGGGCCCGCGGCCTCACCCGGACCCGGGACCCAGACTCACCCGATCCAGGGGCCCGCGGCCTCACCCGGACCCGGGGCCAGGCTCACCCGGATCCAGGGGCCCGCGGCCTCACCCGGACCCGGGACCCAGGCTCACCCGGATCCTGGGGCCCGCGGCCTCACCCGGACCCGGGGCCAGGCTCACCCGGATCCAGGGGCCCATGGACTCACCCGGACCCGGGGCCAGGGGCCCACGGCCTCACCCGGACCCGGGGCCAGGCTCACCCGGATCCAGGGGCCCGCGGCCTCACCCGGACCCGGGACCCAGGCTCACCCGGATCCAGGGGCCCGCGGCCTCACCCGGACCCGGGGCCAGGCTCACCCGGATCCAGGGGCCCGCGGCCTCACCCGGACCCGGGACCCAGGCTCACCCGGATCCAGGGGCCCGCGGCCTCACCCGGACCCAGGGCCAGGCTCACCCGAATCCAGGGGCCCGCGGCCTCACCCGGACCCGGGGCCAGGCTCACCCGGATCCAGGGGCCCGCGGCCTCACCCGGACCCGGGGCCAGGCTCACCCGGATCCAGGGGCCCGCGGCCTTACCCGGACCCGGGACCCAGGCTCACCCGGATCCAGGGGCCCGCGGCCTCACCCGGACCCGGGGCCAGGCTCACCCGGATCCAGGGGCCCACGGCCCCACCCGGACCCGGGACCCAGGCTCACCCGGATCCAGGGGCCCGCGGCCTCACCCGGACCCGGGGCCAGGCTCACCCGGATCCAGGGGCCCGCGACCTTACCCGGACCCGGGGCCAGGCTCACCCGGATCCAGGGGCCCGCGGCCTCACCCGGACCCGGGACCCAGGCTCACCCGGATCCAGGGGCCCGCGGCCTCACCCGGACCCGGGGCCAGGCTCACCCGGATCCAGGGGCCCGCGGCTTCACCCGGACCCGGGATCCAGGCTCACCCGGATCCAGGGGCCCGCGGCCTCACCCAGACCCGGGACCCAGACTCACCCGGATCCAGGGGCCCGCGGCCTCACCCGGACCCGGGGCCAGGCTCACCCGGATCCAGGGGGGCGCGCCCTCACCCGGACCCGGGGCCAGGCTCACCCGGATCCAGGGGCCCGCGGCCTCACCCGGACCCGGGACCCAGGCTCACCCAGATCCAGGGGCCCGCGGCCTCACCCGGACCCGGGACCCAGACTCACCCGATCCAGGGGCCCGCGGCCTCACCCGGACCCGGGGCCAGGCTCACCCGGATCCAGGGGCCCGCGGCCTCACCCGGACCCGGGACCCAGGCTCACCCGGATCCTGGGGCCCGCGGCCTCACCCGGACCCGGGGCCAGGCTCACCCGGATCCAGGGGCCCATGGACTCACCCGGACCCGGGGCCAGGGGCCCACGGCCTCACCCGGACCCGGGGCCAGGCTCACCCGGATCCAGGGGCCCGCGGCCTCACCCGGACCCGGGACCCAGGCTCACCCGGATCCAGGGGCCCGCGGCCTCACCCGGACCCGGGGCCAGGCTCACCCGGATCCAGGGGCCCGCGGCCTCACCCGGACCCGGGACCCAGGCTCACCCGGATCCTGGGGCCCGCGGCCTCACCCGGACCAGGGGCCAGGCTCACCCGGATCCAGGGGCCCATGGACTCACCCGGACCCGGGGCCAGGGGCCCACGGCCTCACCCGGACCCGGGGCCAGGCTCACCCGGATCCAGGGGCCCACGGCCTCACCCGGACCCGGGACCCAGGCTCACCCGGATCCAGGGGCCCGCGGCCTCACCGGACCCGGGACCCAGGCTCACCCGGATCCAGGGGCCCATGGCCTCACCCGGACCCGGGGCCAGGCTCACCCGGATCCAGGGGCCCGCGGCCTCACCCGGACCCGGGGCCAGGCTCACCCGGATCCAGGGGCCCGCGGCCTCACCCGGACCCGGGACCCAGGCTCACCCGGATCCAGGGGCCCGCGGCCTCACCCAGACCCGGGGCCAGGCTCACCCGGATCCAGGGGCCTGCGGCCTCACCCGGACCCGGGGCCAGGCTCACCCGGATCCAGGGGCCCACAGCCTCACCCGGACCCGGGGCCAGGCTCACCCAGAACCAGGGGCCCACGGCCTCACCTGGATCCAGGGGCCCACGGCCTCACCCGGACCCGGGACCCAGGCTCACCCGGATCCAGGGTCCCACGGCCTCACCCGGACCCGGGACCCAGGCTCACCCGGATCCAGGGTCCCATGGCCTCACCCGGACCCGGGACCCAGGCTCACCCGGATCCAGGGGCACACGGCCTCGCCCAGACCCAGAACCCAGCCTCACCCGGACCCAGGGGTGCATGGCCTCGCCCGGAACCAGGGGCACGTGGCCTCACCCGGACCCGGGGCCCAGCCTCACCCTGACCCAGTTCCCAGCCTCACCCGGACCCAGGGGCACGCGGCCTCACCCGGATCCGGGACCCAGCGGGGTTTCGTCTTCTTGATCCCAATTCCTGTTGGTCAATTCCCTCTCAGCAATTCCTTCGGCCATTTTCTCAGAGTTCCAGGGCAGCCACCGCAGAACTCGTTGGGCGGCGGGCTCGGCGAAGCTCCGGTGTGCCCGGTGCGCGGCGGCGGGCTGGTCCGGGGTGGCTGCGTCGGCCCTTGGGTCTGCAGCGGTGGCCGGTCACCGAGCGTGCGCACCTGGCCGCTTCCGGGGCGTTGAGATTCTTGAAGGACTCGGAGGTCAGCAAGCGCGTAGTCTCCCGCCCCATGTCTCCCAGGGGCTCGTCTGTCCGTGCTCAGCAGCGAGTGAAGCCTTCCCCTCAGCTGGAGACCGCTGGGGGAACTGCGCCGAGCACGTTCCAGGCCGCCATTGTGTCGCCTGAGCCGTAGTTTTTAAAGTGTGGTCTTTGGGTCACCGGCATCAGCTTCATCCCGCGTACCCCTCTCTTTTATTCTAGTTGTATAGCATCCGCTCAGCTAGCCCTCCGGTGGTTCTGGATGGTGTCCGCTCCGCTCTCCCGTTGTAGTCTCAAAACCGTTGTGGTAGGCAGCAATCAGGCTTCTGCCCTATGCCTCCATCTTGGTCCTTGTTTGTATAGTTAAGTCTTGATTGTTGTTGGTGTCACTGGGAGGAATTGTCCTCCAGGCCTATTGGCCGTGCGGACCCTCTGTGTCTATAAAGGAAGAGTTGCTGTGCGGGAGACACGCCTATGTGCCGGGTCTTGGTGCAGCAAGGCTTCGGCGCTCACTGCGTCTGCCTCTTGAATGTGTCCCTTATGGGAGTGGTCGAAATCTGGTGTCATCTCACACCGACCACTAGATGCCCTCGTTTCTGGGTCTCCAATGGAGTGTAGGTCAGCTACTGCCTGTGGCCCCTCAGCAGGAATTACAGCATCCCTTATATTCGTGACCTGTTTCGGTGTCTTCCCCTTTTGGCTGCCTCCCTATCGCTCAGCTTCCCCAATCTCCCTAGGTGGTCGCTCTTGATACCCCCCTTTGTGGGCTGAGTGCAAAGTCTTGGTGTTGTTAAGCCTTGATTGCTGTTGGTACACTGGGAGGATGTGACCTCCAGTCCAATTGGCTGTGAGGATCAGCTGTGTCTATGCCGGGAGACAGCCCCATTCAACTAGACTTGCAAAATTGTAAAAGCCTCTGTGTTCAGCTTGGATGGGGCGGAGTTACAGGGCGGAGCCTACCGCCTTGGCTTCCCGTCAGCCCCGCCCTATGAGGTTCCTGTGTCTCAGTGTCCCTCTGTACTCCCAGCAAACACCTCTGAGAGAAAAGTGCCCTGGAGTTTCGCGCGCTGCCAAACAGTCTAGTCTCTCCCACAATGAATCTGGATTCCCAGATTCTCTCCCGGAACTGGGTTTCCGTGTAGTCAGAATTGGGGCTCACCTCAGTCTGGCGCTTTTGTCTCCTTCCCTCCAGGGCGACTCAGCGGCACAGTCAACAGCCCATCCTCCGCGCACAATCCCGTGCGCGCCTCCGGTGCTCTGCTCTTCGCCGCCTCTCTGCATCTCTGCCTTACAGCCCAGCTTTCCCCAGTATGAGCATGGCTTCCCCGGGTCTTTCCCGGAACTGGGGTTCAGTGCAGTTGGAACTAGGGGTTCAGCACAGTCCGGAGCCCTTGTCTCCCTCCCGCTAGGGCAATCCAGCGGCACAGGCAACAGACCCTCCTCTGCGCACATTCCCGTGCGCGGCTCCGGCGCAGCTCCTCTGTCTCCGTCCCACAGCCCATACTCCCCCAGCCTGAGCCCGGCTTCCCAGGGTTTCGCCGGGAACTGGGGTTCAGTGCAGTTGGAGCTGGGGTTCAGCACAATCTGGCGCTTTTATCTCCTTCCCGCCAGAGAACGCCAGCCAGGCCGCCAGCCGCCCCTTCCTCTCCGGCTCCGTCTTCCCCGCACGCGCGCGGGCTCGTGTCTCCGCCCGTGTCTCCATACCTCAAGCTTTTACGGCTTCTCTGATTTTCCTTGTGGTTTTCTTTTTCCTTCTAATTGTGGGCATTTCAGTCAGCCAGCTTTCCTGTGGTTCTGGATGATGTCCGTTTTGACTTTTAGTTGTGTTTTTGATATTGTTGTGCCCGGCTGTAGGTTAGGTGTTTAACCTATGCCGCCATCTTGGTTTCTCCCCCAACTACCATTTTGATTTCATAGTGTTCTCCATACTTTCATACTATTCTATACCTCTACGAAAATGAGTTTTGCAGTGTTTCACCAAAACCTTTTCCTGAAAACACCAACTCCTTTGGACGGGAAAAATAAATGTAAACAGTGCCACACTCGGTTCTCAGCTGTTTGAACAACATTTCCCAGGGACAAAATTGTGCTGTTCCGATATTCAGGCTATTGGAATATGTGTTCCTAGTGTGTGAAGCACATTTCTCAATATTTCCCTAGTCTGGAGTTGTAAATCCGCAGTGCTACACTCCAATTTGTCCAGTGATTGAAGCTCATTCGTTGTGAATAGCCAACGTTACTACACCGTGACCGTAACCCTGTCCCTAACCCTCTGACGCCAACGCTAAACCTATACCTAACCTGAGCCTGAACCCTACCCAGCCCGAACCCTTATGGTAACCCTAACCCTAGCCAGAACCCCAAGTCTCTAACCCGAACACCACAACGAACCTCGGTGACATCGTCACTCCCAGCGGGTCCCCTGGCCAAAGCATGATCACCTGGGATCAATGGAACCTGCCCACGTGGCCCCTCCCCCCTTGGTGACATCATCACTTCCGCTTTCATGGCCTTAGCAGGCTTCTTTCAAAGACGCCAACTCATGGCCCTGAATTAAAAATGTAACCCGTATCCAACTCGGTTCTATGTTCTTTGAGCACGATTTCCTTGTCAGGAAACAGTGCGTTACAGATATTAAGGCCCTTTCTTCAGGTATTCCTAGCGTCTGAAGCACTTTCTTAGATATTAACCTGGGTTATCATTGTGAATTATCCCGAGTTGGGGTCTCTCTCTTCCAGTGTCTCAAGCTCCTTCGTTGTGAATTCCAATTTGGTGAAACAGCGTTTATAACAAATATACCAGCACTTTAACCGTTATTACCACTTGAAAGTCTACCCTACCTTTCACAGCGCTTTGGTTACAGACTCTCAGTATTTCAAAATTCAGTAGAGATGTTCGGGTTCGAAAACGTATTCCAGGAGTTCTAGAGTCACTCTGACACATCCCCCTGGTCCGTTGTTTTGAGCTCTGAGAGTTTTCTTTTTAACACGGGTGTCATACCGGCTTTTTAAAGGCACGTTAAAACACCGCTCGGAGAAGCCGAAAGCGGTTTGGCTCAGTGGATAGAGCGTCGGTCTGCGGACTGAAGGGTCCCGGTTTCGATCCGGTCAAGGGCACGTCCATTGGTTGCGGGCACATCCCCGGCAGGGGGTGTTTGCAGGAGGAGGCAGCTGGTCGATATGTTTCCAGCTCTCTGTCCCTCTGCTTTCCTCTCCGTACAAAGTCAATAAGATATATTAAAAAACAAACAAACAAACACAAAATACACTACTTGGGACCCTAGCCCAACTGCCATTTTTTTTTTTTTAATTTCTTTATTGATTAAGGTGTCACATATTTGTCCTCATCCCCCCATTCCCATCCCACACCCCTCCCCTTGGATGCCCCAACCCTCTGTTGAACTTAAGCATTGGTTAGGCTCATATGCATGCACACAAGACCTTTGGTTGATCTCTCCCCCCTCCCCCCACCCTCCCCTATCCTCCCTCTGAGGCCCGATAGTCCGATCGATGCCTCCTTGTTTCTGGTTCTGTTCTTGTTCATCAGTCTATGTTGTTCATCATTTCCCCTAGATGAGCGAAATCATGTGTCACTAGAGATATACTTATAAGAATTGAATGTGCGACGAGCAATAATAGTTATGCTGACAGGCAAATGAATCAGTCTGTAGTGAGTTTCTTTCTGGACCAACAGTTCTTTTGAGACCCAATATCAATGTCCACCAGTTCCTTATGAGTACATGTCGGCACTGACCCCTCAGCTCTGGATGGTGGACAAATGTGGTAATGCAGGTCCGACTCCCTCTGGTTTGGTCTCGGCCGGACCCAGGGGCACTGCTTCACCCGGATCCAGGGGCCCACAGCCTCTCCCGGACCCGGGGCCAGGCTCACCCGGATCCAGGGGCCCACGGCCTCACCCGGACCCGGGGCCAGGCTCACCCGGATCCAGGGGCCCGTGGCCTCACCCGGACCCGGAACCCAGGCTCACCCGGATCCAGGGGCCCGCGGCCTCACCCGGACCCGGGGCCAGGCTCACCCGGATCCAGGGGCCCGCGGCCTCACCCGGACCCGGGGCCAGGCTCACCCGGATCCAGGGGCCCGCGGCCTCACCCGGACCCGGGACGCAGGCTCACCCGGATCCAGGGGCCCGCGGCCTCACCCGGACCCGGGGCCAGGCTCACCCGGATCCAGGGGCCCGCGGCCTCACCCGGACCCGGGACCCAGGCTCACCCGGATCCAGGGGCCCGCGGCCTCACCCGGACCCGGGACCCAGACTCACCCGGATCCAGGGGCCCGCGGCCTCACCCGGACCCGGGACCCAGGCTCACCCGGATCCAGGGGCCCGCGGCCTCACCCGGACCCGGGGCCAGGCTCACCCGGATCCAGGGGCCCGCGGCCTCACCCGGACCCGGGGCCAGGCTCACCCGGATCCAGGGGCCCGCGGCCTCACCCGGACCCGGGACCCAGGCTCACCCGGATCCAGGGGCCCGCGGCCTCACCCGGACCCGGGGCCAGGCTCACCCGGATCCAGGGGCCCACGGCCCCACCCGGACCCGGGACCCAGGCTCACCCGGATCCAGGGGCCCGCGGCCTCACCCGGACCCGGGGCCAGGCTCACCCGGATCCAGGGGCCCATGGACTCACCCGGACCCGGGGCCAGGGGCCCACGGCCTCACCCGGACCCGGGGCCAGGCTCACCCGGATCCAGGGGCCCACGGCCTCACCCGGACCCGGGACCCAGGCTCACCCGGATCCAGGGGCCCGCGGCCTCACCCGGACCCGGGGCCAGGCTCACCCGGATCCAGGGGCCCATGGACTCACCCGGACCCGGGGCCAGGGGCCCACGGCCTCACCCGGACCCGGGGCCAGGCTCACCCGGATCCAGGGGCCCACGGCCTCACCCGGACCCGGGACCCAGGCTCACCCGGATCCAGGGGCCCGCGGCCTCACCGGACCCGGGACCCAGGCTCACCCGGATCCAGGGGCCCATGGCCTCACCCGGACCCGGGGCCAGGCTCACCCGGATCCAGGGGCCCGCGGCCTCACCCGGACCCGGGGCCAGGCTCACCCGGATCCAGGGGCCCGCGGCCTCACCCGGACCCGGGACCCAGGCTCACCCGGATCCAGGGGCCCGCGGCCTCACCCAGACCCGGGGCCAGGCTCACCCGGATCCAGGGGCCTGCGGCCTCACCCGGACCCGGGGCCAGGCTCACCCGGATCCAGGGGCCCACGGCCTCACCCGGACCCGGGGCCAGGCTCACCCGGAACCAGGGGCCCACGGCCTCACCTGGATCCAGGGGCCCACGGCCTCACCCGGACCCGGGACCCAGGCTCACCCGGATCCAGGGTCCCACGGCCTCACCCGGACCCGGGACCCAGGCTCACCCGGATCCAGGGTCCCATGGCCTCACCCGGACCCGGGACCCAGGCTCACCCGGATCCAGGGGCACACGGCCTCGCCCAGACCCAGAACCCAGCCTCACCCGGACCCAGGGGTGCATGGCCTCGCCCGGAACCAGGGGCACGTGGCCTCACCCGGACCCGGGGCCCAGCCTCACCCTGACCCAGTTCCCAGCCTCACCCGGACCCAGGGGCACGCGGCCTCACCCGGATCCGGGACCCAGCGGGGTTTCGTCTTCTTGATCCCAATTCCTGTTGGTCAATTCCCTCTCAGCAATTCCTTCGGCCATTTTCTCAGAGTTCCAGGGCAGCCACCGCAGAACTCGTTGGGCGGCGGGCTCGGCGAAGCTCCGGTGTGCCCGGTGCGCGGCGGCGGGCTGGTCCGGGGTGGCTGCGTCGGCCCTTGGGTCTGCAGCGGTGGCCGGTCACCGAGCGTGCGCACCTGGCCGCTTCCGGGGCGTTGAGATTCTTGAAGGACTCGGAGGTCAGCAAGCGCGTAGTCTCCCGCCCCATGTCTCCCAGGGGCTCGTCTGTCCGTGCTCAGCAGCGAGTGAAGCCTTCCCCTCAGCTGGAGACCGCTGGGGGAACTGCGCCGAGCACGTTCCAGGCCGCCATTGTGTCGCCTGAGCCGTAGTTTTTAAAGTGTGGTCTTTGGGTCACCGGCATCAGCTTCATCCCGCGTACCCCTCTCTTTTATTCTAGTTGTATAGCATCCGCTCAGCTAGCCCTCCGGTGGTTCTGGATGGTGTCCGCTCCGCTCTCCCGTTGTAGTCTCAAAACCGTTGTGGTAGGCAGCAATCAGGCTTCTGCCCTATGCCTCCATCTTGGTCCTTGTTTGTATAGTTAAGTCTTGATTGTTGTTGGTGTCACTGGGAGGAATTGTCCTCCAGGCCTATTGGCCGTGCGGACCCTCTGTGTCTATAAAGGAAGAGTTGCTGTGCGGGAGACACGCCTATGTGCCGGGTCTTGGTGCAGCAAGGCTTCGGCGCTCACTGCGTCTGCCTCTTGAATGTGTCCCTTATGGGAGTGGTCGAAATCTGGTGTCATCTCACACCGACCACTAGATGCCCTCGTTTCTGGGTCTCCAATGGAGTGTAGGTCAGCTACTGCCTGTGGCCCCTCAGCAGGAATTACAGCATCCCTTATATTCGTGACCTGTTTCGGTGTCTTCCCCTTTTGGCTGCCTCCCTATCGCTCAGCTTCCCCAATCTCCCTAGGTGGTCGCTCTTGATACCCCCCTTTGTGGGCTGAGTGCAAAGTCTTGGTGTTGTTAAGCCTTGATTGCTGTTGGTACACTGGGAGGATGTGACCTCCAGTCCAATTGGCTGTGAGGATCAGCTGTGTCTATGCCGGGAGACAGCCCCATTCAACTAGACTTGCAAAATTGTAAAAGCCTCTGTGTTCAGCTTGGATGGGGCGGAGTTACAGGGCGGAGCCTACCGCCTTGGCTTCCCGTCAGCCCCGCCCTATGAGGTTCCTGTGTCTCAGTGTCCCTCTGTACTCCCAGCAAACACCTCTGAGAGAAAAGTGCCCTGGAGTTTCGCGCGCTGCCAAACAGTCTAGTCTCTCCCCCAATGAATCTGGATTCCCAGATTCTCTCCCGGAACTGGGTTTCCGTGTAGTCAGAATTGGGGCTCACCTCAGTCTGGCGCTTTTGTCTCCTTCCCTCCAGGGCGACTCAGCGGCACAGTCAACAGCCCATCCTCCGCGCACAATCCCGTGCGCGCCTCCGGTGCTCTGCTCTTCGCCGCCTCTCTGCATCTCTGCCTTACAGCCCAGCTTTCCCCAGTATGAGCATGGCTTCCCCGGGTCTTTCCCGGAACTGGGGTTCAGTGCAGTTGGAACTAGGGGTTCAGCACAGTCCGGAGCCCTTGTCTCCCTCCCGCTAGGGCAATCCAGCGGCACAGGCAACAGACCCTCCTCTGCGCACATTCCCGTGCGCGGCTCCGGCGCAGCTCCTCTGTCTCCGTCCCACAGCCCATACTCCCCCAGCCTGAGCCCGGCTTCCCAGGGTTTCGCCGGGAACTGGGGTTCAGTGCAGTTGGAGCTGGGGTTCAGCACAATCTGGCGCTTTTATCTCCTTCCCGCCAGAGAACGCCAGCCAGGCCGCCAGCCGCCCCTTCCTCTCCGGCTCCGTCTTCCCCGCACGCGCGCGGGCTCGTGTCTCCGCCCGTGTCTCCATACCTCAAGCTTTTACGGCTTCTCTGATTTTCCTTGTGGTTTTCTTTTTCCTTCTAATTGTGGGCATTTCAGTCAGCCAGCTTTCCTGTGGTTCTGGATGATGTCCGTTTTGACTTTTAGTTGTGTTTTTGATATTGTTGTGCCCGGCTGTAGGTTAGGTGTTTAACCTATGCCGCCATCTTGGTTTCTCCCCCAACTACCATTTTGATTTCATAGTGTTCTCCATACTTTCATACTATTCTATACCTCTACGAAAATGAGTTTTGCAGTGTTTCACCAAAACCTTTTCCTGAAAACACCAACTCCTTTGGACGGGAAAAATAAATGTAAACAGTGCCACACTCGGTTCTCAGCTGTTTGAACAACATTTCCCAGGGACAAAATTGTGCTGTTCCGATATTCAGGCTATTGGAATATGTGTTCCTAGTGTGTGAAGCACATTTCTCAATATTTCCCTAGTCTGGAGTTGTAAATCCGCAGTGCTACACTCCAATTTGTCCAGTGATTGAAGCTCATTCGTTGTGAATAGCCAACGTTACTACACCGTGACCGTAACCCTGTCCCTAACCCTCTGACGCCAACGCTAAACCTATACCTAACCTGAGCCTGAACCCTACCCAGCCCGAACCCTTATGGTAACCCTAACCCTAGCCAGAACCCCAAGTCTCTAACCCGAACACCACAACGAACCTCGGTGACATCGTCACTCCCAGCGGGTCCCCTGGCCAAAGCATGATCACCTGGGATCAATGGAACCTGCCCACGTGGCCCCTCCCCCCTTGGTGACATCATCACTTCCGCTTTCATGGCCTTAGCAGGCTTCTTTCAAAGACGCCAACTCATGGCCCTGAATTAAAAATGTAACCCGTATCCAACTCGGTTCTATGTTCTTTGAGCACGATTTCCTTGTCAGGAAACAGTGCGTTACAGATATTAAGGCCCTTTATTCAGGTATTCCTAGCGTCTGAAGCACTTTCTTAGATATTAACCTGGGTTATCATTGTGAATTATCCCGAGTTGGGGTCTCTCTCTTCCAGTGTCTCAAGCTCCTTCGTTGTGAATTCCAATTTGGTGAAACAGCGTTTATAACAAATATACCAGCACTTTAACCGTTATTACCACTTGAAAGTCTACCCTACCTTTCACAGCGCTTTGGTTACAGACTCTCAGTATTTCAAAATTCAGTAGAGATGTTCGGGTTCGAAAACGTATTCCAGGAGTTCTAGAGTCACTCTGACACATCCCCCTGGTCCGTTGTTTTGAGCTCTGAGAGTTTTCTTTTTAACACGGGTGTCATACCGGCTTTTTAAAGGCACGTTAAAACACCGCTCGGAGAAGCCGAAAGCGGTTTGGCTCAGTGGATAGAGCGTCGGTCTGCGGACTGAAGGGTCCCGGTTTCGATTCCGGTCAAGGGCACGTCCATTGGTTGCGGGCACATCCCCGGCAGGGGGTGTTTGCAGGAGGAGGCAGCTGGTCGATATGTTTCCAGCTCTCTGTCCCTCTGCTTTCCTCTCCGTACAAAGTCAATAAGATATATTAAAAAACAAACAAACAAACACAAAATACACTACTTGGGACCCTAGCCCAACTACCATTTTGATTTCATAGTGTTCTCCATACTTTCATACTATTCTATACCTCTACGAAAATGAGTTTTGCAGTGTTTCACCAAAACCTTTTCCTGAAAACGCCAACTCCTTTGGACGGGAAAAATAAATGTAAACAGTGCCACACTCGGTTCTCAGCTGTTTGAACAACATTTCCCAGGGACAAAATTGTGCTGTTCCGATATTCAGACTATTGGAATATGTGTTCCTAGTGTGTGAAGCACATTTCTGAATATTTCCCTAGTCTGGAGTTGTAAATCCGCAGTGCTACACTCCAATTTGTCCAGTGATTGAAGCTCATTCGTTGTGAATAGCCAACGTTACTACACCGTGACCGTAACCCTGTCCCTAACCCTCTGACCCCAACGCTAAACCTATGCCTAACCTGAGCCTGAACCCTACCCAGCCCGAACCCTTATCGTAACCCTAACCCTAGCCAGAACCCCAAGTCTCTAACCCGAACACCACAACGAACCTCGGTGACATCGTCACTCCCAGCGGGTCCCCTGGCCAAAGCATGATCACCTGGGATCAATGGAACCTGCCCACGTGGCCCCTCCCCCCTTGGTGACATCATCACTTCCGCTTTCATGGCCTTAGCAGGCTTCTTTCAAAGACGCCAACTCATGGCCCTGATTTATAAATGTAACCCGTATCCAACTCGGTTCTATGTTCTTTGAGCACGATTTCCTTGTCAGGAAACAGTGCGTTACAGATATTAAGGCCCTTTCTTCAGGTATTCCTAGCGTCTGAAGCACTTTCTTAGATATTAACCTGGGTTATCATTGTGAATTATCCCGAGTTGGGGTCTCTCTCTTCCAGTGTCTCAAGCTCCTTCGTTGTGAATTCCAATTTGGTGAAACAGCGTTTATAACAAATATACCAGCACTTTAACCGTTATTACCACTTGAAAGTCTACCCTACCTTTCACAGCGCTTTGGTTAGAGACTCTCAGTATTTCAAAATTCAGTAGAGATGTTCGGGTTCGAAAACGTATTCCAGGAGTTCTAGAGTCACTCTGACACATCCCCCTGGTCCGTTGTTTTGAGCTCTGAGAGTTGTCTTTTTAACACGGGTGTCATACCGGCTTTTTAAAGGCACGTTAAAACACCGCTCGGAGAAGCCGAAAGCGGTTTGGCTCAGTGGATAAAGCGTCGGTCTGCGGACTGAAGGGTCCCGGTTTCGATTCCGGTCAAGGGCACGTCCATTGGTTGCGGGCACATCCCCGGCAGGGGGTGTTTGCAGGAGGAGGCAGCTGGTCGATATGTTTCCAGCTCTCTGTCCCTCTGCTTTCCTCTCCGTACAAAGTCAATAAGATATATTAAAAAACAAACAAACAAACACAAAATACACTACTTGGGACCCTAGCCCAACTACCATTTTGATTTCATGGTGTTCTCCATACTTTCATACTATTCTATACCTCTACGAAAATGAGTTTTGCAGTGTTTCACCAAAACCTTTTCCTGAAAACGCCAACTCCTTTGGACGGGAAAAATAAATGTAAACAGTGCCACACTCGGTTCTCAGCTGTTTGAACAACATTTCCCAGGGACAAAATTGTGCTGTTCCGATATTCAGGCTATTGGAATATGTGTTCCTAGTGTGTGAAGCACATTTCTCAATATTTCCCTAGTCTGGAGTTGTAAATCCGCAGTGCTACACTCCAATTTGTCCAGTGATTGAAGCTCATTCGTTGTGAATAGCCAACGTTACTACACCGTGACCGTAACCCTGTCCCTAACCCTCTGACCCCAACGCTAAACCTATGCCTAACCTGAGCCTGAACCCTACCCAGCCCGAACCCTTATGGTAACCCTAACCCTAGCCAGAACCCCAAGTCTCTAACCCGAACACCACAACGAACCTCGGTGACATCGTCACTCCCAGCGGGTCCCCTGGCCAAAGCATGATCACCTGGGATCAATGGAACCTGCCCACGTGGCCCCTCCCCCCTTGGTGACATCATCACTTCCGCTTTCATGGCCTTAGCAGGCTTCTTTCAAAGACGCCAACTCATGGCCCTGAATTATAAATGTAACCCGTATCCAACTCGGTTCTATGTTCTTTGAGCACGATTTCCTTGTCAGGAAACAGTGCGTTACAGATATTAAGGCCCTTTATTCAGGTATTCCTAGCGTCTGAAGCACTTTCTTAGATATTAACCTCGGTTATCATTGTGAATTATCCCGAGTTGGGGTCTCTCTCTTGCAGTGTCTCAAGCTCCTTCGTTGTGAATTCCAATTTGGTGAAACAGCGTTTATAACAAATATACCAGCACTTTAACCGTTATTACCACTTGAAAGGCTACCCTACCTTTCACAGCGCTTTGGTTACAGATTCTCAGTATTTCAAAATTCAGTAGAGATGTTCGGGTTCGAAAACGTATTCCAGGAGTTCTAGAGTCACTCTGACAAATCCCCCTGGTCCGTTGTTTTGAGCTCTGAGAGTTTTCTTTTTAACACGGGTGTCATACCGGCTTTTTAAAGGCACGTTAAAACACCACTCGGATAAGCCGAAAGCGGTTTGGCTCAGTGGATAGAGCGTCGGTCTGCGGACTGAAGGGTCCCGGGTTCGATTCCGGTCAAGGGCACGTCCATTGGTTGCGGGCACATCCCCGGCAGGGGGTGTTTGCAGGAGGAGGCAGCTGGTCCATACGTTTCCAGCTCTCTGTCCCTCTGCTTTCCTCTCTGTAAAAAGTCAATAAGATATATTAAAAAACAAACAAACACACACAAAATACACTACTTGGGACCCTAGCCCAACTACCATTTTGATTTCATAGTGTTCTCCATACTTTCATACTATTCTATAGCTCTACGAAAATGAGTTTTGCAGTGTTTCACCAAAACCTTTTCCTGAAAACGCCAACTCCTTTGGACGAGAAAAATAAATGTAAACAGTGCCACACTCGGTTCTCAGCTGTTTGAACAACATTTCCCAGGGACAAAATTGTGCTGTTCAGACATTCAGTCTATTGGAATATGTGTTCCTAGTGTGTGAAGAACATTTCTCAATATTTCCCTAGTCTGGAGTTGTAAATCCTCAGTGCTACACTCCAATTTGTCCAGTGATTGAAGCTCATTCGTTGTGAATAGCCAACGTTACTACACCGTGACCGTAACACTGTCCCTACGCCTCTGACCCCAACCCTAAACCTATGCCTAACATGAGCCTGAACCCTACCCAGCCCGAACCCTTATCGTAACCCTAACCCTAGCCAGAACCCCAATTCTCTAACCCTAACACCACAACGAACTCGGTGACATCGTCACTCCCAGCTGGTCCCCTGGCCAAAGCATGATCACCTGGGATCAATTGAACCTGCCCACGTGGCCCCTCCCACCTTGGTGACATCATCACCTCCGCTTTCATGGCCTTAGCAGGCTTCTTTCAAAGACGCCAACTCATGGCCCTGAAGTATAAATGTAACCAGTATCCAACTCGGTTCTATGTTCTTTGAGCAGGATTTCCTTGTCAGGAAACAGTGCGTTACAGATATTAAGGCCCTTTATTCACGTATTCCTAGCGTTTGAAGCACTTTCTTAGATATTAACCTGGGTTATCATTGTGAATTTCCCGAGTTGGGGCTCTCTCTTCCAGTGTCTCAATCTCCTTCCTTGTGAATTCCAATTTGGTGAAACAGCGTTTATTACAAATATACCAGCACTTTAACCGTTATTACCACTTGAAAGGCTACCCTACCTTTCACAGCGCTTTGGTTACAGATTCTCAGTATTTCAAAATTCAGTAGAGATGTTCGGGTTCGAAAACGTATTCCAGGAGTTCTAGAGTCACTCTGACAAATCCCCCTGGTCCGTTGTTTTGAGCTCTGAGAGTTTTCTTTTTAACACGGGTGTCATACCGGCTTTTTAAAGGCACGTTAAAACACCACTCGGATAAGCCGAAACCGGTTTGGCTCAGTGGATAGAGCGTCGGTCTGCGGACTGAAGGGTCCCGGGTTCGATTCCGGTCAAGGGCACGTCCATTGGTTGCGGGCACATCCCCGGCAGGGGGTGTTTGCAGGAGGAGGCAGCTGGTCCATACGTTTCCAGCTCTCTGTCCCTCTGCTTTCCTCTCTGTAAAAAGTCAATAAGATATATTAAAAAACAAACAAACACACACAACATACACTACTTGGGACCCTAGCCCAACTACCATTTTGATTTCATAGTGTTCTCCATACTTTCATACTATTCTATAGCTCTACGAAAATGAGTTTTGCAGTGTTTCACCAAAACCTTTTCCTGAAAACGCCAACTCCTTTGGACGGGAAAAATAAATGTAAACAGTGCCACACTCGGTTCTCAGCTGTTTGAACATTTCCCAGGGACAAAATTGTGCTGTTCAGACATTCAGTCTATTGGAATATGTGTTCCTAGTGTGTGAAGAACATTTCTCAATATTTCCCTAGTCTGGAGTTGTAAATCCTCAGTGCTACACTCCAATTTGTCCAGTGATTGAAGCTCATTCGTTGTGAATAGCCAACGTTACTACTCCGTGACCTTAACCCTGTCCCTACGCCTCTGACCCCAACCCTAAACCTATGCCTAACGTGAGCCTGAACCCTACCCAGCCCGAACCCTTATCGTAACCCTAACCCTAGCCAGAACCCCAATTCTCTAACCCTAACACCACAACGAACCTCGGTGACATCCTCACTCCCAGCTGGTCCCCTGGCCAAAGCATGATCACCTGGGATCAATTGAACCTGCCCACGTGGCCCCTCCCACCTTGGTGACATCATCACCTCCGCTTTCATGGCCTTAGCAGGCTTCTTTCAAAGACGCCAACTCATGGCCCTGAAGTATAAATGTAACCAGTATCCAACTCGGTTCTATGTTCTTTGAGCAGGATTTCCTTGTCAGGAAACAGTGCGTTACAGATATTAAGGCCCTTTATTCACGTATTCCTAGCGTTTGAAGCACTTTCTTAAATATTAACCTGGGTTATCATTGTGAATTTCCCGAGTTGGGGTCTCTCTCTTCCAGTGTCTCAATCTCCTTCCTTGTGAATTCCAATTTGGTGAAACAGCGTTTATTACAAATATACCAGCACTTTAACCGTTATTACCACTTGAAAGGCTACCGTACCTTTCACAGCGCTTTGGTTACAGATTCTCAGTATTTCAAAATTCAGTAGAGATGTTCGGGTTCGAAAACGTATTCCAGGAGTTCTAGAGTCACTCTGACAAATCCCCCTGGTCCGTTGTTTTGAGCTCTGAGAGTTTTCTTTTTAACACGGGTGTCATACCGGCTTTTTAAAGGCACGTTAAAACACCGCTCGGAGAAGCCGAAAGCGGTTTGGCTCAGTGGATAGAGCGTCGGTCTGCGGACTGAAGGGTCCCGGGTTCGATTCCGGTCAAGGGCACGTCCATTGGTTGCGGGCACATGCCCGGCAGGGGGTGTTTGCAGGAGGAGGCAGCTGGTCGATATGTTTCCAGCTCTCTGTCCCTCTGCTTTCCTCTCCGTACAAAGTCAATAAGATATATTAAAAAACAAACAAACAAACACAAAATACACTACTTGGGACCCTAGCCCAACTACCATTTTGATTTCATGGTGTTCTCCATACTTTCATACTATTCTATAGCTCTACGAAAATGAGTTTTGCAGTGTTTCACCAAAACCTTTTCCTGAAAACGCCAACTCCTTTGGACGGGAAAAATAAATGTAAACAGTGCCACACTCGGTTCTCAGCTGTTTGAACAACATTTCCCAGGGACAAAATTGTGCTGTTCCGATATTCAGGCTATTGGAATATGTGTTCCTAGTGTGTGAAGCACATTTCTCAATATTTCCCTAGTCTGGAGTTGTAAATCCGCAGTGCTACACTCCAATTTGTCCAGTGATTGAAGCTCATTCGTTGTGAATAGCCAACGTTACTACACCGTGACCGTAACCCTGTCCCTAACCCTCTGACCCCAACGCTAAACCTATGCCTAACCTGAGCCTGAACCCTACCCAGCCCGAACCCTTATGGTAACCCTAACCCTAGCCAGAACCCCAAGTCTCTAACCCGAACACCACAATGAACCTCGGTGACATCGTCACTCTCAGCGGGTCCCCTGGCCAAAGCATGATCACCTGGGATCAATGGAACCTGCCCACGTGGCCCCTCCCCCCTTGGTGACATCATCACTTCCGCTTTCATGGCCTTAGCAGGCTTCTTTCAAAGACGCCAACTCATGGCCCAGAATTATAAATGTAACCCGTATCCAACTCGGTTCTATGTTCTTGGAGCACGATTTCCTTGTCAGGAAACAGTGCGTTACAGATATTAAGGCCCTTTATTCAGGTATTCCTAGCGTCTGAAGCACTTTCTTAGATATTAACCTGGGTTATCATTGTGAATTATCCCGAGTTGGGGTCTCTCTCTTCCAGTGTCTCAAGCTCCTTCGTTGTGAATTCCAATTTGGTGAAACAGCGTTTATAACAAATATACCAGCACTTTAACCGTTATTACCACTTGAAAGGCTACCCTACCTTTCACAGCGCTTTGGTTACAGATTCTCAGTATTTCAAAATTCAGTAGAGATGTTCGGGTTCGAAAACGTATTCCAGGAGTTCTAGAGTCACTCTGACAAATCCCCCTGGTCCGTTGTTTTGAGCTCTGAGAGTTTTCTTTTTAACACGGGTGTCATACCGGCTTTTTAAAGGCACGTTAAAACACCACTCGGATAAGCCGAAAGTGGTTTAGCTCAGTGGATAGAGCGTCGGTCTGCGGACTGAAGGGTCCCGGGTTCGATTCCGGTCAAGGGCACGTCCATTGGTTGCGGGCACATCCCCGGCAGGGGGTGTTTGCAGGAGGAGGCAGCTGGTCCATACGTTTCCAGCTCTCTGTCCCTCTGCTTTCCTCTCTGTAAAAAGTCAATAAGATATATTAAAAAACAAACAAACACACACAAAATACACTACTTGGGACCCTAGCCCAACTACCATTTTGATTTCATAGTGTTCTCCATACTTTCATACTATTCTATAGCTCTACGAAAATGAGTTTTGCAGTGTTTCACCAAAACCTTTTCCTGAAAACGCCAACTCCTTTGGACGGGAAAAATAAATGTAAACAGTGCCACACTCGGTTCTCAGCTGTTTGAACAACATTTCCCAGGGACAAAGTTGTGCTGTTCAGACATTCAGTCTATTGGAATATGTGTTCCTAGTGTGTGAAGAACATTTCTCAATATTTCCCTAGTCTGGAGTTGTAAATCCTCAGTGCTACACTCCAATTTGTCCAGTGATTGAAGCTCATTCGTTGTGAATAGCCAACGTTACTACACCGTGACCGTAACCCTGTCCCTACGCCTCTGACCCCAACCCTAAACCTATGCCTAACGTGAGCCTGAACCCTACCCAGCCCGAACCCTTATCGTAACCCTAACCCTAGCCAGAACCCCAATTCTCTAACCCTAACACCACAACGAACCTCGGTGACATCGTCACTCCCAGCTGGTCCCCTGGCCAAAGCATGATCACCTGGGATCAATTGAACCTGCCCACGTGGCCCCTCCCACCTTGGTGACATCATCACCTCCGCTTTCATGGCCTTAGCAGGCTTCTTTCAAAGACGCCAACTCATGGCCCTGAAGTATAAATGTAACCAGTATCCAACTCGGTTCTATGTTCTTTGAGCAGGATTTCCTTGTCAGGAAACAGTGCGTTACAGATATTAAGGCCCTTTATTCACGTATTCCTAGCGTTTGAAGCACTTTCTTAGATATTAACCTGGGTTATCATTGTGAATTTCCCGAGTTGGGGTCTCTCTCTTCCAGTGTCTCAATCTCCTTCCTTGTGAATTCCAATTTGGTGAAACAGCGTTTATTACAAATATACCAGCACTTTAACCGTTATTACCACTTGAAAGGCTACCCTACCTTTCACAGCGCTTTGGTTACAGATTCTCAGTATTTCAAAATTCAGTAGAGATGTTCGGGTTCGAAAACGTATTCCAGGAGTTCTAGAGTCACTCTGACAAATCCCCCTGGTCCGTTGTTTTGAGCTCTGAGAGTTTTCTTTTTAACACGGGTGTCATACCGGCTTTTTAAAGGCACGTTAAAACACCACTCGGATAAGCCGAAAGCGGTTTGGCTCAGTGGATAGAGCGTCGGTCTGCGGACTGAAGGGTCCCGGGTTCGATTCCGGTCAAGGGCACGTCCATTGGTTGCGGGCACATCCCCGGCAGGGGGTGTTTGCAGGAGGAGGCAGCTGGTCCATACGTTTCCAGCTCTCTGTCCCTCTGCTTTCCTCTCTGTAAAAAGTCAATAAGATATATTAAAAAACAAACAAACACACACAACATACACTACTTGGGACCCTAGCCCAACTACCATTTTGATTTCATAGTGTTCTCCATACTTTCATACTATTCTATAGCTCTACGAAAATGAGTTTTGCAGTGTTTCACCAAAACCTTTTCCTGAAAACGCCAACTCCTTTGGACGAGAAAAATAAATGTAAACAGTGCCACACTCGGTTCTCAGCTGTTTGAACAACATTTCCCAGGGACAAAATTGTGCTGTTCAGACATTCAGTCTATTGGAATATGTGTTCCTAGTGTGTGAAGAACATTTCTCAATATTTCCCTAGTCTGGAGTTGTAAATCCTCAGTGCTACACTCCAATTTGTCCAGTGATTGAAGCTCATTCGTTGTGAATAGCCAACGTTACTACACCGTGACCGTAACCCTGTCCCTACGCCTCTGACCCCAACCCTAAACCTATGCCTAACATGAGCCTGAACCCTACCCAGCCCGAACCCTTATCGTAACCCTAACCCTAGCCAGAACCCCAATTCTCTAACCCTAACACCACAACGAACCTCGGTGACATCGTCACTCCCAGCTGGTCCCCTGGCCAAAGCATGATCACCTGGGATCAATTGAACCTGCCCACGTGGCCCCTCCCACCTTGGTGACATCATCACCTCCGCTTTCATGGCCTTAGCAGGCTTCTTTCAAAGACGCCAACTCATGGCCCTGAAGTATAAATGTAACCAGTATCCAACTCGGTTCTATGTTCTTTGAGCAGGATTTCCTTGTCAGGAAACAGTGCGTTACAGATATTAAGGCCCTTTATTCACGTATTCCTAGCGTTTGAAGCACTTTCTTAGATATTAACCTGGGTTATCATTGTGAATTTCCCGAGTTGGGGTCTCTCTCTTCCAGTGTCTCAATCTCCTTCCTTGTGAATTCCAATTTGGTGAAACAGCGTTTATTACAAATATACCAGCACTTTAACCGTTATTACCACTTGAAAGGCTACCCTACCTTTCACAGCGCTTTGGTTACAGATTCTCAGTATTTCAAAATTCAGTAGAGATGTTCGGGTTCGAAAACGTATTCCAGGAGTTCTAGAGTCACTCTGACAAATCCCCCTGGTCCGTTGTTTTGAGCTCTGAGAGTTTTCTTTTTAACACGGGTGTCATACCGGCTTTTTAAAGGCACGTTAAAACACCGCTCGGTGAAGCCGAAAGCGGTTTGGCTCAGTGGATAGAGCGTCGGTCTGCGGACTGAAGGGTCCCGGGTTCGATTCCGGTCAAGGGCACGTCCATTGGTTGCGGGCACATGCCCGGCAGGGGGTGTTTGCAGGAGGAGGCAGCTGGTCGATATGTTTCCAGCTCTCTGTCCCTCTGCTTTCCTCTCCGTACAAAGTCAATAAGATATATTAAAAAACAAACAAACAAACACAAAATACACTACTTGGGACCCTAGCCCAACTACCATTTTGATTTCATGGTGTTCTCCATACTTTCATACTATTCTATAGCTCTACGAAAATGAGTTTTGCAGTGTTTCACCAAAACCTTTTCCTGAAAACGCCAACTCCTTTGGACGGGAAAAATAAATGTAAACAGTGCCACACTCGGTTCTCAGCTGATTGAACAACATTTCCCAGGGACAAAATTGTGCTGTTCAGGCATTCAGTCTATTGGAATATGTGTTCCTAGTGTGTGAAGAACATTTCTCAATATTTCCCTAGTCTGGAGTTGTAAATCCGCAGTGCTACACTCCAATTTGTCCAGTGATTGAAGCTCATTCGTTGTGAATAGCCAACGTTACTACACCGTGACCGTAACCCTGTCCATAACCCTCTGACCCCAACGCTAAACCTATGCCTAACCTGAGCCTGAACCCTACCCAGCCTGAACCCTTATGGTAACCCTAACCCTAGCCAGAACCCCAAGTCTCTAACCCGAACACCACAACGAACCTCGGTGACATCGTCACTCCCAGCGGGTCCCCTGGCCAAAGCATGATCACCTGGGATCAATGGAACCTGCCCACGTGGCCCCTCCCCCCTTGGTGACATCATCACTTCCGCTTTCATGGCCTTAGCAGGCTTCTTTCAAAGACGCCAACTCATGGCCCTGAATTATAAATGTAACCCGTATCCAACTCGGTTCTATGTTCTTTGAGCACGATTTCCTTGTCAGGAAACAGTGCGTTACAGATATTAAGGCCCTTTATTCAGGTATTCCTAGCGTCTGAAGCACTTTCTTAGATATTAACCTGGGTTATCATTGTGAATTATCCCGAGTTGGGGTCTCTCTCTTGCAGTGTCTCAAGCTCCTTCGTTGTGAATTCCAATTTGGTGAAACAGCGTTTATAACAAATATACCAGCACTTTAACCGTTATTACCACTTGAAAGGCTACCCTACCTTTCACAGCGCTTTGGTTACAGATTCTCAGTATTTCAAAATTCAGTAGAGATGTTCGGGTTCGAAAACGTATTCCAGGAGTTCTAGAGTCACTCTGACAAATCCCCCTGGTCCGTTGTTTTGAGCTCTGAGAGTTTTCTTTTTAACACGGGTGTCATACCGGCTTTTTAAAGGCACGTTAAAACACCACTCGGATAAGCCGAAAGCGGTTTGGCTCAGTGGATAGAGCGTCGGTCTGCGGACTGAAGGGTCCCGGGTTCGATTCCGGTCAAGGGCACGTCCATTGGTTGCGGGCACATCCCCGGCAGGGGGTGTTTGCAGGAGGAGGCAGCTGGTCCATACGTTTCCAGCTCTCTGTCCCTCTGCTTTCCTCTCTGTAAAAAGTCAATAAGATATATTAAAAAACAAACAAACACACACAAAATACACTACTTGGGACCCTAGCCCAACTACCATTTTGATTTCATAGTGTTCTCCATACTTTCATACTATTCTATAGCTCTACGAAAATGAGTTTTGCAGTGTTTCACCAAAACCTTTTCCTGAAAACGCCAACTCCTTTGGACGAGAAAAATAAATGTAAACAGTGCCACACTCGGTTCTCAGCTGTTTGAACAACATTTCCCAGGGACAAAATTGTGCTGTTCAGACATTCAGTCTATTGGAATATGTGTTCCTAGTGTGTGAAGAACATTTCTCAATATTTCCCTAGTCTGGAGTTGTAAATCCTCAGTGCTACACTCCAATTTGTCCAGTGATTGAAGCTCATTCGTTGTGAATAGCCAACGTTACTACACCGTGACCGTAACCCTGTCCCTACGCCTCTGACCCCAACCCTAAACCTATGCCTAACATGAGCCTGAACCCTACCCAGCCCGAACCCTTATCGTAACCCTAACCCTAGCCAGAACCCCAATTCTCTAACCCTAACACCACAACGAACTCGGTGACATCGTCACTCCCAGCTGGTCCCCTGGCCAAAGCATGATCACCTGGGATCAATTGAACCTGCCCACGTGGCCCCTCCCACCTTGGTGACATCATCACCTCCGCTTTCATGGCCTTAGCAGGCTTCTTTCAAAGACGCCAACTCATGGCCCTGAAGTATAAATGTAACCAGTATCCAACTCGGTTCTATGTTCTTTGAGCAGGATTTCCTTGTCAGGAAACAGTGCGTTACAGATATTAAGGCCCTTTATTCACGTATTCCTAGCGTTTGAAGCACTTTCTTAGATATTAACCTGGGTTATCATTGTGAATTTCCCGAGTTGGGGTCTCTCTCTTCCAGTGTCTCAATCTCCTTCCTTGTGAATTCCAATTTGGTGAAACAGCGTTTATTACAAATATACCAGCACTTTAACCGTTATTACCACTTGAAAGGCTACCCTACCTTTCACAGCGCTTTGGTTACAGATTCTCAGTATTTCAAAATTCAGTAGAGATGTTCGGGTTCGAAAACGTATTCCAGGAGTTCTAGAGTCACTCTGACAAATCCCCCTGGTCCGTTGTTTTGAGCTCTGAGAGTTTTCTTTTTAACACGGGTGTCATACCGGCTTTTTAAAGGCACGTTAAAACACCACTCGGATAAGCCGAAACCGGTTTGGCTCAGTGGATAGAGCGTCGGTCTGCGGACTGAAGGGTCCCGGGTTCGATTCCGGTCAAGGGCACGTCCATTGGTTGCGGGCACATCCCCGGCAGGGGGTGTTTGCAGGAGGAGGCAGCTGGTCCATACGTTTCCAGCTCTCTGTCCCTCTGCTTTCCTCTCTGTAAAAAGTCAATAAGATATATTAAAAAACAAACAAACACACACAACATACACTACTTGGGACCCTAGCCCAACTACCATTTTGATTTCATAGTGTTCTCCATACTTTCATACTATTCTATAGCTCTACGAAAATGAGTTTTGCAGTGTTTCACCAAAACCTTTTCCTGAAAACGCCAACTCCTTTGGACGGGAAAAATAAATGTAAACAGTGCCACACTCGGTTCTCAGCTGTTTGAACAACATTTCCCAGGGACAAAATTGTGCTGTTCAGACATTCAGTCTATTGGAATATGTGTTCCTAGTGTGTGAAGAACATTTCTCAATATTTCCCTAGTCTGGAGTTGTAAATCCGCAGTGCTACACTCCAATTTGTCCAGTGATTGAAGCTCATTCGTTGTGAATAGCCAACGTTACTACACCGTGACCGTAACCCTGTCCCTACGCCTCTGACCCCAACCCTAAACCTATGCCTAACCTGAGCCTGAACCCTATCCAGCCCGAACCCTTATCGTAACCCTAACCCTAGCCAGAACCCCAATTCTCTAACCCTAACACCACAACGAACCTCGGTGACATCCTCACTCCCAGCTGGTCCCCTGGCCAAAGCATGATCACCTGGGATCAATTGAACCTGCCCACGTGGCCCCTCCCACCTTGGTGACATCATCACCTCCGCTTTCATGGCCTTAGCAGGCTTCTTTCAAAGACGCCAACTCATGGCCCTGAAGTATAAATGTAACCAGTATCCAACTCGGTTCTATGTTCTTTGAGCAGGATTTCCTTGTCAGGAAACAGTGCGTTACAGATATTAAGGCCTTTTATTCACGTATTCCTAGCGTTTGAAGCACTTTCTTAAATATTAACCTGGGTTATCATTGTGAATTTCCCGAGTTGGGGTCTCTCTCTTCCAGTGTCTCAATCTCCTTCCTTGTGAATTCCAATTTGGTGAAACAGCGTTTATTACAAATATACCAGCACTTTAACCGTTATTACCACTGGAAAGGCTACCCTACCTTTCACAGCGCTTTGGTTACAGATTCTCAGTATTTCAAAATTCAGTAGAGATGTTCGGGTTCGAAAACGTATTCCAGGAGTTCTAGAGTCACTCTGACAAATCCCCCTGGTCCGTTGTTTTGAGCTCTGAGAGTTTTCTTTTTAACACGGGTGTCATACCGGCTTTTTAAAGGCACGTTAAAACACCGCTCGGAGAAGCCGAAAGCGGTTTGGCTCAGTGGATAGAGCGTCGGTCTGCGGACTGAAGGGTCCCGGGTTCGATTCCGGTCAAGGGCACGTCCATTGGTTGCGGGCACATGCCCGGCAGGGGGTGTTTGCAGGAGGAGGCAGCTGGTCGATATGTTTCCAGCTCTCTGTCCCTCTGCTTTCCTCTCCGTACAAAGTCAATAAGATATATTAAAAAACAAACAAACAAACACAAAATACACTACTTGGGACCCTAGCCCAACTACCATTTTGATTTCATGGTGTTCTCCATACTTTCATACTATTCTATAGCTCTACGAAAATGAGTTTTGCAGTGTTTCACCAAAACCTTTTCCTGAAAACGCCAACTCCTTTGGACGGGAAAAATAAATGTAAACAGTGCCACACTCGGTTCTCAGCTGTTTGAACAACATTTCCCAGGGACAAAATTGTGCTGTTCCGATATTCAGGCTATTGGAATATGTGTTCCTAGTGTGTGAAGCACATTTCTCAATATTTCCCTAGTCTGGAGTTGTAAATCCGCAGTGCTACACTCCAATTTGTCCAGTGATTGAAGCTCATTCGTTGTGAATAGCCAACGTTACTACACCGTGACCGTAACCCTGTCCCTAACCCTCTGACCCCAACGCTAAACCTATGCCTAACCTGAGCCTGAACCCTACCCAGCCCGAACCCTTATGGTAACCCTAACCCTAGCCAGAACCCCAAGTCTCTAACCCGAACACCACAACGAACCTCGGTGACATCGTCACTCCCAGCGGGTCCCCTGGCCAAAGCATGATCACCTGGGATCAATGGAACCTGCCCACGTGGCCCCTCCCCCCTTGGTGACATCATCACTTCCGCTTTCATGGCCTTAGCAGGCTTCTTTCAAAGACGCCAACTCATGGCCCTGAATTATAAATGTAACCCGTATCCAACTCGGTTCTATGTTCTTTGAGCACGATTTCCTTGTCAGGAAACAGTGCGTTACAGATATTAAGGCCCTTTATTCAGGTATTCCTAGCGTCTGAAGCACTTTCTTAGATATTAACCTGGGTTATCATTGTGAATTATCCCGAGTTGGGGTCTCTCTCTTGCAGTGTCTCAAGCTCCTTCGTTGTGAATTCCAATTTGGTGAAACAGCGTTTATAACAAATATACCAGCACTTTAACCGTTATTACCACTTGAAAGGCTACCCTACCTTTCACAGCGCTTTGGTTACAGATTCTCAGTATTTCAAAATTCAGTAGAGATGTTCGGGTTCGAAAACGTATTCCAGGAGTTCTAGAGTCACTCTGACAAATCCCCCTGGTCCGTTGTTTTGAGCTCTGAGAGTTTTCTTTTTAACACGGGTGTCATACCGGCTTTTTAAAGGCACGTTAAAACACCACTCGGATAAGCCGAAAGCGGTTTGGCTCAGTGGATAGAGCGTCGGTCTGCGGACTGAAGGGTCCCGGGTTCGATTCCGGTCAAGGGCACGTCCATTGGTTGCGGGCACATCCCCGGCAGGGGGTGTTTGCAGGAGGAGGCAGCTGGTCCATACGTTTCCAGCTCTCTGTCCCTCTGCTTTCCTCTCTGTAAAAAGTCAATAAGATATATTAAAAAACAAACAAACACACACAAAATACACTACTTGGGACCCTAGCCCAACTACCATTTTGATTTCATAGTGTTCTCCATACTTTCATACTATTCTATAGCTCTACGAAAATGAGTTTTGCAGTGTTTCACCAAAACCTTTTCCTGAAAACGCCAACTCCTTTGGACGAGAAAAATAAATGTAAACAGTGCCACACTCGGTTCTCAGCTGTTTGAACAACATTTCCCAGGGACAAAATTGTGCTGTTCAGACATTCAGTCTATTGGAATATGTGTTCCTAGTGTGTGAAGAACATTTCTCAATATTTCCCTAGTCTGGAGTTGTAAATCCTCAGTGCTACACTCCAATTTGTCCAGTGATTGAAGCTCATTCGTTGTGAATAGCCAACGTTACTACACCGTGACCGTAACCCTGTCCCTACGCCTCTGACCCCAACCCTAAACCTATGCCTAACATGAGCCTGAACCCTACCCAGCCCGAACCCTTATCGTAACCCTAACCCTAGCCAGAACCCCAATTCTCTAACCCTAACACCACAACGAACTCGGTGACATCGTCACTCCCAGCTGGTCCCCTGGCCAAAGCATGATCACCTGGGATCAATTGAACCTGCCCACGTGGCCCCTCCCACCTTGGTGACATCATCACCTCCGCTTTCATGGCCTTAGCAGGCTTCTTTCAAAGACGCCAACTCATGGCCCTGAAGTATAAATGTAACCAGTATCCAACTCGGTTCTATGTTCTTTGAGCAGGATTTCCTTGTCAGGAAACAGTGCGTTACAGATATTAAGGCCCTTTATTCACGTATTCCTAGCGTTTGAAGCACTTTCTTAGATATTAACCTGGGTTATCATTGTGAATTTCCCGAGTTGGGGCTCTCTCTTCCAGTGTCTCAATCTCCTTCCTTGTGAATTCCAATTTGGTGAAACAGCGTTTATTACAAATATACCAGCACTTTAACCGTTATTACCACTTGAAAGGCTACCCTACCTTTCACAGCGCTTTGGTTACAGATTCTCAGTATTTCAAAATTCAGTAGAGATGTTCGGGTTCGAAAACGTATTCCAGGAGTTCTAGAGTCACTCTGACAAATCCCCCTGGTCCGTTGTTTTGAGCTCTGAGAGTTTTCTTTTTAACACGGGTGTCATACCGGCTTTTTAAAGGCACGTTAAAACACCACTCGGATAAGCCGAAATGGATTGGCTCAGTGGATAGAGCGTCGGTCTGCGGACTGAAGGGTCCCGGGTTGATTCCGGTCAAGGGCACGTCCATTGGTTGCGGGCACATCCCCGGCAGGGGGTGTTTGCAGGAGGAGGCAGCTGGTCGATATGTTTCCAGCTCTCTGTCCCTCTGCTTTCCTCTCTGTAAAAAGTCAATAAGATATATTAAAAAACAAACAAACAAACACAAAATACACTACTTGGGACCCTAGCCCAACTACCATTTTGATTTCATAGTGTTCTCCATACTTTCATACTATTCTATAGCTCTACGAAAATGAGTTTTGCAGTGTTTCACCAAAACCTTTTCCTGAAAACGCCAACTCCTTTGGACGGGAAAAATAAATGTAAACAGTGCCACACTCGGTTCTCAGCTGTTTGAACAACATTTCCCAGGGACAAAATTGTGCTGTTCAGACATTCAGTCTATTGGAATATGTGTTCCTAGTGTGTGAAGCACATTTCTCAATATTTCCCTAGTCTGGAGTTGTAAATCCTCAGTGCTACACTCCAATTTGTCCAGTGATTGAAGCTCATTCGTTGTGAATAGCCAACGTTACTACACCGTGACCGTAACCCTGTCCCTACGCCTCTGACCCCAACCCTAAACCTCTGCCTAACGTGAGCCTGAACCCTACCCAGCCCGAACCCTTATCGTAACCCTAACCCTAGCCAGAACCCCAATTCTCTAACCCTAACACCACAACGAACCTCGGTGACATCGTCACTCCCAGCTGGTCCCCTGGCCAAAGCATGATTACCTGGGATCAATTGAACCTGCCCACGTGGCGCCTCCCCCCTTGGAGACATCATCACCTCCGCTTTCATGGCCTTAGCAGGCTTCTTTCAAAGACGCCAACTCATGGCCCTGAAGTATAAATGTAACCAGTATCCAACTCGGTTCTATGTTCTTTGAGCAGGATTTCCTTGTCAGGAAACAGTGCGTTACAGATATTAAGGCCCTTTATTCACGTATTCCTAGCGTTTGAAGCACTTTCTTAGATATTAACCTGGGTTATCATTGTGAATTTCCCGAGTTGGGGTCTCTCTCTTCCAGTGTCTCAAGCTCCTTACTTATGAATTCCAATTTGGTGAAACAGCGTTTATTACAAATATACCAGCACTTTAACCGTTATTACCACTTGAAAGGCTACCCTACCTTTCACAGCGCTTTGGTTACAGATTCTCAGTATTTCAAAATTCAGTAGAGATGTTCGGGTTCGAAAACGTATTCCAGGAGTTCTAGAGTCACTCTGACAAATCCCCCTGGTCCGTTGTTTTGAGCTCTGAGAGTTTTCTTTTTAACACGGGTGTCATACCGGCTTTTTAAAGGCACGTTAAAACACCGCTCGGAGAAGCCGAAAGCGGTTTGGCTCAGTGGATAGAGCGTCGGTCTGCGGACTGAAGGGTCCCGGGTTCGATTCCGGTCAAGGGCACGTCCATTGGTTGCGGGCACATGCCCGGCAGGGGGTGTTTGCAGGAGGAGGCAGCTGGTCGATATGTTTCCAGCTCTCTGTCCCTCTGCTTTCCTCTCCGTACAAAGTCAATAAGATATATTAAAAAACAAACAAACAAACACAAAATACACTACTTGGGACCCTAGCCCAACTACCATTTTGATTTCATGGTGTTCTCCATACTTTCATACTATTCTATAGCTCTACGAAAATGAGTTTTGCAGTGTTTCACCAAAACCTTTTCCTGAAAACGCCAACTCCTTTGGACGGGAAAAATAAATGTAAACAGTGCCACACTCGGTTCTCAGCTGTTTGAACAACATTTCCCAGGGACAAAATTGTGCTGTTCCGATATTCAGGCTATTGGAATATGTGTTCCTAGTGTGTGAAGCACATTTCTCAATATTTCCCTAGTCTGGAGTTGTAAATCCGCAGTGCTACACTCCAATTTGTCCAGTGATTGAAGCTCATTCGTTGTGAATAGCCAACGTTACTACACCGTGACCGTAACCCTGTCCCTAACCCTCTGACCCCAACGCTAAACCTATGCCTAACCTGAGCCTGAACCCTACCCAGCCCGAACCCTTATGGTAACCCTAACCCTAGCCAGAACCCCAAGTCTCTAACCCGAACACCACAATGAACCTCGGTGACATCGTCACTCCCAGCGGGTCCCCTGGCCAAAGCATGATCACCTGGGATCAATGGAACCTGCCCACGTGGCCCCTCCCCCCTTGGTGACATCATCACTTCCGCTTTCATGGCCTTAGCAGGCTTCTTTCAAAGACGCCAACTCATGGCCCAGAATTATAAATGTAACCCGTATCCAACTCGGTTCTATGTTCTTTGAGCACGATTTCCTTGTCAGGAAACAGTGCGTTACAGATATTAAGGCCCTTTATTCACGTATTCCTAGCGTTTGAAGCACTTTCTTAGATATTTACCTAGGTTATCATTGTGAATTTCCCGAGTTGGGGTCTCTCTCTTCCAGTGTCTCAATCTCCTTCCTTGTGAATTCCAATTTGGTGAAACAGCGTTTATTACAAATATACCAGCACTTTAACCGTTATTACCACTTGAAAGGCTACCCTACCTTTCACAGCGCTTTGGTTACAGATTCTCAGTATTTCAAAATTCAGTAGAGATGTTCGGGTTCGAAAAGGTATTCCAGGAGTTCTAGAGTCACTCTGACAAATCCCCCTGGTCCGTTGTTTTGAGCTCTGAGAGTTTTCTTTTTAACACGGGTGTCATACCGGCTTTTTAAAGGCACGTTAAAACACCACTCGGATAAGCCGAAACCGGTTTGGCTCAGTGGATAGAGCGTTGGTCTGCGGACTGAAGGGTCCCGGGTTCGTTTCCGGTCAAGGGCACGTCCATTGGTTGCGGGCACATCCCCGGCAGGGGGTGTTTGCAGGAGGAGGCAGCTGGTCCATACGTTTCCAGCTCTCTGTCCCTCTGCTTTCCTCTCTGTAAAAAGTCAATAAGATATATTAAAAAACAAACAAACACACACAACATACACTACTTGGGACCCTAGCCCAACTACCATTTTGATTTCATAGTGTTCTCCATACTTTCATACTATTCTATAGCTCTACGAAAATGAGTTTTGCAGTGTTTCACCAAAACCTTTTCCTGAAAACGCCAACTCCTTTGGACGGGAAAAATAAATGTAAACAGTGCCACACTCGGTTCTCAGCTGTTTGAACATTTCCCAGGGACAAAATTGTGCTGTTCAGACATTCAGTCTATTGGAATATGTGTTCCTAGTGTGTGAAGAACATTTCTCAATATTTCCCTAGTCTGGAGTTGTAAATCCTCAGTGCTACACTCCAATTTGTCCAGTGATTGAAGCTCATTCGTTGTGAATAGCCAACGTTACTACACCCTGACCGTAACCCTGTCCCTACGCCTCTGACCCCAACCCTAAACCTATGCCTAACGTGAGCCTGAACCCTACCCAGCCCGAACCCTTATCGTAACCCTAACCCTAGCCAGAACCCCAATTCTCTAACCCTAACACCACAACGAACCTCGGTGACATCGTCACTCCCAGCTGGTCCCCTGGCCAAAGCATGATCACCTGGGATCAATTGAACCTGCCCACGTGGCCCCTCCCACCTTGGTGACATCATCACCTCCGCTTTCATGGCCTTAGCAGGCTTCTTTCAAAGACGCCAACTCATGGCCCTGAAGTATAAATGTAACCAGTATCCAACTCGGTTCTATGTTCTTTGAGCAGGATTTCCTTGTCAGGAAACAGTGCGTTACAGATATTAAGGCCCTTTATTCACGTATTCCTAGCGTTTGAAGCACTTTCTTAGATATTAACCTGGGTTATCATTGTGAATTTCCCGAGTTGGGGTCTCTCTCTTCCAGTGTCTCAATCTCCTTCCTTGTGAATTCCAATTTGGTGAAACAGCGTTTATTACAAATATACCAGCACTTTAACCGTTATTACCACTTGAAAGGCTACCCTACCTTTCACAGCGCTTTGGTTACAGATTCTCAGTATTTCAAAATTCAGTAGAGATGTTCGGGTTCGAAAACGTATTCCAGGAGTTCTAGAGTCACTCTGACAAATCCCCCTGGTCCGTTGTTTTGAGCTCTGAGAGTTTTCTTTTTAACACGGGTGTCATACCGGCTTTTTAAAGGCACGTTAAAACACCGCTCGGAGAAGCCGAAAGCGGTTTGGCTCAGTGGATAGAGCGTCGGTCTGCGGACTGAAGGGTCCCGGGTTCGATTCCGGTCAAGGGCACGTCCATTGGTTGCGGGCACATGCCCGGCAGGGGGTGTTTGCAGGAGGAGGCAGCTGGTCGATATGTTTCCAGCTCTCTGTCCCTCTGCTTTCCTCTCCGTACAAAGTCAATAAGATATATTAAAAAACAAACAAACAAACACAAAATACACTACTTGGGACCCTAGCCCAACTACCATTTTGATTTCATGGTGTTCTCCATACTTTCATACTATTCTATAGCTCTACGAAAATGAGTTTTGCAGTGTTTCACCAAAACCTTTTCCTGAAAACGCCAACTCCTTTGGATGGGAAAAATAAATGTAAACAGTGCCACAGTCGGTTCTCAGCTGTTTGAACAACATTTCCCAGGGACAAAATTGTGCTGTTCCGATATTCAGGCTATTGGAATATGTGTTCCTAGTGTGTGAAGCACATTTCTCAATATTTCCCTAGTCTGGAGTTGTAAATCCGCAGTGCTACACTCCAATTTGTCCAGTGATTGAAGCTCATTCGTTGTGAATAGCCAACGTTACTACACCGTGACCGTAACCCTGTCCCTAACCCTCTGACCCCAACGCTAAACCTATGCCTAACCTGAGCCTGAACCCTACCCAGCCCGAACCCTTATGGTAACCCTAACCCTAGCCAGAACCCCAAGTCTCTAACCCGAACACCACAATGAACCTCGGTGACATCATCACTCCCAGCGGGTCCCCTGGCCAAAGCATGATCACCTGGGATCAATGGAACCTGCCCACGTGGCCCCTCCCCCCTTGGTGACATCATCACTTCCGCTTTCATGGCCTTAGCAGGCTTCTTTCAAAGACGCCAACTCATGGCCCAGAATTATAAATGTAACCCGTATCCAACTCGGTTCTATGTTCTTTGAGCACGATTTCCTTGTCAGGAAACAGTGCGTTACAGATATTAAGGCCCTTTATTCAGGTATTCCTAGAGTCTGAAGCACTTTCTTAGATATTAACCTGGGTTATCATTGTGAATTATCCCGAGTTGGGGTCTCTCTCTTCCAGTGTCTCAAGCTCCTTCGTTGTGAATTCCAATTTGGTGAAACAGCGTTTATAACAAATATACCAGCACTTTAACCGTTATTACCACTTGAAAGGCTACCCTACCTTTCACAGCGCTTTGGTTACAGATTCTCAGTATTTCAAAATTCAGTAGAGATGTTCGGGTTCGAAAACGTATTCCAGGAGTTCTAGAGTCACTCTGACAAATCCCCCTGGTCCGTTGTTTTGAGCTCTGAGAGTTTTCTTTTTAACACGGGTGTCATACCGGCTTTTTAAAGGCACGTTAAAACACCACTCGGATAAGCCGAAAGCGGTTTGGCTCAGTGGATAGAGCGTCGGTCTGCGGACTGAAGGGTCCCGGGTTCGATTCCGGTCAAGGGCACGTCCATTGGTTGCGGGCACATCCCCGGCAGGGGGTGTTTGCAGGAGGAGGCAGCTGGTCCATACGTTTCCAGCTCTCTGTCCCTCTGCTTTCCTCTCTGTAAAAAGTCAATAAGATATATTAAAAAACAAACAAACACACACAAAATACACTACTTGGGACCCTAGCCCAACTACCATTTTGATTTCATAGTGTTCTCCATACTTTCATACTATTCTATAGCTCTACGAAAATGAGTTTTGCAGTGTTTCACCAAAACCTTTTCCTGAAAACGCCAACTCCTTTTGACGGGAAAAATAAATGTAAACAGTGCCACACTCGGTTCTCAGCTGTTTGAACAACATTTCCCAGGGACAAAATTGTGCTGTTCAGACATTCAGTCTATTGGAATATGTGTTCCTAGTGTGTGAAGAACATTTCTCAATATTTCCCTAGTCTGGAGTTGTAAATCCTCAGTGCTACACTCCAATTTGTCCAGTGATTGAAGCTCATTCGTTGTGAATAGCCAACGTTACTACACCGTGACCGTAACCCTGTCCCTACGCCTCTGACCTCAACCCTAAACCTATGCCTAACATGAGCCTGAACCCTACCCAGCCCGAACCCTTATCGTAACCCTAACCCTAGCCAGAACCCCAATTCTCTAACCCTAACACCACAACGAACTTCGGTGACATCGTCACTCCCAGCTGGTCCCCTGGCCAAAGCATGATCACCTGGGATCAATTGAACCTGCCCACGTGGCCCCTCCCACCTTGGTGACATCATCACCTCCGCTTTCATGGCCTTAGCAGGCTTCTTTCAAAGACGCCAACTCTTGGCCCTGAAGTATAAATGTAACCAGTATCCAACTCGGTTCTATGTTCTTTGAGCAGGATTTCCTTGTCAGGAAACTGCGTTACAGATATTAAGGCCCTTTATTCACGTATTCCTAGCGTTTGAAGCACTTTCTTAGATATTAACCTGGGTTATCATTGTGAATTTCCCGAGTTGGGGTCTCTCTCTTCCAGTGTCTCAATCTCCTTCCTTGTGAATTCCAATTTGGTGAAACAGCGTTTATTACAAATATACCAGCACTTTAACCGTTATTACCACTTGAAAGGCTACCCTACCTTTCACAGCGCTTTGGTTACAGATTCTCAGTATTTCAAAATTCAGTAGAGATGTTCGGGTTCGAAAACGTATTCCAGGAGTTCTAGAGTCACTCTGACAAATCCCCCTGGTCCGTTGTTTTGAGCTCTGAGAGTTTTCTTTTTAACACGGGTGTCATACCGGCTTTTTAAAGGCACGTTAAAACACCACTCGGATAAGCCGAAATGGATTGGCTCAGTGGATAGAGCGTCGGTCTGCGGACTGAAGGGTCCCGGGTTGATTCCGGTCAAGGGCACGTCCATTGGTTGCGGGCACATCCCCGGCAGGGGGTGTTTGCAGGAGGAGGCAGCTGGTCGATATGTTTCCAGCTCTCTGTCCCTCTGCTTTCCTCTCTGTAAAAAGTCAATAAGATATATTAAAAAACAAACAAACAAACACAAAATACACTACTTGGGACCCTAGCCCAACTACCATTTTGATTTCATAGTGTTCTCCATACTTTCATACTATTCTATAGCTCTACGAAAATGAGTTTTGCAGTGTTTCACCAAAACCTTTTCCTGAAAACGCCAACTCCTTTGGACGGGAAAAATAAATGTAAACAGTGCCACACTCGGTTCTCAGCTGTTTGAACAACATTTCCCAGGGACAAAATTGTGCTGTTCAGACATTCAGTCTATTGGAATATGTGTTCCTAGTGTGTGAAGCACATTTCTCAATATTTCCCTAGTCTGGAGTTGTAAATCCTCAGTGCTACACTCCAATTTGTCCAGTGATTGAAGCTCATTCGTTGTGAATAGCCAACGTTACTACACCGTGACCGTAACCCTGTCCCTACGCCTCTGACCCCAACCCTAAACCTCTGCCTAACGTGAGCCTGAACCCTACCCAGCCCGAACCCTTATCGTAACCCTAACCCTAGCCAGAACCCCAATTCTCTAACCCTAACACCACAACGAACCTCGGTGACATCGTCACTCCCAGCTGGTCCCCTGGCCAAAGCATGATTACCTGGGATCAATTGAACCTGCCCACGTGGCGCCTCCCCCCTTGGAGACATCATCACCTCCGCTTTCATGGCCTTAGCAGGCTTCTTTCAAAGACGCCAACTCATGGCCCTGAAGTATAAATGTAACCAGTATCCAACTCGGTTCTATGTTCTTTGAGCAGGATTTCCTTGTCAGGAAACAGTGCGTTACAGATATTAAGGCCCTTTATTCACGTATTCCTAGCGTTTGAAGCACTTTCTTAGATATTAACCTGGGTTATCATTGTGAATTTCCCGAGTTGGGGTCTCTCTCTTCCAGTGTCTCAAGCTCCTTACTTATGAATTCCAATTTGGTGAAACAGCGTTTATTACAAATATACCAGCACTTTAACCGTTATTACCACTTGAAAGGCTACCCTACCTTTCACAGCGCTTTGGTTACAGATTCTCAGTATTTCAAAATTCAGTAGAGATGTTCGGGTTCGAAAACGTATTCCAGGAGTTCTAGAGTCACTCTGACAAATCCCCCTGGTCCGTTGTTTTGAGCTCTGAGAGTTTTCTTTTTAACACGGGTGTCATACCGGCTTTTTAAAGGCACGTTAAAACACCGCTCGGAGAAGCCGAAAGCGGTTTGGCTCAGTGGATAGAGCGTCGGTCTGCGGACTGAAGGGTCCCGGGTTCGATTCCGGTCAAGGGCACGTCCATTGGTTGCGGGCACATGCCCGGCAGGGGGTGTTTGCAGGAGGAGGCAGCTGGTCGATATGTTTCCAGCTCTCTGTCCCTCTGCTTTCCTCTCCGTACAAAGTCAATAAGATATATTAAAAAACAAACAAACAAACACAAAATACACTACTTGGGACCCTAGCCCAACTACCATTTTGATTTCATGGTGTTCTCCATACTTTCATACTATTCTATAGCTCTACGAAAATGAGTTTTGCAGTGTTTCACCAAAACCTTTTCCTGAAAACGCCAACTCCTTTGGACGGGAAAAATAAATGTAAACAGTGCCACACTCGGTTCTCAGCTGTTTGAACAACATTTCCCAGGGACAAAATTGTGCTGTTCCGATATTCAGGCTATTGGAATATGTGTTCCTAGTGTGTGAAGCACATTTCTCAATATTTCCCTAGTCTGGAGTTGTAAATCCGCAGTGCTACACTCCAATTTGTCCAGTGATTGAAGCTCATTCGTTGTGAATAGCCAACGTTACTACACCGTGACCGTAACCCTGTCCCTAACCCTCTGACCCCAACGCTAAACCTATGCCTAACCTGAGCCTGAACCCTACCCAGCCCGAACCCTTATGGTAACCCTAACCCTAGCCAGAACCCCAAGTCTCTAACCCGAACACCACAATGAACCTCGGTGACATCGTCACTCCCAGCGGGTCCCCTGGCCAAAGCATGATCACCTGGGATCAATGGAACCTGCCCACGTGGCCCCTCCCCCCTTGGTGACATCATCACTTCCGCTTTCATGGCCTTAGCAGGCTTCTTTCAAAGACGCCAACTCATGGCCCAGAATTATAAATGTAACCCGTATCCAACTCGGTTCTATGTTCTTTGAGCACGATTTCCTTGTCAGGAAACAGTGCGTTACAGATATTAAGGCCCTTTATTCACGTATTCCTAGCGTTTGAAGCACTTTCTTAGATATTTACCTAGGTTATCATTGTGAATTTCCCGAGTTGGGGTCTCTCTCTTCCAGTGTCTCAATCTCCTTCCTTGTGAATTCCAATTTGGTGAAACAGCGTTTATTACAAATATACCAGCACTTTAACCGTTATTACCACTTGAAAGGCTACCCTACCTTTCACAGCGCTTTGGTTACAGATTCTCAGTATTTCAAAATTCAGTAGAGATGTTCGGGTTCGAAAAGGTATTCCAGGAGTTCTAGAGTCACTCTGACAAATCCCCCTGGTCCGTTGTTTTGAGCTCTGAGAGTTTTCTTTTTAACACGGGTGTCATACCGGCTTTTTAAAGGCACGTTAAAACACCACTCGGATAAGCCGAAACCGGTTTGGCTCAGTGGATAGAGCGTTGGTCTGCGGACTGAAGGGTCCCGGGTTCGATTCCGGTGAAGGGCACGTCCATTGGTTGCGGGCACATCCCCGGCAGGGGGTGTTTGCAGGAGGAGGCAGCTGGTCCATACGTTTCCAGCTCTCTGTCCCTCTGCTTTCCTCTCTGTAAAAAGTCAATAAGATATATTAAAAAACAAACAAACACACACAACATACACTACTTGGGACCCTAGCCCAACTACCATTTTGATTTCATAGTGTTCTCCATACTTTCATACTATTCTATAGCTCTACGAAAATGAGTTTTGCAGTGTTTCACCAAAACCTTTTCCTGAAAACGCCAACTCCTTTGGACGGGAAAAATAAATGTAAACAGTGCCACACTCGGTTCTCAGCTGTTTGAACATTTCCCAGGGACAAAATTGTGCTGTTCAGACATTCAGTCTATTGGAATATGTGTTCCTAGTGTGTGAAGAACATTTCTCAATATTTCCCTAGTCTGGAGTTGTAAATCCTCAGTGCTACACTCCAATTTGTCCAGTGATTGAAGCTCATTCGTTGTGAATAGCCAACGTTACTACACCCTGACCGTAACCCTGTCCCTACGCCTCTGACCCCAACCCTAAACCTATGCCTAACGTGAGCCTGAACCCTACCCAGCCCGAACCCTTATCGTAACCCTAACCCTAGCCAGAACCCCAATTCTCTAACCCTAACACCACAACGAACCTCGGTGACATCGTCACTCCCAGCTGGTCCCCTGGCCAAAGCATGATCACCTGGGATCAATTGAACCTGCCCACGTGGCCCCTCCCACCTTGGTGACATCATCACCTCCGCTTTCATGGCCTTAGCAGGCTTCTTTCAAAG
This sequence comes from Cnephaeus nilssonii, assembly GCF_951640355.1. NCBI lineage: Eukaryota > Metazoa > Chordata > Mammalia > Chiroptera > Vespertilionidae > Cnephaeus > Cnephaeus nilssonii. The sequence continues at coordinate 303,737 of NW_027645539.1, read as the reverse complement.
ACGCCAACTCATGGCCCTGAAGTATAAATGTAACCAGTATCCAACTCGGTTCTATGTTCTTTGAGCAGGATTTCCTTGTCAGGAAACAGTGCGTTACAGATATTAAGGCCCTTTATTCACGTATTCCTAGCGTTTGAAGCACTTTCTTAGATATTAACCTGGGTTATCATTGTGAATTTCCCGAGTTGGGGTCTCTCTCTTCCAGTGTCTCAATCTCCTTCCTTGTGAATTCCAATTTGGTGAAACAGCGTTTATTACAAATATACCAGCACTTTAACCGTTATTACCACTTGAAAGGCTACCCTACCTTTCACAGCGCTTTGGTTACAGATTCTCAGTATTTCAAAATTCAGTAGAGATGTTCGGGTTCGAAAACGTATTCCAGGAGTTCTAGAGTCACTCTGACAAATCCCCCTGGTCCGTTGTTTTGAGCTCTGAGAGTTTTCTTTTTAACACGGGTGTCATACCGGCTTTTTAAAGGCACGTTAAAACACCGCTCGGAGAAGCCGAAAGCGGTTTGGCTCAGTGGATAGAGCGTCGGTCTGCGGACTGAAGGGTCCCGGGTTCGATTCCGGTCAAGGGCACGTCCATTGGTTGCGGGCACATGCCCGGCAGGGGGTGTTTGCAGGAGGAGGCAGCTGGTCGATATGTTTCCAGCTCTCTGTCCCTCTGCTTTCCTCTCCGTACAAAGTCAATAAGATATATTAAAAAACAAACAAACAAACACAAAATACACTACTTGGGACCCTAGCCCAACTACCATTTTGATTTCATGGTGTTCTCCATACTTTCATACTATTCTATAGCTCTACGAAAATGAGTTTTGCAGTGTTTCACCAAAACCTTTTCCTGAAAACGCCAACTCCTTTGGATGGGAAAAATAAATGTAAACAGTGCCACACTCGGTTCTCAGCTGTTTGAACAACATTTCCCAGGGACAAAATTGTGCTGTTCCGATATTCAGGCTATTGGAATATGTGTTCCTAGTGTGTGAAGCACATTTCTCAATATTTCCCTAGTCTGGAGTTGTAAATCCGCAGTGCTACACTCCAATTTGTCCAGTGATTGAAGCTCATTCGTTGTGAATAGCCAACGTTACTACACCGTGACCGTAACCCTGTCCCTAACCCTCTGACCCCAACGCTAAACCTATGCCTAACCTGAGCCTGAACCCTACCCAGCCCGAACCCTTATGGTAACCCTAACCCTAGCCAGAACCCCAAGTCTCTAACCCGAACACCACAATGAACCTCGGTGACATCATCACTCCCAGCGGGTCCCCTGGCCAAAGCATGATCACCTGGGATCAATGGAACCTGCCCACGTGGCCCCTCCTCCCTTGGTGACATCATCACTTCCGCTTTCATGGCCTTAGCAGGCTTCTTTCAAAGACGCCAACTCATGGCCCAGAATTATAAATGTAACCCGTATCCAACTCGGTTCTATGTTCTTTGAGCACGATTTCCTTGTCAGGAAACAGTGCGTTACAGATATTAAGGCCCTTTATTCAGGTATTCCTAGAGTCTGAAGCACTTTCTTAGATATTAACCTGGGTTATCATTGTGAATTATCCCGAGTTGGGGTCTCTCTCTTCCAGTGTCTCAAGCTCCTTCGTTGTGAATTCCAATTTGGTGAAACAGCGTTTATAACAAATATACCAGCACTTTAACCGTTATTACCACTTGAAAGGCTACCCTACCTTTCACAGCGCTTTGGTTACAGATTCTCAGTATTTCAAAATTCAGTAGAGATGTTCGGGTTCGAAAACGTATTCCAGGAGTTCTAGAGTCACTCTGACAAATCCCCCTGGTCCGTTGTTTTGAGCTCTGAGAGTTTTCTTTTTAACACGGGTGTCATACCGGCTTTTTAAAGGCACGTTAAAACACCACTCGGATAAGCCGAAAGCGGTTTGGCTCAGTGGATAGAGCGTCGGTCTGCGGACTGAAGGGTCCCGGGTTCGATTCCGGTCAAGGGCACGTCCATTGGTTGCGGGCACATCCCCGGCAGGGGGTGTTTGCAGGAGGAGGCAGCTGGTCCATACGTTTCCAGCTCTCTGTCCCTCTGCTTTCCTCTCTGTAAAAAGTCAATAAGATATATTAAAAAACAAACAAACACACACAAAATACACTACTTGGGACCCTAGCCCAACTACCATTTTGATTTCATAGTGTTCTCCATACTTTCATACTATTCTATAGCTCTACGAAAATGAGTTTTGCAGTGTTTCACCAAAACCTTTTCCTGAAAACGCCAACTCCTTTGGACGGGAAAAATAAATGTAAACAGTGCCACACTCGGTTCTCAGCTGTTTGAACATTTCCCAGGGACAAAATTGTGCTGTTCAGACATTCAGTCTATTGGAATATGTGTTCCTAGTGTGTGAAGCACATTTCTCAATATTTCCCTAGTCTGGAGTTGTAAATCCTCAGTGCTACACTCCAATTTGTCCAGTGATTGAAGCTCATTCGTTGTGAATAGCCAACGTTACTACACCGTGACCGTAACCCTGTCCCTACGCCTCTGACCCCAACCCTAAACCTATGCCTAACGTGAGCCTGAACCCTACCCAGCCCGAACCCTTATCGTAACCCTAACCCTAGCCAGAACCCCAATTCTCTAACCCTAACACCACAACGAACCTCGGTGACATCGTCACTCCCAGCTGGTCCCCTGGCCAAAGCATGATCACCTGGGATCAATTGAACCTGCCCACGTGGCCCCTCCCACCTTGGTGACATCATCACCTCCGCTTTCATGGCCTTAGCAGGCTTCTTTCAAAGACGCCAACTCATGGCCCTGAAGTATAAATATAACCAGTATCCAACTCGGTTCTATGTTCTTTGAGCAGGATTTCCTTGTCAGGAAACAGTGCGTTACAGATATTAAGGCCCTTTATTCACGTATTCCTAGCGTTTGAAGCACTTTCTTAGATATTAACCTGGGTTATCATTGTGAATTTCCCGAGTTGGGGTCTCTCTCTTCCAGTGTCTCAATCTCCTTCCTTGTGAATTCCAATTTGGTGAAACAGCGTTTATTACAAATATACCAGCACTTTAACCGTTATTACCACTTGAAAGGCTACCCTACCTTTCACAGCGCTTTGGTTACAGATTCTCAGTATTTCAAAATTCAGTAGAGATGTTCGGGTTCGAAAACGTATTCCAGGAGTTCTAGAGTCACTCTGACAAATCCCCCTGGTCCGTTGTTTTGAGCTCTGAGAGTTTTCTTTTTAACACGGGTGTCATACCGGCTTTTTAAAGGCACGTTAAAACACCACTCGGATAAGCCGAAACCGGTTTGGCTCAGTGGATAGAGCGTCGGTCTGCGGACTGAAGGGTCCCGGGTTCGATTCCGGTCAAGGGCACGTCCATTGGTTGCGGGCACATCCCCGGCAGGGGGTGATTGCAGGAGGAGGCAGCTGGTCGATATGTTTCCAGCTCTCTGTCCCTCTGCTTTCCTCTCTGTAAAAAGTCAATAAGATATATTAAAAAACTAACAAACACACACAAAATACACTACTTGGGACCCTAGCCCAACTACCATTTTGATTTCATAGTATTCTCCATACTTTCATACTATTCTATAGCTCTACGAAAATGAGTTTTGCAGTGTTTCACCAAAACCTTTTCCTGAAAACGCCAACTCCTTGGACGGGAAAAATAAATGTAAACAGTGCCACACTCGGTTCTCAGCTGTTTGAACAACATTTCCCAGGGACAAAATTGTGCTGTTCAGACATTCAGTCTATTGGAATATGTGTTCCTAGTGTGTGAAGCACATTTCTCAATATTTCCCTAGTCTGGAGTTGTAAATCCTCAGTGCTACACTCCAATTTGTCCAGTGATTGAAGCTCATTCGTTGTGAATAGCCAACGTTACTACACCGTGACCGTAACCCTGTCCCTAAGCCTCTGACCCCAACACTAAACCTATGCCTAACGTGAGCCTGAACCCTACCCAGCCCGAACCCTTATCGTAACCCTAACCCTAGCCAGAACCCCAAGTCTCTAACCCGAACACCACAAAGAACCTCGGTGACATCGTCACTCCCAGCTGGTCCCCTGGCCAAAGCATGATCACCTGGGATCAATTGAACCTGCCCACGTGGCCCCTCCCCCCTTGGTGACATCATCACCTCCGTTTTCATGGCCTTAGCAGGCTTCATTCAAAGACGCCAACTCATGGCCCTGAAGTATAAATGTAACCAGTATCCAACTCGGTTCTATGTTCTTTGAGCAGGATTTCCTTGTCAGGAAACAGTGCGTTACAGATATTAAGGCCCTTTATTCACGTATTCCTAGCGTTTGAAGCACTTTCTTAGATATTAACCTGGGTTATCATTGTGAATTTCCCGAGTTGGGGTCTCTCTCTTCCAGTGTCTCAAGCTCCTTCCTTGTGAATTCCAATTTGGTGAAACAGCGTTTATTACAAATATACCAGCACTTTAACCGTTATTACCACTTGAAAGGCTACCCTACCTTTCACAGCGCTTTGGTTACAGATTCTCAGTATTTCAAAATTCAGTAGAGATGTTCGGGTTCGAAAACGTATTCCAGGAGTTCTAGAGTCACTCTGACAAATCCCCCTGGTCCGTTGTTTTGAGCTCTGAGAGTTTTCTTTTTAACACGGGTGTCATACCGGCTTTTTAAAGGCACGTTAAAACACCACTCGGATAAGCCGAAAGCGGATTGGCTCAGTGGATAGAGCGTCGGTCTGCGGACTGAAGGGTCCCGGGTTCGATTCCGGTCAAGGGCACGTCCATTGGTTGCGGGCACATCCCCGGCAGGGGGTGTTTGCAGGAGGAGGCAGCTGGTCGATATGTTTCCAGCTCTCTGTCCCTCTGCTTTCTTCTCTGTAAAAAGTCAATAAGATATATTAAAAAACAAACAAACACACACAAAATACACTACTTGGGACCCTAGCCCAACTACCATTTTGATTTCATAGTGTTCTCCATACTTTCATACTATTCTATAGCTCTACGAAAATGAGTTTTGCAGTGTTTCACCAAAACCTTTTCCAGAAAACGCAAACTCCTTTGGACGGGAAAAATAAATGTAAACAGTGCCACACTCGGTTCTCAGCTGTTTGAACAACATTTCCCAGGGACAAAATTGTGCTGTTCAGACATTCAGTCTATTGGAATATGTGTTCCTAGTGTGTGAAGCACATTTCTCAATATTTCCCTAGTCTGGAGTTGTAAATCCTCAGTGCTACACTCCAATTTGTCCAGTGATTGAAGCTCATTCGTTGTGAATAGCCAACGTTACTACACCGTGACCGTAACCCTGTCCCTAAGCCTCTGACCCCAACCCTAAACCTATGCCTAACGTGAGCCTGAACCCTACCCAGCCCGAACCCTTATCGTAACCCTAACCCTAGCCAGAACCCCAAGTCTGTAACCCGAACACCACAAGGAACCTCGGTGACATCGTCACTCCCAGCGGGTCCCCTGGCCAAAGCATGATCACCTGGGATCAATGGAACCTGCCCACGTGGCCCCTCCCCCCTTGGTGACATCATCACTTCCGCTTTCATGGCCTTAGCAGGCTTCTTTCAAAGACGCCAACTCATGGCCCTGAATTATAAATGTAACCAGTATCCAACTCGGATCTATGTTCTTTGAGCACGATTTCCTTGTCAGGAAACAGTGCGTTACAGATATTAAGGCCCTTTATTCACGTATTCCTAGCGTTTGAAGCACTTTCTTAGATATTAACCTGGGTTATCATTGTGAATTTCCCGAGTTGGGGTCTCTCTCTTCCAGTGTCTCAAGCTCCTTCCTTGTGAATTCCAATTTGGTGAAACAGCGTTTATTACAAATATACCAGCACTTTAACCGTTATTACCACTTGAAAGGCTACCCTACCTTTCACAGCGCTTTGGTTACAGATTCTCAGTATTTCAAAATTCAGTAGAGATGTTCGGGTTCGAAAACGTATTCCAGGAGTTCTAGAGTCACTCTGACAAATCCCCCTGGTCCGTTGTTTTGAGCTCTGAGAGTTTTCTTTTTAACACGGGTGTCATACCGGCTTTTTAAAGGCACGTTAAAACACCACTCGAATAAGCCGAAAGCGGATTGGCTCAGTGGATAGAGCGTCGGTCTGCGGACTGAAGGGTCCCGGGTTCGATTCCGGTCAAGGCAACGTCCATTGGTTGCGGGCACATCCCCGGTAGGGGGTGTTTGCAGGAGGAGGCAGCTGGTCGATATGTTTCCAGCTCTCTGTCCCTCTGCTTTCCTCTCTGTAAAAAGTCAATAAGATATATTAAAAAACAAACAAACACACACAAAATACACTACTTGGGACCCTAGCCCAACTACCATTTTGATTTCATAGTGTTCTCCATACTTTCATACTATTCTATAGCTCTACGAAAATGAGTTTTGCAGTGTTTCACCAAAACCTTTTCCTGAAAACGCCAACTCCTTTGGACGGGAAAAATAAATGTAAACAGTGCCACACTCGGTTCTCAGCTGTTTGAACAACATTTCCCAGGGACAAAATTGTGCTGTTCAGACATTCAGTCTATTGGAATATGTGTTCCTAGTGTGTGAAGCACATTTCTCAATATTTCCCTAGTCTGGAGTTGTAAATCCTCAGTGCTACACTCCAATTTGTCCAGTGATTGAAGCTCATTCGTTGTGAATAGCCAACGTTACTACACCGTGACCGTAACCCTGTCCCTAAGCCTCTGACCCCAACCCTAAACCTATGCCTAACGTGAGCCTGAACCCTACCCAGCCCGAACCCTTATCGTAACCCTAACGCTAGCCAGAACCCCAATTCTCTAACCCTAACACCACAACGAACCTCGGTGACATGTCACTCCCAGCTGGTCCCATGGCCAAAGCATGATCACCTGGGATCAATTGAACCTGCCCACGTGGCCCCTCCCCCCTTGGTGACATCATCACTTCCACTTTCATGGCCTTAGCAGGCTTCTTTCAAAGACGCCAACTCATGGCCCTGAAGTATAAATGTAACCAGTATCCAACTCGGTTCTATGTTCTTTGAGCACGATTTCCTTGTCAGGAAACAGTGCGTTACAGATATTAAGGCCATTTATTGACGTATTCCTAGCGTTTGAAGCACTTTCTTAGATATTAACCTGGGTAATCATTGTGAATTTCCCGAGTTGGGGTCTCTCTCTTCCAGTGTCTCAAGCTCCTTCCTTGTGAATTCCAATTTGGTGAAACAGCGTTTATTACAAATATACCAGCACTTTAACCGTTATTACCACTTGAAAGTCTACCCTACCTTTCACAGCGCTTTGGTTACAGATTCTCAGTATTTCAAAATTCAGTAGAGATGTTCGGGTTCGAAAACGTATTCCAGGAGTTCTAGAGTCACTCTGACAAATCCCCCTGGTCCGTTGTTTTGAGCTCTGAGAGTTTTCTTTTTAACACGGGTGTCATACCGGCTTTTTAAAGGCACGTTAAAACACCACTCGGATAAGCCGAAAGCGGATTGGCTCAGTGGATAGAGCGTCGGTCTGCGGACTGAAGGGTCCCGGTTTCGATTCCGGTCAAGGGCACGTCCATTGGTTGCGGGCACATCCCCGGCAGGGGGTGTTTGCAGGAGGAGGCAGCTGGTCGATATGTTTCCAGCTCTCTGTCCCTCTGCTTTCCTCTCTGTAAAAAGTCAATAAGATATATTAAAAAACAAACAAACACACACAAAATACACTACTTGGGACCCTAGCCCAACTACCATTTTGATTTCATAGTGTTCTCCATACTTTCATACTATTCTATAGCTCTACGAAAATAAGTTTTGCAGTGTTTCACCAAAACCTTTTCCTGAAAACGCCAACTCCTTTGGACGGGAAAAATAAATGTAAACAGTGCCACACTCGGTTCTCAGCTGTTTGAACAACATTTCCCAGGGACAAAATTGTGCTGTTCAGACATTCAGTCTATTGGAATATGTGTTCCTAGTGTGTGAAGCACATTTCTCAATATTTCCCTAGTCTGGAGTTGTAAATCCTCAGTGCTACACTCGAATTTGTCCAGTGATTGAAGCTCATTCGTTGTGAATAGCCAACGTTACTACACCGTGACCGTAACCCTGTCCCTAAGCCTCTGACCCCAACCCTAAACCTATGCCTAACGTGAGCCTGAACCCTACCCAGCCCGAACCCTTATCGTAACCCTAACCCTAGCCAGAACCCCAATTCTCTAACCCTAACACCACAACGAACCTCGGTGACATCGTCACTCCCAGCTGGTCCCCTGGCCAAAGCATGATCACCTGGGATCAATTGAACCTGCCCACGTGGCCCCTCCCACCTTGGTGACATCATCACCTCCGCTTTCATGGCCTTAGCAGGCTTCTTTCAAAGACGCCAACTCATGGCCCTGAAGTATAAATGTAACCAGTATCCAACTTGGTTCTATGTTCTTTGAGCAGGATTTCCTTGTAAGGAAACAGTGCGTTACAGATATTAAGGCCCTTTATTCACGTATTCCTAGCGTTTGAAGCACTTTCCTAGATATTAACCTGGGTTATCATTGTGAATTTCCCGAGTTGGGGTCTCTCTCTTCCAGTGTCTCAAGCTCCTTCCTTGTGAATTCCAATTTGGTGAAACAGCGTTTATTACAAATATACCAGCACTTTAACCGTTATTACCACTTGAAAGGCTACCCTACCTTTCACAGCGCTTTGGTTACAGATTCTCAGTATTTCAAAATTCAGTAGAGATGTTCGGGTTCGAAAACGTATTCCAGGAGTTCTAGAGTCACTCTGACAAATCCCCCTGGTCCGTTGTTTTGAGCTCTGAGAGTTTTCTTTTTAACACGGGTGTCATACCGGCTTTTTAAAGGCACGTTAAAACACCACTCGGATAAGCCGAAATGGATTGGCTCAGTGGATAGAGCGTCGGTCTGCGGACTGAAGGGTCCCGGGTTGATTCCGGTCAAGGGCACGTCCATTGGTTGCGGGCACATCCCCGGCAGGGGGTGTTTGCAGGAGGAGGCAGCTGGTCGATATGTTTCCAGCTCTCTGTCCCTCTGCTTTCCTCTCTGTAAAAAGTCAATAAGATATATTAAAAAACAAACAAACAAACACAAAATACACTACTTGGGACCCTAGCCCAACTACCATTTTGATTTCATAGTGTTCTCCATACTTTCATACTATTCTATAGCTCTACGAAAATGAGTTTTGCAGTGTTTCACCAAAACCTTTTCCTGAAAACGCCAACTCCTTTGGACGGGAAAAATAAATGTAAACAGTGCCACACTCGGTTCTCAGCTGTTTGAACAACATTTCCCAGGGACAAAATTGTGCTGTTCAGACATTCAGTCTATTGGAATATGTGTTCCTAGTGTGTGAAGCACATTTCTCAATATTTCCCTAGTCTGGAGTTGTAAATCCTCAGTGCTACACTCCAATTTGTCCAGTGATTGAAGCTCATTCGTTGTGAATAGCCAACGTTACTACACCGTGACCGTAACCCTGTCCCTACGCCTCTGACCCCAACCCTAAACCTCTGCCTAACGTGAGCCTGAACCCTACCCAGCCCGAACCCTTATCGTAACCCTAACCCTAGCCAGAACCCCAATTCTCTAACCCTAACACCACAACGAACCTCGGTGACATCGTCACTCCCAGCTGGTCCCCTGGCCAAAGCATGATTACCTGGGATCAATTGAACCTGCCCACGTGGCGCCTCCCCCCTTGGAGACATCATCACCTCCGCTTTCATGGCCTTAGCAGGCTTCTTTCAAAGACGCCAACTCATGGCCCTGAAGTATAAATGTAACCAGTATCCAACTCGGTTCTATGTTCTTTGAGCAGGATTTCCTTGTCAGGAAACAGTGCGTTACAGATATTAAGGCCCTTTATTCACGTATTCCTAGCGTTTGAAGCACTTTCTTAGATATTAACCTGGGTTATCATTGTGAATTTCCCGAGTTGGGGTCTCTCTCTTCCAGTGTCTCAAGCTCCTTACTTATGAATTCCAATTTGGTGAAACAGCGTTTATTACAAATATACCAGCACTTTAACCGTTATTACCACTTGAAAGGCTACCCTACCTTTCACAGCGCTTTGGTTACAGATTCTCAGTATTTCAAAATTCAGTAGAGATGTTCGGGTTCGAAAACGTATTCCAGGAGTTCTAGAGTCACTCTGACAAATCCCCCTGGTCCGTTGTTTTGAGCTCTGAGAGTTTTCTTTTTAACACGGGTGTCATACCGGCTTTTTAAAGGCACTTTAAACACCACTCGGATAAGCCGAAATGGATTGGCTCAGTGGATAGAGCGTCGGTCTGCGGACTGAAGGGACCCGGTTTCGATTCCGGTCAAGGGCACGTCCATTGGTTGCGGGCACATCCCCGGCAGGGGGTGTTTGCAGGAGGAGGCAGCTGGTCGATATGTTTCCAGCTCTCTGTCCCTCTGCTTTCCTCTCTGTAAAAAGTCAATAAGATATATTAAAAAACAAACAAACACACACAAAATACACTACTTGGGACCCTAGCCCAACTACCATTTTGATTTCATAGTGTTCTCCATACTTTCATACTATTCTATAGCTCTACGAAAATAAGTTTTGCAGTGTTTCACCAAAACCTTTTCCTGAAAACGCCAACTCCTTTGGACGGGAAAAATAAATGTAAACAGTGCCACACTCGGTTCTCAGCTGTTTGAACAACATTTCCCAGGGACAAAATTGTGCTGTTCAGACATTCAGTCTATTGGAATATGTGTTCCTAGTGTGTGAAGCACATTTCTCAATATTTCCCTAGTCTGGAGTTGTAAATCCTCAGTGCTACACTCGAATTTGTCCAGTGATTGAAGCTCATTCGTTGTGAATAGCCAACGTTACTACACCGTGACCGTAACCCTGTCCCTAAGCCTCTGACCCCAACCCTAAACCTATGCCTAACGTGAGCCTGAACCCTACCCAGCCCGAACCCTTATCGTAACCCTAACCCTAGCCAGAACCCCAATTCTCTAACCCTAACACCACAACGAACCTCGGTGACATCGTCACTCCCAGCTGGTCCCCTGGCCAAAGCATGATCACCTGGGATCAATTGAACCTGCCCACGTGGCCCCTCCCACCTTGGTGACATCATCACCTCCGCTTTCATGGCCTTAGCAGGCTTCTTTCAAAGACGCCAACTCATGGCCCTGAAGTATAAATGTAACCAGTATCGAACTCGGTTCTATGTTCTTTGAGCAGGATTTCCTTGTCAGGAAACAGTGCGTTACAGATATTAAGGCCCTTTATTCACGTATTCCTAGCGTTTGAAGCACTTTCTTAGATATTTACCTAGGTTATCATTGTGAATTTCCCGAGTTGGGGTCTCTCTCTTCCAGTGTCTCAATCTCCTTCCTTGTGAATTCCAATTTGGTGAAACAGCGTTTATTACAAATATACCAGCACTTTAACCGTTATTACCACTTGAAAGGCTACCGTACCTTTCACAGCGCTTTGGTTACAGATTCTCAGTATTTCAAAATTCAGTAGAGATGTTCGGGTTCGAAAACGTATTCCAGGAGTTCTAGAGTCACTCTGACAAATCCCCCTGGTCCGTTGTTTTGAGCTCTGAGAGTTTTCTTTTTAACACGGGTGTCATACCGGCTTTTTAAAGGCACGTTAAAACACCGCTCGGAGAAGCCGAAAGCGGTTTGGCTCAGTGGATAGAGCGTCGGTCTGCGGACTGAAGGGTCCCGGGTTCGATTCCGGTCAAGGGCACGTCCATTGGTTGCGGGCACATGCCCGGCAGGGGGTGTTTGCAGGAGGAGGCAGCTGGTCGATATGTTTCCAGCTCTCTGTCCCTCTGCTTTCCTCTCCGTACAAAGTCAATAAGATATATTAAAAAACAAACAAACAAACACAAAATACACTACTTGGGACCCTAGCCCAACTACCATTTTGATTTCATGGTGTTCTCCATACTTTCATACTATTCTATAGCTCTACGAAAATGAGTTTTGCAGTGTTTCACCAAAACCTTTTCCTGAAAACGCCAACTCCTTTGGACGGGAAAAATAAATGTAAACAGTGCCACACTCGGTTCTCAGCTGTTTGAACAACATTTCCCAGGGACAAAATTGTGCTGTTCCGATATTCAGGCTATTGGAATATGTGTTCCTAGTGTGTGAAGCACATTTCTCTATATTTCCCTAGTCTGGAGTTGTAAATCCGCAGTGCTACACTCCAATTTGTCCAGTGATTGAAGCTCATTCGTTGTGAATAGCCAACGTTACTACACCGTGACCGTAACCCTGTCCCTAACCCTCTGACCCCAACGCTAAACCTATGCCTAACCTGAGCCTGAACCCTACCCAGCCCGAACCCTTATGGTAACCCTAACCCTAGCCAGAACCCCAAGTCTCTAACCCGAACACCACAATGAACCTCGGTGACATCGTCACTCCCAGCGGGTCCCCTGGCCAAAGCATGATCACCTGGGATCAATGGAACCTGCCCACGTGGCCCCTCCCCCCTTGGTGACATCATCACTTCCGCTTTGATGGCCTTAGCAGGCTTCTTTCAAAGACGCCAACTCTTGGCCCTGAATTATAAATGTAACCAGTATCCAACTCGGTTCTATGTTCTTTGAGCACGATTTCCTTGTCAGGAAACAGTGCGTTACAGATATTAAGGCCCTTTATTCACGTATTCCTAGCGTTTGAAGCACTTTCTTAGATATTAACCTGGGTTATCATTGTGAATTTCCCGAGTTGTGGTCTCTCTCTTCCAGTGTCTCAAGCTCCTTCCTTGTGAATTCCAATTTGGTGAAACAGCGTTTATTACAAATATACCAGCACTTTAACCGTTATTACCACTTGAAAGGCTACCCTACCTTTCACAGCGCTTTGGTTACAGATTCTCAGTATTTCAAAATTCAGTAGAGATGTTCGGGTTCGAAAACGTATTCCAGGAGTTCTAGAGTCACTCTGACAAATCCCCCTGGTCCGTTGTTTTGAGCTCTGAGAGTTTTCTTTTTATCACGGGTGTCATACCGGCTTTTTAAAGGCACGTTAAAACACCACTCGGATAAGCCGAAAGCGGATTGGCTCAGTGGATAGAGCGTCGGTCTGCTGACTGAAGGGTCCCGGGTTCGATTCCGGTCAAGGGCACGTCCATTGGTTGCGGGCACATCCCCGGCAGGGGGTGTTTGCAGGAGGAGGCAGCTGGTCGATATGTTTCCAGCTCTCTGTCCCTCTGCTTTCCTCTCTGTAAAAAGTCAATAAGATATATTAAAAAACAAACAAACACACACAAAATACACTACTTGGGACCCTAGCCCAACTACCATTTTGATTTCATAGTATTCTCCATACTTTCATACCATTCTATAGCTCTACGAAAATGAGTTTTGCAGTGTTTCACCAAAACCTTTTCCTGAAAACGCCAACTCCTTGGACGGGAAAAATAAATGTAAACAGTGCCACACTCGGTTCTCAGCTGTTTGAACAACATTTCCCAGGGACAAAATTGTGCTGTTCAGACATTCAGTCTATTGGAATATGTGTTCCTAGTGTGTGAAGCACATTTCTCAATATTTCCCTAGTCTGGAGTTGTAAATCCTCAGTGCTACACTCCAATTTGTCCAGTGATTGAAGCTCATTCGTTGTGAATAGCCAACGTTACTACACCGTGACCGTAACCCTGTCCCTACGCCTCTGACCCCAACCCTAAACCTCTGCCTAACGTGAGCCTGAACCCTACCCAGCCCGAACCCTTATCGTAACCCTAACCCTAGCCAGAACCCCAATTCTCTAACCCTAACACCACAACGAACCTCGGTGACATCGTCACTCCCAGCTGGTCCCCTGGCCAAAGCATGATTACCTGGGATCAATTGAACCTGCCCACGTGGCGCCTCCCCCCTTGGAGACATCATCACCTCCGCTTTCATGGCCTTAGCAGGCTTCTTTCAAAGACGCCAACTCATGGCCCTGAAGTATAAATGTAACCAGTATCCAACTCGGTTCTATGTTCTTTGAGCAGGATTTCCTTGTCAGGAAACAGTGCGTTACAGATATTAAGGCCCTTTATTCACGTATTCCTAGCGTTTGAAGCACTTTCTTAGATATTAACCTGGGTTATCATTGTGAATTTCCCGAGTTGGGGTCTCTCTCTTCCAGTGTCTCAAGCTCCTTACTTATGAATTCCAATTTGGTGAAACAGCGTTTATTACAAATATACCAGCACTTTAACCGTTATTACCACTTGAAAGGCTACCCTACCTTTCACAGCGCTTTGGTTACAGATTCTCAGTATTTCAAAATTCAGTAGAGATGTTCGGGTTCGAAAACGTATTCCAGGAGTTCTAGAGTCACTCTGACAAATCCCCCTGGTCCGTTGTTTTGAGCTCTGAGAGTTTTCTTTTTAACACGGGTGTCATACCGGCTTTTTAAAGGCACTTTAAACACCACTCGGATAAGCCGAAATGGATTGGCTCAGTGGATAGAGCGTCGGTCTGCGGACTGAAGGGACCCGGTTTCGATTCCGGTCAAGGGCACGTCCATTGGTTGCGGGCACATCCCCGGCAGGGGGTGTTTGCAGGAGGAGGCAGCTGGTCGATATGTTTCCAGCTCTCTGTCCCTCTGCTTTCCTCTCTGTAAAAAGTCAATAAGATATATTAAAAAACAAACAAACACACACAAAATACACTACTTGGGACCCTAGCCCAACTACCATTTTGATTTCATAGTGTTCTCCATACTTTCATACTATTCTATAGCTCTACGAAAATAAGTTTTGCAGTGTTTCACCAAAACCTTTTCCTGAAAACGCCAACTCCTTTGGACGGGAAAAATAAATGTAAACAGTGCCACACTCGGTTCTCAGCTGTTTGAACAACATTTCCCAGGGACAAAATTGTGCTGTTCAGACATTCAGTCTATTGGAATATGTGTTCCTAGTGTGTGAAGCACATTTCTCAATATTTCCCTAGTCTGGAGTTGTAAATCCTCAGTGCTACACTCGAATTTGTCCAGTGATTGAAGCTCATTCGTTGTGAATAGCCAACGTTACTACACCGTGACCGTAACCCTGTCCCTAAGCCTCTGACCCCAACCCTAAACCTATGCCTAACGTGAGCCTGAACCCTACCCAGCCCGAACCCTTATCGTAACCCTAACCCTAGCCAGAACCCCAATTCTCTAACCCTAACACCACAACGAACCTCGGTGACATCGTCACTCCCAGCTGGTCCCCTGGCCAAAGCATGATCACCTGGGATCAATTGAACCTGCCCACGTGGCCCCTCCCACCTTGGTGACATCATCACCTCCGCTTTCATGGCCTTAGCAGGCTTCTTTCAAAGACGCCAACTCATGGCCCTGAAGTATAAATGTAACCAGTATCGAACTCGGTTCTATGTTCTTTGAGCAGGATTTCCTTGTCAGGAAACAGTGCGTTACAGATATTAAGGCCCTTTATTCACGTATTCCTAGCGTTTGAAGCACTTTCTTAGATATTTACCTAGGTTATCATTGTGAATTTCCCGAGTTGGGGTCTCTCTCTTCCAGTGTCTCAATCTCCTTCCTTGTGAATTCCAATTTGGTGAAACAGCGTTTATTACAAATATACCAGCACTTTAACCGTTATTACCACTTGAAAGGCTACCGTACCTTTCACAGCGCTTTGGTTACAGATTCTCAGTATTTCAAAATTCAGTAGAGATGTTCGGGTTCGAAAACGTATTCCAGGAGTTCTAGAGTCACTCTGACAAATCCCCCTGGTCCGTTGTTTTGAGCTCTGAGAGTTTTCTTTTTAACACGGGTGTCATACCGGCTTTTTAAAGGCACGTTAAAACACCGCTCGGAGAAGCCGAAAGCGGTTTGGCTCAGTGGATAGAGCGTCGGTCTGCGGACTGAAGGGTCCCGGGTTCGATTCCGGTCAAGGGCACGTCCATTGGTTGCGGGCACATGCCCGGCAGGGGGTGTTTGCAGGAGGAGGCAGCTGGTCGATATGTTTCCAGCTCTCTGTCCCTCTGCTTTCCTCTCCGTACAAAGTCAATAAGATATATTAAAAAACAAACAAACAAACACAAAATACACTACTTGGGACCCTAGCCCAACTACCATTTTGATTTCATGGTGTTCTCCATACTTTCATACTATTCTATAGCTCTACGAAAATGAGTTTTGCAGTGTTTCACCAAAACCTTTTCCTGAAAACGCCAACTCCTTTGGACGGGAAAAATAAATGTAAACAGTGCCACACTCGGTTCTCAGCTGTTTGAACAACATTTCCCAGGGACAAAATTGTGCTGTTCCGATATTCAGGCTATTGGAATATGTGTTCCTAGTGTGTGAAGCACATTTCTCTATATTTCCCTAGTCTGGAGTTGTAAATCCGCAGTGCTACACTCCAATTTGTCCAGTGATTGAAGCTCATTCGTTGTGAATAGCCAACGTTACTACACCGTGACCGTAACCCTGTCCCTAACCCTCTGACCCCAACGCTAAACCTATGCCTAACCTGAGCCTGAACCCTACCCAGCCCGAACCCTTATGGTAACCCTAACCCTAGCCAGAACCCCAAGTCTCTAACCCGAACACCACAATGAACCTCGGTGACATCGTCACTCCCAGCGGGTCCCCTGGCCAAAGCATGATCACCTGGGATCAATGGAACCTGCCCACGTGGCCCCTCCCCCCTTGGTGACATCATCACTTCCGCTTTGATGGCCTTAGCAGGCTTCTTTCAAAGACGCCAACTCTTGGCCCTGAATTATAAATGTAACCAGTATCCAACTCGGTTCTATGTTCTTTGAGCACGATTTCCTTGTCAGGAAACAGTGCGTTACAGATATTAAGGCCCTTTATTCACGTATTCCTAGCGTTTGAAGCACTTTCTTAGATATTAACCTGGGTTATCATTGTGAATTTCCCGAGTTGTGGTCTCTCTCTTCCAGTGTCTCAAGCTCCTTCCTTGTGAATTCCAATTTGGTGAAACAGCGTTTATTACAAATATACCAGCACTTTAACCGTTATTACCACTTGAAAGGCTACCCTACCTTTCACAGCGCTTTGGTTACAGATTCTCAGTATTTCAAAATTCAGTAGAGATGTTCGGGTTCGAAAACGTATTCCAGGAGTTCTAGAGTCACTCTGACAAATCCCCCTGGTCCGTTGTTTTGAGCTCTGAGAGTTTTCTTTTTATCACGGGTGTCATACCGGCTTTTTAAAGGCACGTTAAAACACCACTCGGATAAGCCGAAAGCGGATTGGCTCAGTGGATAGAGCGTCGGTCTGCTGACTGAAGGGTCCCGGGTTCGATTCCGGTCAAGGGCACGTCCATTGGTTGCGGGCACATCCCCGGCAGGGGGTGTTTGCAGGAGGAGGCAGCTGGTCGATATGTTTCCAGCTCTCTGTCCCTCTGCTTTCCTCTCTGTAAAAAGTCAATAAGATATATTAAAAAACAAACAAACACACACAAAATACACTACTTGGGACCCTAGCCCAACTACCATTTTGATTTCATAGTATTCTCCATACTTTCATACCATTCTATAGCTCTACGAAAATGAGTTTTGCAGTGTTTCACCAAAACCTTTTCCTGAAAACGCCAACTCCTTGGACGGGAAAAATAAATGTAAACAGTGCCACACTCGGTTCTCAGCTGTTTGAACAACATTTCCCAGGGACAAAATTGTGCTGTTCAGACATTCAGTCTATTGGAATATGTGTTCCTAGTGTGTGAAGCACATTTCTCAATATTTCCCTAGTCTGGAGTTGTAAATCCTCAGTGCTACACTCCAATTTGTCCAGTGATTGAAGCTCATTCGTTGTGAATAGCCAACGTTACTACACCGTGACCGTAACCCTGTCCCTAAGCCTCTGACCCCAACCCTAAACCTATGCCTAATGTGAGCCTGAACCCTACCCAGCCCGAACCCTTATCGTAACCCTAACCCTAGCCAGAACCCCAATTCTCTAACCCTAACACCACAACGAACCTCGGTGACATCGTCACTCCCAGCTGGTCCCCTGGCCAAAGCATGATCACCTGGGATCAATTGAACCTGCCCACGTGGCCCCTCCCACCTTGGTGACATCATCACCTCCGCTTTCATGGCCTTAGCAGGCTTCTTTCAAAGACGGCAACTCATGGCCCTGAAGTATAAATGTAACCAGTATCCAACTCGGTTCTATGTTCTTTGAGCAGGATTTCCTTGTCAGGAAACAGTGCGTTACAGATATTAAGGCCCTTTATTCACGTATTCCTAGCGTTTGAAGCACTTTCTTAGATATTAACCTGGGTAATCATTGTGAATTTCCCGAGTTGGGGTCTCTCTCTTACAGTGTCTCAAGCTCCTTCCTTGTGAATTCCAATTTGGTGAAACAGCGTTTATTACAAATATACCAGCACTTTAACCGTTATTACCACTTGAAAGGCTACCCTACCTTTCACAGCGCTTTGGTTACAGATTCTCAGTATTTCAAAATTCAGTAGAGATGTTCGGGTTCGAAAACGTATTCCAGGAGTTCTAGAGTCACTCTGACAAATCCCCCTGGTCCGTTGTTTTGAGCTCTGAGAGTTTTCTTTTTAACACGGGTGTCATACCGGCTTTTTAAAGGCACGTTAAAACACCACTCGGATAAGCCGAAAGCGGATTGGCTCAGTGGATAGAGCGTCGGTCTGCGGACTGAAGGGTCCCGGGTTCGATTCCGGTCAAGGGCACGTCCATTGGTTGCGGGCACATCCCCGGCAGGGGGTGTTTGCAGGAGGAGGCAGCTGGTCGATATGTTTCCAGCTCTCTGTCCCTCTGCTTTCCTCTCTGTAAAAAGTCAATAAGATATATTAAAAAACAAACAAACACACACAAAATACACTACTTGGGACCCTAGCCCAACTACCATTTTGATTTCATAGTATTCTCCATACTTTCATACTATTCTATAGCTCTACGAAAATGAGTTTTGCAGTGTTTCACCAAAACCTTTTCCTGAAAACGCCAACTCCTTTGGACGGGAAAAATAAATGTAAACAGTGCCACACTCGGTTCTCAGCTGTTTGAACAACATTTCCCAGGGACAAAATTGTGCTGTTCAGACATTCAGTCTATTGGAATATGTGTTCCTAGTGTGTGAAGCACATTTCTCAATATTTCCCTAGTCTGGAGTTGTAAATCCTCAGTGCTACACTCCAATTTGTCCAGTGATTGAAGCTCATTCGTTGTGAATAGCCAACGTTACTACACCGTGACCGTAACCCTGTCCCTACGCCTCTGACCCCAACCCTAAACCTATGCCTAACGTGAGCCTGAACCCTACCCAGCCCGAACCCTTATCGTAACCCTAACCCTAGCCAGAACCCCAATTCTCTAACCCTAACACCACAACGAACCTCGGTGACATCGTCACTCCCAGCTGGTCCCCTGGCCAAAGCATGATCACCTGGGATCAATTGAACCTGCCCACGTGGCCCCTCCCCCCTTGGTGACATCATCACCTCCGCTTTCATGGCCTTAGCAGGCTTCATTCAAAGACGCCAACTCATGGCCCTGAAGTATAAATGTAACCAGTATCCAACTCGGTTCTATGTTCTTTGAGCAGGATTTCCTTGTCAGGAAACAGTGCGTTACAGATATTAAGGCCCTTTATTCACGTATTCCTAGCGTTTGAAGCACTTTCTTAGATATTAACCTGGGTTATCATTGTGAATTTCCCGAGTTGGGGTCTCTCTCTTCCAGTGTCTCAATCTCCTTCCTTGTGAATTCCAATTTGGTGAAACAGCGTTTATTACAAATATACCAGCACTTTAACCGTTATTACCACTTGAAAGGCTACCCTACCTTTCACAGCGCTTTGGTTACAGATTCTCAGTATTTCAAAATTCAGTAGAGATGTTCGGGTTCGAAAACGTATTCCAGGAGTTCTAGAGTCACTCTGACAAATCCCCCTGGTCCGTTGTTTTGAGCTCTGAGAGTTTTCTTTTTAACACGGGTGTCATACCGGCTTTTTAAAGGCACGTTAAAACACCACTCGGATAAGCCGAAAGCGGATTGGCTCAGTGGATAGAGCGTCGGTCTGCGGACTGAAGGGTCCCGGGTTCGATTCCGGTCAAGGGCACGTCCATTGGTTACGGGCACATCCCCGGCAGGGGGTGTTTGCAGGAGGAGGCAGCTGGTCCATACGTTTCCAGCTCTCTGTCCCTCTGCTTTCCTCTCTGTAAAAAGTCAATAAGATATATTAAAAAACAAACAAACACACACAACATACACTACTTGGGACCCTAGCCCAACTACCATTTTGATTTCATAGTGTTCTCCATACTTTCATACTATTCTATAGCTCTACGAAAATGAGTTTTGCAGTGTTTCACCAAAACCTTTTCCTGAAAACGCCAACTCCTTTGGACGGGAAAAATAAATGTAAACAGTGCCACACTCGGTTCTCAGCTGTTTGAACATTTCCCAGGGACAAAATTGTGCTGTTCAGACATTCAGTCTATTGGAATATGTGTTCCTAGTGTGTGAAGAACATTTCTCAATATTTCCCTAGTCTGGAGTTGTAAATCCTCAGTGCTACACTCCAATTTGTCCAGTGATTGAAGCTCATTCGTTGTGAATAGCCAACGTTACTACACCGTGACCTTAACCCTGTCCCTACGCCTCTGACCCCAACCCTAAACCTATGCCTAACGTGAGCCTGAACCCTACCCAGCCCGAACCCTTATCGTAACCCTAACCCTAGCCAGAACCCCAATTCTCTAACCCTAACACCACAACGAACCTCGGTGACATCCTCACTCCCAGCTGGTCCCCTGGCCAAAGCATGATCACCTGGGATCAATTGAACCTGCCCACGTGGCCCCTCCCACCTTGGTGACATCATCACCTCCGCTTTCATGGCCTTAGCAGGCTTCTTTCAAAGACGCCAACTCATGGCCCTGAAGTATAAATGTAACCAGTATCCAACTCGGTTCTATGTTCTTTGAGCAGGATTTCCTTGTCAGGAAACAGTGCGTTACAGATATTAAGGCCCTTTATTCACGTATTCCTAGCGTTTGAAGCACTTTCTTAAATATTAACCTGGGTTATCATTGTGAATTTCCCGAGTTGGGGTCTCTCTCTTCCAGTGTCTCAATCTCCTTCCTTGTGAATTCCAATTTGGTGAAACAGCGTTTATTACAAATATACCAGCACTTTAACCGTTATTACCACTTGAAAGGCTACCGTACCTTTCACAGCGCTTTGGTTACAGATTCTCAGTATTTCAAAATTCAGTAGAGATGTTCGGGTTCGAAAACGTATTCCAGGAGTTCTAGAGTCACTCTGACAAATCCCCCTGGTCCGTTGTTTTGAGCTCTGAGAGTTTTCTTTTTAACACGGGTGTCATACCGGCTTTTTAAAGGCACGTTAAAACACCGCTCGGAGAAGCCGAAAGCGGTTTGGCTCAGTGGATAGAGCGTCGGTCTGCGGACTGAAGGGTCCCGGGTTCGATTCCGGTCAAGGGCACGTCCATTGGTTGCGGGCACATGCCCGGCAGGGGGTGTTTGCAGGAGGAGGCAGCTGGTCGATATGTTTCCAGCTCTCTGTCCCTCTGCTTTCCTCTCCGTACAAAGTCAATAAGATATATTAAAAAACAAACAAACAAACACAAAATACACTACTTGGGACCCTAGCCCAACTACCATTTTGATTTCATGGTATTCTCCATACTTTCATACTATTCTATAGCTCTACGAAAATGAGTTTTGCAGTGTTTCACCAAAACCTTTTCCTGAAAACGCCAACTCCTTTGGATGGGAAAAATAAATGTAAACAGTGCCACACTCGGTTCTCAGCTGTTTGAACAACATTTCCCAGGGACAAAATTGTGCTGTTCCGATATTCAGGCTATTGGAATATGTGTTCCTAGTGTGTGAAGCACATTTCTCAATATTTCCCTAGTCTGGAGTTGTAAATCCGCAGTGCTACACTCCAATTTGTCCAGTGATTGAAGCTCATTCGTTGTGAATAGCCAACGTTACTACACCGTGACCGTAACCCTGTCCCTAACCCTCTGACCCCAACGCTAAACCTATGCCTAACCTGAGCCTGAACCCTACCCAGCCCGAACCCTTATGGTAACCCTAACCCTAGCCAGAACCCCAAGTCTCTAACCCGAACACCACAATGAACCTCGGTGACATCGTCACTCCCAGCGGGTCCCCTGGCCAAAGCATGATCACCTGGGATCAATGGAACCTGCCCACGTGGCCCCTCCCCCCTTGGTGACATCATCACTTCCGCTTTCATGGCCTTAGCAGGCTTCTTTCAAAGACGCCAACTCATGGCCCAGAATTATAAATGTAACCCGTATCCAACTCGGTTCTATGTTCTTTGAGCACGATTTCCTTGTCAGGAAACAGTGCGTTACAGATATTAAGGCCCTTTATTCAGGTATTCCTAGAGTCTGAAGCACTTTCTTAGATATTAACCTGGGTTATCATTGTGAATTATCCCGAGTTGGGGTCTCTCTCTTCCAGTGTCTCAAGCTCCTTCGTTGTGAATTCCAATTTGGTGAAACAGCGTTTATAACAAATATACCAGCACTTTAACCGTTATTACCACTTGAAAGGCTACCCTACCTTTCACAGCGCTTTGGTTACAGATTCTCAGTATTTCAAAATTCAGTAGAGATGTTCGGGTTCGAAAACGTATTCCAGGAGTTCTAGAGTCACTCTGACAAATCCCCCTGGTCCGTTGTTTTGAGCTCTGAGAGTTTTCTTTTTAACACGGGTGTCATACCGGCTTTTTAAAGGCACGTTAAAACACCACTCGGATAAGCCGAAAGCGGTTTGGCTCAGTGGATAGAGCGTCGGTCTGCGGACTGAAGGGTCCCGGGTTCGATTCCGGTCAAGGGCACGTCCATTGGTTGCGGGCACATCCCCGGCAGGGGGTGTTTGCAGGAGGAGGCAGCTGGTCCATACGTTTCCAGCTCTCTGTCCCTCTGCTTTCCTCTCTGTAAAAAGTCAATAAGATATATTAAAAAACAAACAAACACACACAACATACACTACTTGGGACCCTAGCCCAACTACCATTTTGATTTCATAGTGTTCTCCATACTTTCATACTATTCTATAGCTCTACGAAAATGAGTTTTGCAGTGTTTCACCAAAACCTTTTCCTGAAAACGCCAACTCCTTTGGACGGGAAAAATAAATGTAAACAGTGCCACACTCGGTTCTCAGCTGTTTGAACATTTCCCAGGGACAAAATTGTGCTGTTCAGACATTCAGTCTATTGGAATATGTGTTCCTAGTGTGTGAAGAACATTTCTCAATATTTCCCTAGTCTGGAGTTGTAAATCCTCAGTGCTACACTCCAATTTGTCCAGTGATTGAAGCTCATTCGTTGTGAATAGCCAACGTTACTACACCGTGACCTTAACCCTGTCCCTACGCCTCTGACCCCAACCCTAAACCTATGCCTAACGTGAGCCTGAACCCTACCCAGCCCGAACCCTTATCGTAACCCTAACCCTAGCCAGAACCCCAATTCTCTAACCCTAACACCACAACGAACCTCGGTGACATCCTCACTCCCAGCTGGTCCCCTGGCCAAAGCATGATCACCTGGGATCAATTGAACCTGCCCACGTGGCCCCTCCCACCTTGGTGACATCATCACCTCCGCTTTCATGGCCTTAGCAGGCTTCTTTCAAAGACGCCAACTCATGGCCCTGAAGTATAAATGTAACCAGTATCCAACTCGGTTCTATGTTCTTTGAGCAGGATTTCCTTGTCAGGAAACAGTGCGTTACAGATATTAAGGCCCTTTATTCACGTATTCCTAGCGTTTGAAGCACTTTCTTAAATATTAACCTGGGTTATCATTGTGAATTTCCCGAGTTGGGGTCTCTCTCTTCCAGTGTCTCAATCTCCTTCCTTGTGAATTCCAATTTGGTGAAACAGCGTTTATTACAAATATACCAGCACTTTAACCGTTATTACCACTTGAAAGGCTACCGTACCTTTCACAGCGCTTTGGTTACAGATTCTCAGTATTTCAAAATTCAGTAGAGATGTTCGGGTTCGAAAACGTATTCCAGGAGTTCTAGAGTCACTCTGACAAATCCCCCTGGTCCGTTGTTTTGAGCTCTGAGAGTTTTCTTTTTAACACGGGTGTCATACCGGCTTTTTAAAGGCACGTTAAAACACCGCTCGGAGAAGCCGAAAGCGGTTTGGCTCAGTGGATAGAGCGTCGGTCTGCGGACTGAAGGGTCCCGGGTTCGATTCCGGTCAAGGGCACGTCCATTGGTTGCGGGCACATGCCCGGCAGGGGGTGTTTGCAGGAGGAGGCAGCTGGTCGATATGTTTCCAGCTCTCTGTCCCTCTGCTTTCCTCTCCGTACAAAGTCAATAAGATATATTAAAAAACAAACAAACAAACACAAAATACACTACTTGGGACCCTAGCCCAACTACCATTTTGATTTCATGGTATTCTCCATACTTTCATACTATTCTATAGCTCTACGAAAATGAGTTTTGCAGTGTTTCACCAAAACCTTTTCCTGAAAACGCCAACTCCTTTGGATGGGAAAAATAAATGTAAACAGTGCCACACTCGGTTCTCAGCTGTTTGAACAACATTTCCCAGGGACAAAATTGTGCTGTTCCGATATTCAGGCTATTGGAATATGTGTTCCTAGTGTGTGAAGCACATTTCTCAATATTTCCCTAGTCTGGAGTTGTAAATCCGCAGTGCTACACTCCAATTTGTCCAGTGATTGAAGCTCATTCGTTGTGAATAGCCAACGTTACTACACCGTGACCGTAACCCTGTCCCTAACCCTCTGACCCCAACGCTAAACCTATGCCTAACCTGAGCCTGAACCCTACCCAGCCCGAACCCTTATGGTAACCCTAACCCTAGCCAGAACCCCAAGTCTCTAACCCGAACACCACAATGAACCTCGGTGACATCGTCACTCCCAGCGGGTCCCCTGGCCAAAGCATGATCACCTGGGATCAATGGAACCTGCCCACGTGGCCCCTCCCCCCTTGGTGACATCATCACTTCCGCTTTCATGGCCTTAGCAGGCTTCTTTCAAAGACGCCAACTCATGGCCCAGAATTATAAATGTAACCCGTATCCAACTCGGTTCTATGTTCTTTGAGCACGATTTCCTTGTCAGGAAACAGTGCGTTACAGATATTAAGGCCCTTTATTCAGGTATTCCTAGAGTCTGAAGCACTTTCTTAGATATTAACCTGGGTTATCATTGTGAATTATCCCGAGTTGGGGTCTCTCTCTTCCAGTGTCTCAAGCTCCTTCGTTGTGAATTCCAATTTGGTGAAACAGCGTTTATAACAAATATACCAGCACTTTAACCGTTATTACCACTTGAAAGGCTACCCTACCTTTCACAGCGCTTTGGTTACAGATTCTCAGTATTTCAAAATTCAGTAGAGATGTTCGGGTTCGAAAACGTATTCCAGGAGTTCTAGAGTCACTCTGACAAATCCCCCTGGTCCGTTGTTTTGAGCTCTGAGAGTTTTCTTTTTAACACGGGTGTCATACCGGCTTTTTAAAGGCACGTTAAAACACCACTCGGATAAGCCGAAAGCGGTTTGGCTCAGTGGATAGAGCGTCGGTCTGCGGACTGAAGGGTCCCGGGTTCGATTCCGGTCAAGGGCACGTCCATTGGTTGCGGGCACATCCCCGGCAGGGGGTGTTTGCAGGAGGAGGCAGCTGGTCCATACGTTTCCAGCTCTCTGTCCCTCTGCTTTCCTCTCTGTAAAAAGTCAATAAGATATATTAAAAAACAAACAAACACACACAAAATACACTACTTGGGACCCTAGCCCAACTACCATTTTGATTTCATAGTGTTCTCCATACTTTCATACTATTCTATAGCTCTACGAAAATGAGTTTTGCAGTGTTTCACCAAAACCTTTTCCTGAAAACGCCAACTCCTTTGGACGGGAAAAATAAATGTAAACAGTGCCACACTCGGTTCTCAGCTGTTTGAACATTTCCCAGGGACAAAATTGTGCTGTTCAGACATTCAGTCTATTGGAATATGTGTTCCTAGTGTGTGAAGAACATTTCTCAATATTTCCCTAGTCTGGAGTTGTAAATCCTCAGTGCTACACTCCAATTTGTCCAGTGATTGAAGCTCATTCGTTGTGAATAGCCAACGTTACTACACCGTGACCGTAACCCTGTCCCTACGCCTCTGACCCCAACCCTAAACCTATGCCTAACGTGAGCCTGAACCCTACCCAGCCCGAACCCTTATCGTAACCCTAACCCTAGCCAGAACCCCAATTCTCTAACCCTAACACCACAACGAACCTCGGTGACATCGTCACTCCCAGCTGGTCCCCTGGCCAAAGCATGATCACCTGGGATCAATTGAACCTGCCCACGTGGCCCCTCCCACCTTGGTGACATCATCACCTCCGCTTTCATGGCCTTAGCAGGCTTCTTTCAAAGACGCCAACTCATGGCCCTGAAGTATAAATGTAACCAGTATCCAACTCGGTTCTATGTTCTTTGAGCAGGATTTCCTTGTCAGGAAACAGTGCGTTACAGATATTAAGGCCCTTTATTCACGTATTCCTAGCGTTTGAAGCACTTTCTTAGATATTAACCTGGGTTATCATTGTGAATTTCCCGAGTTGGGGTCTCTCTCTTCCAGTGTCTCAATCTCCTTCCTTGTGAATTCCAATTTGGTGAAACAGCGTTTATTACAAATATACCAGCACTTTAACCGTTATTACCACTTGAAAGGCTACCCTACCTTTCACAGCGCTTTGGTTACAGATTCTCAGTATTTCAAAATTCAGTAGAGATGTTCGGGTTCGAAAACGTATTCCAGGAGTTCTAGAGTCACTCTGAGAAATCCCCCTGGTCCGTTGTTTTGAGCTCTGAGAGTTTTCTTTTTAACACGGGTGTCATACCGGCTTTTTAAAGGCACGTTAAAACACCACTCGGATAAGCCGAAACCGGTTTGGCTCAGTGGATAGAGCGTCGGTCTGCGGACTGAAGGGTCCCGGGTTCGATTCCGGTCAAGGGCACGTCCATTGGTTACGGGCACATCCCCGGCAGGGGGTGTTTGCAGGAGGAGGCAGCTGGTCCATACGTTTCCAGCTCTCTGTCCCTCTGCTTTCCTCTCTGTAAAAAGTCAATAAGATATATTAAAAAACAAACAAACACACACAACATACACTACTTGGGACCCTAGCCCAACTACCATTTTGATTTCATAGTGTTCTCCATACTTTCATACTATTCTATAGCTCTACGAAAATGAGTTTTGCAGTGTTTCACCAAAACCTTTTCCTGAAAACGCCAACTCCTTTGGACGGGAAAAATAAATGTAAACAGTGCCACACTCGGTTCTCAGCTGTTTGAACATTTCCCAGGGACAAAATTGTGCTGTTCAGACATTCAGTCTATTGGAATATGTGTTCCTAGTGTGTGAAGAACATTTCTCAATATTTCCCTAGTCTGGAGTTGTAAATCCTCAGTGCTACACTCCAATTTGTCCAGTGATTGAAGCTCATTCGTTGTGAATAGCCAACGTTACTACACCGTGACCTTAACCCTGTCCCTACGCCTCTGACCCCAACCCTAAACCTATGCCTAACGTGAGCCTGAACCCTACCCAGCCCGAACCCTTATCGTAACCCTAACCCTAGCCAGAACCCCAATTCTCTAACCCTAACACCACAACGAACCTCGGTGACATCGTCACTCCCAGCTGGTCCCCTGGCCAAAGCATGATCACCTGGGATCAATTGAACCTGCCCACGTGGCCCCTCCCACCTTGGTGACATCATCACCTCCGCTTTCATGGCCTTAGCAGGCTTCTTTCAAAGACGCCAACTCATGGCCCTGAAGTATAAATGTAACCAGTATCGAACTCGGTTCTATGTTCTTTGAGCAGGATTTCCTTGTCAGGAAACAGTGCGTTACAGATATTAAGGCCCTTTATTCACGTATTCCTAGCGTTTGAAGCACTTTCTTAGATATTTACCTAGGTTATCATTGTGAATTTCCCGAGTTGGGGTCTCTCTCTTCCAGTGTCTCAATCTCCTTCCTTGTGAATTCCAATTTGGTGAAACAGCGTTTATTACAAATATACCAGCACTTTAACCGTTATTACCACTTGAAAGGCTACCCTACCTTTCACAGCGCTTTGGTTACAGATTCTCAGTATTTCAAAATTCAGTAGAGATGTTCGGGTTCGAAAACGTATTCCAGGAGTTCTAGAGTCACTCTGACAAATCCCCCTGGTCCGTTGTTTTGAGCTCTGAGAGTTTTCTTTTTAACACGGGTGTCATACCGGCTTTTTAAAGGCACGTTAAAACACCGCTCGGAGAAGCCGAAAGCGGTTTGGCTCAGTGGATAGAGCGTCGGTCTGCGGACTGAAGGGTCCCGGGTTCGATTCCGGTCAAGGGCACGTCCATTGGTTGCGGGCACATGCCCGGCAGGGGGTGTTTGCAGGAGGAGGCAGCTGGTCGATATGTTTCCAGCTCTCTGTCCCTCTGCTTTCCTCTCCGTACAAAGTCAATAAGATATATTAAAAAACAAACAAACAAACACAAAATACACTACTTGGGACCCTAGCCCAACTACCATTTTGATTTCATGGTGTTCTCCATACTTTCATACTATTCTATAGCTCTACGAAAATGAGTTTTGCAGTGTTTCACCAAAACCTTTTGCTGAAAACGCCAACTCCTTTGGACGGGAAAAATAAATGTAAACAGTGCCACACTCGGTTCTCAGCTGTTTGAACAACATTTCCCAGGGACAAAATTGTGCTGTTCCGATATTCAGGCTATTGGAATATGTGTTCCTAGTGTGTGAAGCACATTTCTCAATATTTCCCTAGTCTGGAGTTGTAAATCCGCAGTGCTACACTCCAATTTGTCCAGTGATTGAAGCTCATTCGTTGTGAATAGCCAACGTTACTACACCGTGACCGTAACCCTGTCCCTAACCCTCTGACCCCAACGCTAAACCTATGCCTAACCTGAGCCTGAACCCTACCCAGCCCGAACCCTTATGGTAACCCTAACCCTAGCCAGAACCCCAAGTCTCTAACCCGAACACCACAATGAACCTCGGTGACATCGTCACTCCCAGCGGGTCCCCTGGCCAAAGCATGATCACCTGGGATCAATGGAACCTGCCCACGTGGCCCCTCCCCCCTTGGTGACATCATCACTTCCGCTTTCATGGCCTTAGCAGGCTTCTTTCAAAGACGCCAACTCATGGCCCAGAATTATAAATGTAACCCGTATCCAACTCGGTTCTATGTTCTTTGAGCACGATTTCCTTGTCAGGAAACAGTGCGTTACAGATATTAAGGCCCTTTATTCACGTATTCCTAGCGTTTGAAGCACTTTCTTAGATATTTACCTAGGTTATCATTGTGAATTTCCCGAGTTGGGGTCTCTCTCTTCCAGTGTCTCAATCTCCTTCCTTGTGAATTCCAATTTGGTGAAACAGCGTTTATTACAAATATACCAGCACTTTAACCGTTATTACCACTTGAAAGGCTACCCTACCTTTCACAGCGCTTTGGTTACAGATTCTCAGTATTTCAAAATTCAGTAGAGATGTTCGGGTTCGAAAACGTATTCCAGGAGTTCTAGAGTCACTCTGACAAATCCCCCTGGTCCGTTGTTTTGAGCTCTGAGAGTTTTCTTTTTAACACGGGTGTCATACCGGCTTTTTAAAGGCACGTTAAAACACCACTCTGATAAGCCGAAACCGGTTTGGCTCAGTGGATAGAGCGTTGGTCTGCGGACTGAAGGGTCCCGGGTTCGATTCCGGTCAAGGGCACGTCCATTGGTTGCGGGCACATCCCCGGCAGGGGGTGTTTGCAGGAGGAGGCAGCTGGTCCATACGTTTCCAGCTCTCTGTCCCTCTGCTTTCCTCTCTGTAAAAAGTCAATAAGATATATTAAAAAACAAACAAACACACACAACATACACTACTTGGGACCCTAGCCCAACTACCATTTTGATTTCATAGTGTTCTCCATACTTTCATACTATTCTATAGCTCTACGAAAATGAGTTTTGCAGTGTTTCACCAAAACCTTTTCCTGAAAACGCCAACTCCTTTGGACGGGAAAAATAAATGTAAACAGTGCCACACTCGGTTCTCAGCTGTTTGAACATTTCCCAGGGACAAAATTGTGCTGTTCAGACATTCAGTCTATTGGAATATGTGTTCCTAGTGTGTGAAGAACATTTCTCAATATTTCCCTAGTCTGGAGTTGTAAATCCTCAGTGCTACACTCCAATTTGTCCAGTGATTGAAGCTCATTCGTTGTGAATAGCCAACGTTACTACACCGTGACCTTAACCCTGTCCCTACGCCTCTGACCCCAACCCTAAACCTATGCCTAACGTGAGCCTGAACCCTACCCAGCCCGAACCCTTATCGTAACCCTAACCCTAGCCAGAACCCCAATTCTCTAACCCTAACACCACAACGAACCTCGGTGACATCGTCACTCCCAGCTGGTCCCCTGGCCAAAGCATGATCACCTGGGATCAATTGAACCTGCCCACGTGGCCCCTCCCACCTTGGTGACATCATCACCTCCGCTTTCATGGCCTTAGCAGGCTTCTTTCAAAGACGCCAACTCATGGCCCTGAAGTATAAATGTAACCAGTATCGAACTCGGTTCTATGTTCTTTGAGCAGGATTTCCTTGTCAGGAAACAGTGCGTTACAGATATTAAGGCCCTTTATTCACGTATTCCTAGCGTTTGAAGCACTTTCTTAGATATTTACCTAGGTTATCATTGTGAATTTCCCGAGTTGGGGTCTCTCTCTTCCAGTGTCTCAATCTCCTTCCTTGTGAATTCCAATTTGGTGAAACAGCGTTTATTACAAATATACCAGCACTTTAACCGTTATTACCACTTGAAAGGCTACCCTACCTTTCACAGCGCTTTGGTTACAGATTCTCAGTATTTCAAAATTCAGTAGAGATGTTCGGGTTCGAAAACGTATTCCAGGAGTTCTAGAGTCACTCTGACAAATCCCCCTGGTCCGTTGTTTTGAGCTCTGAGAGTTTTCTTTTTAACACGGGTGTCATACCGGCTTTTTAAAGGCACGTTAAAACACCGCTCGGAGAAGCCGAAAGCGGTTTGGCTCAGTGGATAGAGCGTCGGTCTGCGGACTGAAGGGTCCCGGGTTCGATTCCGGTCAAGGGCACGTCCATTGGTTGCGGGCACATCCCCGGCAGGGGGTGTTTGCAGGAGGAGGCAGCTGGTCGATATGTTTCCAGCTCTCTGTCCCTCTGCTTTCCTCTCCGTACAAAGTCAATAAGATATATTAAAAAACAAACAAACAAACACAAAATACACTACTTGGGACCCTAGCCCAACTACCATTTTGATTTCATGGTGTTCTCCATACTTTCATACTATTCTATAGCTCTACGAAAATGAGTTTTGCAGTGTTTCACCAAAACCTTTTGCTGAAAACGCCAACTCCTTTGGACGGGAAAAATAAATGTAAACAGTGCCACACTCGGTTCTCAGCTGTTTGAACAACATTTCCCAGGGACAAAATTGTGCTGTTCCGATATTCAGGCTATTGGAATATGTGTTCCTAGTGTGTGAAGCACATTTCTCAATATTTCCCTAGTCTGGAGTTGTAAATCCGCAGTGCTACACTCCAATTTGTCCAGTGATTGAAGCTCATTCGTTGTGAATAGCCAACGTTACTACACCGTGACCGTAACCCTGTCCCTAACCCTCTGACCCCAACGCTAAACCTATGCCTAACCTGAGCCTGAACCCTACCCAGCCCGAACCCTTATGGTAACCCTAACCCTAGCCAGAACCCCAAGTCTCTAACCCGAACACCACAATGAACCTCGGTGACATCGTCACTCCCAGCGGGTCCCCTGGCCAAAGCATGATCACCTGGGATCAATGGAACCTGCCCACGTGGCCCCTCCCCCCTTGGTGACATCATCACTTCCGCTTTCATGGCCTTAGCAGGCTTCTTTCAAAGAAGCCAACTCATGGCCCAGAATTATAAATGTAACCCGTATCCAACTCGGTTCTATGTTCTTTGAGCACGATTTCCTTGTCAGGAAACAGTGCGTTACAGATATTAAGGCCCTTTATTCACGTATTCCTAGCGTTTGAAGCACTTTCTTAGATATTTACCTAGGTTATCATTGTGAATTTCCCGAGTTGGGGTCTCTCTCTTCCAGTGTCTCAATCTCCTTCCTTGTGAATTCCAATTTGGTGAAACAGCGTTTATTACAAATATACCAGCACTTTAACCGTTATTACCACTTGAAAGGCTACCCTACCTTTCACAGCGCTTTGGTTACAGATTCTCAGTATTTCAAAATTCAGTAGAGATGTTCGGGTTCGAAAACGTATTCCAGGAGTTCTAGAGTCACTCTGACAAATCCCCCTGGTCCGTTGTTTTGAGCTCTGAGAGTTTTCTTTTTAACACGGGTGTCATACCGGCTTTTTAAAGGCACGTTAAAACACCACTCTGATAAGCCGAAACCGGTTTGGCTCAGTGGATAGAGCGTTGGTCTGCGGACTGAAGGGTCCCGGGTTCGATTCCGGTCAAGGGCACGTCCATTGGTTACGGGCACATCCCCGGCAGGGGGTGTTTGCAGGAGGAGGCAGCTGGTCCATACGTTTCCAGCTCTCTGTCCCTCTGCTTTCCTCTCTGTAAAAAGTCAATAAGATATATTAAAAAACAAACAAACACACACAACATACACTACTTGGGACCCTAGCCCAACTACCATTTTGATTTCATAGTGTTCTCCATACTTTCATACTATTCTATAGCTCTACGAAAATGAGTTTTGCAGTGTTTCACCAAAACCTTTTCCTGAAAACGCCAACTCCTTTGGACGGGAAAAATAAATGTAAACAGTGCCACACTCGGTTCTCAGCTGTTTGAACATTTCCCAGGGACAAAATTGTGCTGTTCAGACATTCAGTCTATTGGAATATGTGTTCCTAGTGTGTGAAGAACATTTCTCAATATTTCCCTAGTCTGGAGTTGTAAATCCTCAGTGCTACACTCCAATTTGTCCAGTGATTGAAGCTCATTCGTTGTGAATAGCCAACGTTACTACACCGTGACCTTAACCCTGTCCCTACGCCTCTGACCCCAACCCTAAACCTATGCCTAACGTGAGCCTGAACCCTACCCAGCCCGAACCCTTATCGTAACCCTAACCCTAGCCAGAACCCCAATTCTCTAACCCTAACACCACAACGAACCTCGGTGACATCGTCACTCCCAGCTGGTCCCCTGGCCAAAGCATGATCACCTGGGATCAATTGAACCTGCCCACGTGGCCCCTCCCACCTTGGTGACATCATCACCTCCGCTTTCATGGCCTTAGCAGGCTTCTTTCAAAGACGCCAACTCATGGCCCTGAAGTATAAATGTAACCAGTATCGAACTCGGTTCTATGTTCTTTGAGCAGGATTTCCTTGTCAGGAAACAGTGCGTTACAGATATTAAGGCCCTTTATTCACGTATTCCTAGCGTTTGAAGCACTTTCTTAGATATTTACCTAGGTTATCATTGTGAATTTCCCGAGTTGGGGTCTCTCTCTTCCAGTGTCTCAATCTCCTTCCTTGTGAATTCCAATTTGGTGAAACAGCGTTTATTACAAATATACCAGCACTTTAACCGTTATTACCACTTGAAAGGCTACCCTACCTTTCACAGCGCTTTGGTTACAGATTCTCAGTATTTCAAAATTCAGTAGAGATGTTCGGGTTCGAAAACGTATTCCAGGAGTTCTAGAGTCACTCTGACAAATCCCCCTGGTCCGTTGTTTTGAGCTCTGAGAGTTTTCTTTTTAACACGGGTGTCATACCGGCTTTTTAAAGGCACGTTAAAACACCGCTCGGAGAAGCCGAAAGCGGTTTGGCTCAGTGGATAGAGCGTCGGTCTGCGGACTGAAGGGTCCCGGGTTCGATTCCGGTCAAGGGCACGTCCATTGGTTGCGGGCACATGCCCGGCAGGGGGTGTTTGCAGGAGGAGGCAGCTGGTCGATATGTTTCCAGCTCTCTGTCCCTCTGCTTTCCTCTCCGTACAAAGTCAATAAGATATATTAAAAAACAAACAAACAAACACAAAATACACTACTTGGGACCCTAGCCCAACTACCATTTTGATTTCATGGTGTTCTCCATACTTTCATACTATTCTATAGCTCTACGAAAATGAGTTTTGCCGTGTTTCACCAAAACCTTTTGCTGAAAACGCCAACTCCTTTGGACGGGAAAAATAAATGTAAACAGTGCCACACTCGGTTCTCAGCTGTTTGAACAACATTTCCCAGGGACAAAATTGTGCTGTTCCGATATTCAGGCTATTGGAATATGTGTTCCTAGTGTGTGAAGCACATTTCTCAATATTTCCCTAGTCTGGAGTTGTAAATCCGCAGTGCTACACTCCAATTTGTCCAGTGATTGAAGCTCATTCGTTGTGAATAGCCAACGTTACTACACCGTGACCGTAACCCTGTCCCTAACCCTCTGACCCCAACGCTAAACCTATGCCTAACCTGAGCCTGAACCCTACCCAGCCCGAACCCTTATGGTAACCCTAACCCTAGCCAGAACCCCAAGTCTCTAACCCGAACACCACAATGAACCTCGGTGACATCGTCACTCCCAGCGGGTCCCCTGGCCAAAGCATGATCACCTGGGATCAATGGAACCTGCCCACGTGGCCCCTCCCCCCTTGGTGACATCATCACTTCCGCTTTCATGGCCTTAGCAGGCTTCTTTCAAAGACGCCAACTCATGGCCCAGAATTATAAATGTAACCCGTATCCAACTCGGTTCTATGTTCTTTGAGCACGATTTCCTTGTCAGGAAACAGTGCGTTACAGATATTAAGGCCCTTTATTCACGTATTCCTAGCGTTTGAAGCACTTTCTTAGATATTTACCTAGGTTATCATTGTGAATTTCCCGAGTTGGGGTCTCTCTCTTCCAGTGTCTCAATCTCCTTCCTTGTGAATTCCAATTTGGTGAAACAGCGTTTATTACAAATATACCAGCACTTTAACCGTTATTACCACTTGAAAGGCTACCCTACCTTTCACAGCGCTTTGGTTACAGATTCTCAGTATTTCAAAATTCAGTAGAGATGTTCGGGTTCGAAAACGTATTCCAGGAGTTCTAGAGTCACTCTGACAAATCCCCCTGGTCCGTTGTTTTGAGCTCTGAGAGTTTTCTTTTTAACACGGGTGTCATACCGGCTTTTTAAAGGCACGTTAAAACACCACTCTGATAAGCCGAAACCGGTTTGGCTCAGTGGATAGAGCGTTGGTCTGCGGACTGAAGGGTCCCGGGTTCGATTCCGGTCAAGGGCACGTCCATTGGTTGCGGGCACATGCCCGGCAGGGGGTGTTTGCAGGAGGAGGCAGCTGGTCCATACGTTTCCAGCTCTCTGTCCCTCTGCTTTCCTCTCTGTAAAAAGTCAATAAGATATATTAAAAAACAAACAAACACACACAACATACACTACTTGGGACCCTAGCCCAACTACCATTTTGATTTCATAGTGTTCTCCATACTTTCATACTATTCTATAGCTCTACGAAAATGAGTTTTGCAGTGTTTCACCAAAACCTTTTCCTGAAAACGCCAACTCCTTTGGACGGGAAAAATAAATGTAAACAGTGCCACACTCGGTTCTCAGCTGTTTGAACATTTCCCAGGGACAAAATTGTGCTGTTCAGACATTCAGTCTATTGGAATATGTGTTCCTAGTGTGTGAAGAACATTTCTCAATATTTCCCTAGTCTGGAGTTGTAAATCCTCAGTGCTACACTCCAATTTGTCCAGTGATTGAAGCTCATTCGTTGTGAATAGCCAACGTTACTACACCGTGACCTTAACCCTGTCCCTACGCCTCTGACCCCAACCCTAAACCTATGCCTAACGTGAGCCTGAACCCTACCCAGCCCGAACCCTTATCGTAACCCTAACCCTAGCCAGAACCCCAATTCTCTAACCCTAACACCACAACGAACCTCGGTGACATCGTCACTCCCAGCTGGTCCCCTGGCCAAAGCATGATCACCTGGGATCAATTGAACCTGCCCACGTGGCCCCTCCCACCTTGGTGACATCATCACCTCCGCTTTCATGGCCTTAGCAGGCTTCTTTCAAAGACGCCAACTCATGGCCCTGAAGTATAAATGTAACCAGTATCGAACTCGGTTCTATGTTCTTTGAGCAGGATTTCCTTGTCAGGAAACAGTGCGTTACAGATATTAAGGCCCTTTATTCACGTATTCCTAGCGTTTGAAGCACTTTCTTAGATATTTACCTAGGTTATCATTGTGAATTTCCCGAGTTGGGGTCTCTCTCTTCCAGTGTCTCAATCTCCTTCCTTGTGAATTCCAATTTGGTGAAACAGCGTTTATTACAAATATACCAGCACTTTAACCGTTATTACCACTTGAAAGGCTACCCTACCTTTCACAGCGCTTTGGTTACAGATTCTCAGTATTTCAAAATTCAGTAGAGATGTTCGGGTTCGAAAACGTATTCCAGGAGTTCTAGAGTCACTCTGACAAATCCCCCTGGTCCGTTGTTTTGAGCTCTGAGAGTTTTCTTTTTAACACGGGTGTCATACCGGCTTTTTAAAGGCACGTTAAAACACCGCTCGGAGAAGCCGAAAGCGGTTTGGCTCAGTGGATAGAGCGTCGGTCTGCGGACTGAAGGGTCCCGGGTTCGATTCCGGTCAAGGGCACGTCCATTGGTTGCGGGCACATCCCCGGCAGGGGGTGTTTGCAGGAGGAGGCAGCTGGTCGATATGTTTCCAGCTCTCTGTCCCTCTGCTTTCCTCTCCGTACAAAGTCAATAAGATATATTAAAAAACAAACAAACAAACACAAAATACACTACTTGGGACCCTAGCCCAACTACCATTTTGATTTCATGGTGTTCTCCATACTTTCATACTATTCTATAGCTCTACGAAAATGAGTTTTGCAGTGTTTCACCAAAACCTTTTGCTGAAAACGCCAACTCCTTTGGACGGGAAAAATAAATGTAAACAGTGCCACACTCGGTTCTCAGCTGTTTGAACAACATTTCCCAGGGACAAAATTGTGCTGTTCCGATATTCAGGCTATTGGAATATGTGTTCCTAGTGTGTGAAGCACATTTCTCAATATTTCCCTAGTCTGGAGTTGTAAATCCGCAGTGCTACACTCCAATTTGTCCAGTGATTGAAGCTCATTCGTTGTGAATAGCCAACGTTACTACACCGTGACCGTAACCCTGTCCCTAACCCTCTGACCCCAACGCTAAACCTATGCCTAACCTGAGCCTGAACCCTACCCAGCCCGAACCCTTATGGTAACCCTAACCCTAGCCAGAACCCCAAGTCTCTAACCCGAACACCACAATGAACCTCGGTGACATCGTCACTCCCAGCGGGTCCCCTGGCCAAAGCATGATCACCTGGGATCAATGGAACCTGCCCACGTGGCCCCTCCCCCCTTGGTGACATCATCACTTCCGCTTTCATGGCCTTAGCAGGCTTCTTTCAAAGACGCCAACTCATGGCCCAGAATTATAAATGTAACCCGTATCCAACTCGGTTCTATGTTCTTTGAGCACGATTTCCTTGTCAGGAAACAGTGCGTTACAGATATTAAGGCCCTTTATTCACGTATTCCTAGCGTTTGAAGCACTTTCTTAGATATTTACCTAGGTTATCATTGTGAATTTCCCGAGTTGGGGTCTCTCTCTTCCAGTGTCTCAATCTCCTTCCTTGTGAATTCCAATTTGGTGAAACAGCGTTTATTACAAATATACCAGCACTTTAACCGTTATTACCACTTGAAAGGCTACCCTACCTTTCACAGCGCTTTGGTTACAGATTCTCAGTATTTCAAAATTCAGTAGAGATGTTCGGGTTCGAAAACGTATTCCAGGAGTTCTAGAGTCACTCTGACAAATCCCCCTGGTCCGTTGTTTTGAGCTCTGAGAGTTTTCTTTTTAACACGGGTGTCATACCGGCTTTTTAAAGGCACGTTAAAACACCACTCTGATAAGCCGAAACCGGTTTGGCTCAGTGGATAGAGCGTTGGTCTGCGGACTGAAGGGTCCCGGGTTCGATTCCGGTCAAGGGCACGTCCATTGGTTGCGGGCACATCCCCGGCAGGGGGTGTTTGCAGGAGGAGGCAGCTGGTCCATACGTTTCCAGCTCTCTGTCCCTCTGCTTTCCTCTCTGTAAAAAGTCAATAAGATATATTAAAAAACAAACAAACACACACAACATACACTACTTGGGACCCTAGCCCAACTACCATTTTGATTTCATAGTGTTCTCCATACTTTCATACTATTCTATAGCTCTACGAAAATGAGTTTTGCAGTGTTTCACCAAAACCTTTTCCTGAAAACGCCAACTCCTTTGGACGGGAAAAATAAATGTAAACAGTGCCACACTCGGTTCTCAGCTGTTTGAACATTTCCCAGGGACAAAATTGTGCTGTTCAGACATTCAGTCTATTGGAATATGTGTTCCTAGTGTGTGAAGAACATTTCTCAATATTTCCCTAGTCTGGAGTTGTAAATCCTCAGTGCTACACTCCAATTTGTCCAGTGATTGAAGCTCATTCGTTGTGAATAGCCAACGTTACTACACCGTGACCGTAACCCTGTCCCTACGCCTCTGACCCCAACCCTAAACCTATGCCTAACGTGAGCCTGAACCCTACCCAGCCCGAACCCTTATCGTAACCCTAACCCTAGCCAGAACCCCAATTCTCTAACCCTAACACCACAACGAACCTCGGTGACATCGTCACTCCCAGCTGGTCCCCTGGCCAAAGCATGATCACCTGGGATCAATTGAACCTGCCCACGTGGCCCCTCCCACCTTGGTGACATCATCACCTCCGCTTTCATGGCCTTAGCAGGCTTCTTTCAAAGACGCCAACTCATGGCCCTGAAGTATAAATGTAACCAGTATCCAACTCGGTTCTATGTTCTTTGAGCAGGATTTCCTTGTCAGGAAACAGTGCGTTACAGATATTAAGGCCCTTTATTCACGTATTCCTAGCGTTTGAAGCACTTTCTTAGATATTAACCTGGGTTATCATTGTGAATTTCCCGAGTTGGGGTCTCTCTCTTCCAGTGTCTCAATCTCCTTCCTTGTGAATTCCAATTTGGTGAAACAGCGTTTATTACAAATATACCAGCACTTTAACCGTTATTACCACTTGAAAGGCTACCCTACCTTTCACAGCGCTTTGGTTACAGATTCTCAGTATTTCAAAATTCAGTAGAGATGTTCGGGTTCGAAAACGTATTCCAGGAGTTCTAGAGTCACTCTGACAAATCCCCCTGGTCCGTTGTTTTGAGCTCTGAGAGTTTTCTTTTTAACACGGGTGTCATACCGGCTTTTTAAAGGCACGTTAAAACACCACTCGGATAAGCCGAAACCGGTTTGGCTCAGTGGATAGAGCGTCGGTCTGCGGACTGAAGGGTCCCGGGTTCGATTCCGGTCAAGGGCACGTCCATTGGTTGCGGGCACATCCCCGGCAGGGGGTGTTTGCAGGAGGAGGCAGCTGGTCCATACGTTTCCAGCTCTCTGTCCCTCTGCTTTCCTCTCTGTAAAAAGTCAATAAGATATATTAAAAAACAAACAAACACACACAACATACACTACTTGGGACCCTAGCCCAACTACCATTTTGATTTCATAGTGTTCTCCATACTTTCATACTATTCTATAGCTCTACGAAAATGAGTTTTGCAGTGTTTCACCAAAACCTTTTCCTGAAAACGCCAACTCCTTTGGACGGGAAAAATAAATGTAAACAGTGCCACACTCGGTTCTCAGCTGTTTGAACATTTCCCAGGGACAAAATTGTGCTGTTCAGACATTCAGTCTATTGGAATATGTGTTCCTAGTGTGTGAAGAACATTTCTCAATATTTCCCTAGTCTGGAGTTGTAAATCCTCAGTGCTACACTCCAATTTGTCCAGTGATTGAAGCTCATTCGTTGTGAATAGCCAACGTTACTACACCGTGACCTTAACCCTGTCCCTACGCCTCTGACCCCAACCCTAAACCTATGCCTAACGTGAGCCTGAACCCTACCCAGCCCGAACCCTTATCGTAACCCTAACCCTAGCCAGAACCCCAATTCTCTAACCCTAACACCACAACGAACCTCGGTGACATCCTCACTCCCAGCTGGTCCCCTGGCCAAAGCATGATCACCTGGGATCAATTGAACCTGCCCACGTGGCCCCTCCCACCTTGGTGACATCATCACCTCCGCTTTCATGGCCTTAGCAGGCTTCTTTCAAAGACGCCAACTCATGGCCCTGAAGTATAAATGTAACCAGTATCGAACTCGGTTCTATGTTCTTTGAGCAGGATTTCCTTGTCAGGAAACAGTGCGTTACAGATATTAAGGCCCTTTATTCACGTATTCCTAGCGTTTGAAGCACTTTCTTAAATATTAACCTGGGTTATCATTGTGAATTTCCCGAGTTGGGGTCTCTCTCTTCCAGTGTCTCAATCTCCTTCCTTGTGAATTCCAATTTGGTGAAACAGCGTTTATTACAAATATACCAGCACTTTAACCGTTATTACCACTTGAAAGGCTACCGTACCTTTCACAGCGCTTTGGTTACAGATTCTCAGTATTTCAAAATTCAGTAGAGATGTTCGGGTTCGAAAACGTATTCCAGGAGTTCTAGAGTCACTCTGACAAATCCCCCTGGTCCGTTGTTTTGAGCTCTGAGAGTTTTCTTTTTAACACGGGTGTCATACCGGCTTTTTAAAGGCACGTTAAAACACCGCTCGGAGAAGCCGAAAGCGGTTTGGCTCAGTGGATAGAGCGTCGGTCTGCGGACTGAAGGGTCCCGGGTTCGATTCCGGTCAAGGGCACGTCCATTGGTTGCGGGCACATCCCCGGCAGGGGGTGTTTGCAGGAGGAGGCAGCTGGTCGATACGTTTCCAGCTCTCTGTCCCTCTGCTTTCCTCTCTGTAAAAAGTCAATAAGATATATTAAAAAACAAACAAACACACACAAAATACACTACTTGGGACCCTAGCCCAACTACCATTTTGATTCCATAGTATTCTCCATACTTTCATACTATTCTATAGCTCTACGAAAATGAGTTTTGCAGTGTTTCACCAAAACCTTTTCCTGAAAACGCCAACTCCTTTGGACGGGAAAAATAAATGTAAACAGTGCCACACTCGGTTCTCAGCTGTTTGAACAACATTTCCCAGGGACAAAATTGTGCAGTTCAGACATTCAGTCTATTGGAATATGTGTTCCTAGTGTGTGAAGCACATTTCTCAATATTTCCCTAGTCTGGAGTTGTAAATCCTCAGTGCTACACTCCAATTTGTCCAGTGAATGAAGCTCATTCGTTGTGAACAGCCAACGTTCCTACAATGTGACCGTAACCCTGTCCATAACCCTCTGACCCCAACCCTAAACCTATGCCTAACTTGAGCCTGAACCCTACCCAGCCCGAACCCTTACCATAACCCTAACCCTAGCCAGAACCCCAATTCTCTAACCCTAACACCACAACGAA
This sequence comes from Cnephaeus nilssonii, assembly GCF_951640355.1. Classification (NCBI taxonomy): domain Eukaryota; kingdom Metazoa; phylum Chordata; class Mammalia; order Chiroptera; family Vespertilionidae; genus Cnephaeus; species Cnephaeus nilssonii. The sequence continues at coordinate 262,186 of NW_027645539.1, read as the reverse complement.
CCTCGGTGACATCGTCACTCCCAGCTGGTCCCCTGGCCAAAGCATGATCACCTGGGATCAATTGAACCTGCCCACGTGGCCCCTCCCCCCTTGGAGACATCATCACCTCCGCTTTCATGGCCTTAGCAGGCTTCTTTCAAAGACGCCAACTCATGGCCCTGAAGTATAAATGTAACCAGTATCCAACTCGGTTCTATGTTCTTTGAGCAGGATTTCCTTGTCAGGAAACAGTGCGTTACAGATATTAAGGCCCTTTATTCACGTATTCCTAGCGTTTGAAGCACTTTCTTAGATATTAACCTGGGTTATCATTGTGAATTTCCCGAGTTGGGGTCTCTCTCTTCCAGTGTCTCAAGCTCCTTCCTTGTGAATTCCAATTTGGTGAAACAGCGTTTATTACAAATATACCAGCACTTTAACCGTTATTACCACTTGAAAGGCTACCCTACCTTTCACAGCGCTTTGGTTACAGATTCTCAGTATTTCAAAATTCAGTAGAGATGTTCGGGTTCGAAAACGTATTCCAGGAGTTCTAGAGTCACTCTGACAAATCCCCCTGGTCCGTTGTTTTGAGCTCTGAGAGTTTTCTTTTTAACACGGGTGTCATACCGGCTTTTTAAAGGCACGTGAAAACACCACTCGGATAAGCCGAAACCGGTTTGGCTCAGTGGATAGAGCGTCGGTCTGCGGACTGAAGGGTCCCGGGTTCGATTCCGGTCAAGGGCACATCCATTGGTTGCGGGCACATCCCCGGGAGGGGGTGTTTGCAGGAGGAGGCAGCTGGTCGATATGTTTCCAGCTCTCTGTCCCTCTGCTTTCCTCTCTGTAAAAAGTCAATAAGATATATTAAAAAACAAACAAACACACACAAAATACACTACTTGGGACCCTAGCCCAACTACCATTTTGATTTCATAGTGTTCTCCATACTTTCATACTATTCTATAGCTCTACGAAAATGAGTTTTGCAGTGTTTCACCAAAACCTTTTCCTGAAAACGCCAACTCCTTTTGACGGGAAAAATAAATGTAAACAGTGCCATACTCGGTTCTCAGCTGTTTGAACAACATTTCACAGGGATAAAATTGTGCTGATCAGACATTCAGTCTATTGGAATATGTGTTCGTAGTGTGTGAAGAACATTTCTCAATATTTCCCTAGTCTGGAGTTGTAAATCCTCAGTGCTACACTCCAATTTGTCCAGTGATTGAAGCTCATTCGTTGTGAATAGCCAACGTTACTACACCGTGACCTTAACCCTGTCCATAACCCTCTAACCCCAACCCTAAACCTATGCCTAACCTGAGCCTGAACCCTACCCAGCCCGAACCCTTATCGTAACCCTAACCATAGCCAGAACCCCAATTCTCTAACCCTAACACCACAACGAACCACGGTGACATCGTCACTCCCAGCTGGTCCCCTGGCCAAAGCATGATCACCTGGGATCAATTGAACCTGCCCACGTGGCCCCTCCCCCCTTGGTGACATCATCACCTCCACTTTCATGGCCTTAGCAGGCTTCTTTCAAAGACGCCAACTCATGGCCCTGAAGTATAAATGTAACCAGTATCCAACTCGGTTCTATGTTCTTTGAGCACGATTTCCTTGTCAGGAAACAGTGCGTGACAGATATTAAGGCCCTTTATTCACGTATTCCTAGCGTTTGAAGCACTTTCTTAGATATTAACCTGGGTTATCATTGTGAATTTCCTGAGTTGGGGTCTCTCTCTTCCAGTGTCTCAAGCTCCTTCCTTGTGAATTCCAATTTGGTGAAACAGCGTTTATAACAAATGTACCAGTACTTTAACCGTTATTACCACTTGAAAGGCTACCCTACCTTTTACAGTGTTTGGTTACAGATTCTCAGTATTTCAAAATTCAGTAGAGATGTTCGGGTTCGAAAACGTATTCCAGGAGTTCTAGAGTCACTCTGACAAATCCCCCTGGTTCGTTGTTTTGAGCTCTGAGAGTTTTCTTTTTAACACGGGTGTCATACCGGCTTTTTAAAGGCACGTTAAAACACCACTCGGATAAGGCGAAACCGGTTTGGCTCAGTGGATAGAGTGTCGGTCTGCGGACTGAAGAGTCCCGGGTTCGATTCCGCTCAAGGGCACGTCCATTGGTTGCGGGCACATCCCTGGGAGGGGGTGTTTGCAGGAGGACGCAGCTGGTCGATATGTTTCCAGCTCTCTGTCCCTCTGCTTTCCTCTCTGTAAAAAGTCAATAAGATATATTAAAAAACAAACAAACACACACAAAATACACTACTTGGGACCCTAGCCCAACTACCATTTTGATTTCATAGTGTTCTCCATACTTTCATACTATTCTATAGCTCTACGAAAATGAGTTTTGCCGTGTTTCACCAAAACCTTTTCCTGAAAACGCCAACTCCTTTTGACGGGAAAAATAAATGTAAACAGTGCCACACTCGGTTCTCAGCTGTTTGAACAACATTTCCCAGGGACAAAATTGTGCAGTTCAGACATTCAGTCTATTGGAATATGTGTTCCTAGTGTGTGAAGCACATTTCTCAATATTTCCCTAGTCTGGAGTTGTAAATCCTCAGTGCTACACTCCAATTTGTCCAGTGAATGAAGCTCATTCGTTGTGAATAGCCAACGTTCCTACAATGTGACAGTAACCCTGTCCATAACCCTCTGACCCCAACCCTAAACCTATGCCTAACTTGAGCCTGAACCCTACCCAGCCCGAACCCTTACCATAACCCTAACCCTAGCCAGAACCCCAATTCTCTAACCCTAACACCACAACGAACCTCGGTGACATCGTCACTCCCAGCTGGTCCCCTGGCCAAAGCATGATCACCTGGGATCAATTGAACCTGCCCACGTGGCCCCTCCCCCCTTGGTGACATCATCACTTCCCCTTTCATGGCCTTAGCAGGCTTCTTTCAAAGACGCCAACTCATGGCCCTGAAGTATAAATGTAACCAGTATCCAACTCGGTTCTATGTTCTTTGAGCACGATTTCCTTGTCAGGAAACAGTGCGTGACAGATATTAAGGCCCTTTATTCACGTATTCCTAGCGTTTGAAGCACTTTCTTAGATATTAACCTGGGTTATCATTGTGAATTTCCCGAGTTGGGGTCTCTCTCTTCCAGTGTCTCAAGCTCCTTCCTTGTGAATTCCAATTTGGTGAAACAGCGTTTATAACAAATGTACCAGTACTTTAACCGTTATTACCACTTGAAAGGCTACCCTACCTTTCACAGCGCTTTGGTTACAGATTCCCAGTATTTCAAAATTCAGTAGAGATGTTCGGGTTCGAAAACGTATTCCAGGAGTTCTAGAGTCACTCTGACAAATCCCCCTGGTCCGTTGTTTTGAGCTCTGAGAGTTTTCTTTTTAACACGGGTGTCATACCGGCTTTTTAAAGGCACGTTAAAACACCACTCGGATAAGCCGAAACCGGTTTGGCTCAGTGGATAGAGCGTCGGTCTGCGGACTGAAGGGTCCCGGGTTCGAATCCGATCAAGGGCACGTCCATTGGTTGCGGGCACATCCCCGGCAGGGGGTGTTTGCAGGAGGAGGCAGCTGGTCGATATGTTTCCAGCTCTCTGTCCCTCTGCTTTCCTCTCTGTAAAAAGTCAATAAGATATATTAAAAAACAAACAAACACACACAAAATACACTTCTTGGGACCCTAGCCCAACTACCATTTTGATTTCATAGTGTTCTCCATACTTTCATACTATTGTATAGCTCTACGAAAATGAGTTTTGCAGTGTTTCACCAAAACCTTTTCCAGAAAACGCAAACTCCTTTTGACGGGAAAAATAAATGTAAACAGTGCCACACTCGGTTCTCAGCTGTTTGAACAACATTTCCCAGGGACAAAATTGTGCTGTTCAGACATTCAGTCTATTGGAATATGTGTTCCTAGTGTGTGAAGCACATTTCTCAATATTTCCCTAGTCTGGAGTTGTAAATCCTCAGTGCTACACTCCAATTTGTCCAGTGATTGAAGCTCATTCGTTGTGAAAAGCCAACGTTACCACAACGTGACCCTAACCCTGTCCCTACGCCTCTGACCCCAACCCTAAACCTATGCCTAACCTGAGCCTGAACCCTACCCAGCCCGAACCCTTACCATAACCCTAACCCTAGCCAGAACCCCAATTCTCTAACCCTAACACCACAACGAACCTCGGTGACATCGTCACTCCCAGCTGGTCCCCTGGCCAAAGCATGATCACCTGGGATCAATTGAACCTGCCCACGTGGCCCCTCCCCCCTTGGTGACATCATCACCTCCACTTTCATGGCCTTAGCAGGCTTCTTTCAAAGACGCCAACTCATGGCCCTGAAGTATAAATGTAACCAGTATCCAACTCGGTTCTATGTTCTTTGAGCAGGATTTCCTTGTCAGGAAACAGTGCGTGACAGATATTAAGGCCCTTTATTCACGTATTCCTAGCGTTTGAAGCACTTTCTTAGATATTAACCTGGGTTATCATTGTGAATTTCCCGAGTTGGGGTCTCTCTCTTCCAGTGTCTCAAGCTCCTTCCTTGTGAATTCCAATTTGGTGAAACAGCGTTTATAACAAATGTACCAGTACTTTAACCGTTATTACCACTTGAAAGGCTACCCTACCTTTTACAGTGTTTGGTTACAGATTCTCAGTATTTCAAAATTCAGTAGAGATGTTCGGGTTCGAAAACGTATTCCAGGAGTTCTAGAGTCACTCTGACAAATCCCCCTGGTCCGTTGTTTTGAGCTCTGAGAGTTTTCTTTTTAACACGGGTGTCATACCGGCTTTTTAAAGGCACGTTAAAACACCACTCGGATAAGGCGAAACCGGTTTGGCTCAGTGGATAGAGTGTCGGTCTGCGGACTGAAGAGTCCCGGGTTCGATTCCGCTCAAGGGCACGTCCATTGCTTGCGGGCACATCCCCGGGAGGGGGTGTTTGCAGGAGGAGGCAGCTGGTCGATATATTTCCAGCTCTCTGTCCCTCTGCTTTCCTCTCTGTAAAAAGTCAATAAGATATATTAAAAAACAAACAAACACGCACAAAATACACTACTTGGGACCCTAGCCCAACTACCATTTTGATTTCATAGTGTTCTCCATACTTTCATACTATTGTATAGCTCTACGAAAATGAGTTTTGCAGTGTTTCACCAAAACCTTTTCCTGAAAACGCCAACTCCTTTTGACGGGAAAAATAAATGTAAACAGTGCCACACTCGGTTCTCAGCTGTTTGAACAACATTTCCCAGGGACAAAATTGTGCTGTTCAGACATTCAGTCTATTGGAATATGTGTTCCTAGTGTGTGAAGCACATTTCTCAATATTTCCCTAGTCTGGAGTTGTAAATCCTCAGTGCTACACTCCAATTTGTCCAGTGATTGAAGCTCATTCGTTGTGAATAGCCAACGTTACTACACCGTGACCTTAACCCTGTCCCTAACCCTCTGACCCCAACCCTAAACCTATGCCTAACCTGAGCCTGAACCCTACCCAGCCCGAACCCTAATCGTAACCCTAACCCTAGCCAGAACCCCAATTCTCTAACCCTAACACCACAACGAACCTCGGTGACATCGTCACTCCCAGCTGGTCCCCTGGCCAAAGCATGATCACCTGGGATCAATTGAACCTGCCCACGTGGCCCCTGCCCCCTTGGTGACATCATCACCTCCGCTTTCATGGCCTTAGCAGGCTTCTTTCAAAGACGCCAACTCATGGCCCTGAAGTATAAATGTAACCAGTATCCAACTCGGTTCTATGTTCTTTGAGCAGGATTTCCTTGTCAGGAAACAGTGCGTTACAGATATTAAGGCCCTTTATTCACGTATTCCTAGCGTTTGAAGCACTTTCTTAGATATTAACCTGGGTAATCATTGTGAATTTCCCGAGTTGGGGTCTCTCTCTTCCAGTGTCTCAAGCTCCTTCCTTGTGAATTCCAATTTGGTGAAACAGCGTTTATTACAAATATACCAGCACTTTAACCGTTATTACCACTTGAAAGGCTACCCTACCTTTCACAGCGCTTTGGTTACAGATTCTCAGTATTTCAAAATTCAGTAGAGATGTTCGGGTTCGAAAACGTATTCCAGGAGTTCTAGAGTCACTCTGACAAATCCCCCTGGTCCGTTGTTTTGAGCTCTGAGAGTTTTCTTTTTAACACGGGTGTCATACCGGCTTTTTAAAGGCACGTTAAAACACCACTCGGATAAGCCGAAACCGGTTTGGCTCAGTGGATAGAGCGTCGGTCTGCGGACTGAAGGGTCCCGGGTTCGATTCCGGACAAGGGCACGTCCATTGCTTGCGGGCACATCCCCGGCAGGGGGTGTTTGCAGGAGGAGGCAGCTGGTCGATATGTTTCCAGCTCTCTGTCCCTCTGCTTTCCTCTCTGTAAAAAGTCAATAAGATATATTAAAAAACAAACAAACACACACAAAATACACTACTTGGGACCCTAGCCCAACTACCATTTTGATTTCATAGTGTTCTCCATACTTTCATACTATTGTATAGCTCTACGAAAATGAGTTTTGCAGTGTTTCACCAAAACCTTTTCCTGAAAACGCCAACTCCTTTTGACTGGAAAAATAAATGTAAACAGTGCCACACTCGGTTCTCAGCTGTTTGAGCAACATTTCCCAGGGACAAAATTGTGCTGTTCAGACATTCAGTCTATTGGAATATGTGTTCCTAGTGTGTGAAGCACATTTCTCAATATTTCCCTAGTCTGGAGTTGTAAATCCTCAGTGCTACACTCCAATTTGTCCAGTGATTGAAGCTCATTCGTTGTGAATAGCCAACGTTACTACACCGTGACCTTAACCCTGTCCCTAACCCTCTGACCCCAACCCTAAACCTATGCCTAACGTGAGCCTGAACCCTACCCAGCCCGAACCCTTATCGTAACCCTAACCCTAGCCAGAACCCCAATTCTCTAACCCTAACACCACAACGAACCTCGGTGACATCGTCACTCCCAGCTGGTCCCCTGGCCAAAGCATGATCACCTGGGATCAATTGAACCTGCCCACGTGGCCCCTCCCCCCTTGGAGACATCATCACCTCCGCTTTCATGGCCTTAGCAGGCTTCTTTCAAGACGGCAACTCATGGCCCTGAAGTATAAATGTAACCAGTATCCAACTCGGTTCTATGTTCTTTGAGCAGGATTTCCTTGTCAGGAAACAATGCGTTACAGATATTAAGGCCCTTTATTCACGTATTCCTAGCGTTTGAAGCACTTTCTTAGATATTAACCTGGGTTATCATTGTGAATTTCCCGAGTTGGGGTCTCTCTCTTCCAGTGTCTCAAGCTCCTTCCTTGTGAATTTCAATTTGGTGAAACAGCGTTTATAACAAATGTACCAGTACTTTAACCGTTATTACCACTTGAAAGGCTACCCTACCTTTTACAGTGTTTGGTTACAGATTCTCAGTATTTCAAAATTCAGTAGAGATGTTCGGGTTCGAAAACGTATTCCAGGAGTTCTAGAGTCACTCTGACAAATCCCCCTGGTCCGTTGTTTTGAGCTCTGAGAGTTTTCTTTTTAACACGGGTGTCATACCGGCTTTTTAAAGGCACGTTAAAACACCACTCGGATAAGGAGAAACCGGTTTGGCTCAGTGGATAGAGTGTCGGTCTGCGGACTGAAGAGTCCCGGGTTCGATTCCGCTCAAGGGCACGTCCATTGGTTGCGGGCACATCCCCGGGAGGGGGTGTTTGCAGGAGGAGGCAGCTGGTCGATATATTTCCAGCTCTCTGTCCCTCTGCTTTCCTCTCTGTAAAAAGTCAATAAGATATATTAAAAAACAAACAAACACACACAAAATACACTACTTGGGACCCTAGCCCAACTACCATTTTGATTTCATAGTGTTCTCCATACTTTCATACTATTCTATAGCTCTACGAAAATGAGTTTTGCCGTGTTTCACCAAAACCTTTTCCTGAAAACGCCAACTCCTTTTGACGGGAAAAATAAATGTAAACAGTGCCACACTCGGTTCTCAGCTGTTTGAACAACATTTCCCAGGGACAAAATTGTGCAGTTCAGACATTCAGTCTATTGGAATATGTGTTCCTAGTGTGTGAAGCACATTTCTCAATATTTCCCTAGTCTGGAGTTGTAAATCCTCAGTGCTACACTCCAATTTGTCCAGTGAATGAAGCTCATTCGTTGTGAATAGCCAACGTTCCTACAATGTGACCGTAACCCTGTCCATAACCCTCTGACCCCAACCCTAAACCTATGCCTAACTTGAGCCTGAACCCTACCCAGCCCGAACCCTTACCATAACCCTAACCCTAGCCAGAACCCCAATTCTCTAACCCTAACACCACAACGAACCTCGGTGACATCGTCACTCCCAGCTGGTCCCCTGGCCAAAGCATGATCACCTGGGATCAATTGAACCTGCCCACGTGGCCCCTCCCCCCTTGGTGACATCATCACTTCCCCTTTCATGGCCTTAGCAGGCTTCTTTCAAAGAGGCCAACTCATGGCCCTGAAGTATAAATGTAACCAGTATCCAACTCGGTTCTATGTTCTTTGAGCACGATTTCCTTGTCAGGAAACAGTGCGTGACAGATATTAAGGCCCTTTATTCACGTATTCCTAGCGTTTGAAGCACTTTCTTAGATAGTAACCTGGGTTATCATTGTGAATTTCCCGAGTTGGGGTCTCTCTCTTCCAGTGTCTCAAGCTCCTTCCTTGTGAATTCCAATTTGGTGAAACAGCGTTTATAACAAATGTACCAGTACTTTAACCGTTATTACCACTTGAAAGGCTACCCTACCTTTCACAGCGCTTTGGTTACAGATTCCCAGTATTTCAAAATTCAGTAGAGATGTTCGGGTTCGAAAACGTATTCCAGGAGTTCTAGAGTCACTCTGACAAATCCCCCTGGTCCGTTGTTTTGAGCTCTGAGAGTTTTCTTTTTAACACGGGTGTCATACCGGCTTTTTAAAGGCACGTTAAAACACCACTCGGATAAGCCGAAACCGGTTTGGCTCAGTGGATAGAGCGTCGGTCTGCGGACTGAAGGGTCCCGGGTTCGAATCCGATCAAGGGCACGTCCATTGGTTGCGGGCACATCCCCGGCAGGGGGTGTTTGTAGGAGGAGGCAGCTGGTCGATATGTTTCCAGCTCTCTGTCCCTCTGCTTTCCTCTCTGTAAAAAGTCAATAAGATATATTAAAAAACAAACAAACACACACAAAATACACTTCTTGGGACCCTAGCCCAACTACCATTTTGATTTCATAGTGTTCTCCATACTTTCATACTATTGTATAGCTCTACGAAAATGAGTTTTGCAGTGTTTCACCAAAACCTTTTCCTGAAAACGCCAACTCCTTTTGACGGGAAAAATAAATGTAAACAGTGCCACACTCGGTTCTCAGCTGTTTGAACAACATTTCCCAGGGACAAAATTGTGCTGTTCAGACATTCAGTCTATTGGAATATGTGTTCCTAGTGTGTGAAGCACATTTCTCAATATTTCCCTAGTCTGGAGTTGTAAATCCTCAGTGCTACACTCCAATTTGTCCAGTGATTGAAGCTCATTCGTTGTGAATAGCCAACGTTACTACACCGTGACCTTAACCCTGTCCCTAACCCTCTGACCCCAACCCTAAACCTATGCCTAACCTGAGCCTGAACCCTACCCAGCCCGAACCCTAATCGTAACCCTAACCCTAGCCAGAACCCCAATTCTCTAACCCTAACACCACAACGAACCTCGGTGACATCGTCACTCCCAGCTGGTCCCCTGGCCAAAGCATGATCACCTGGGATCAATTGAACCTGCCCACGTGGCCCCTGCCCCCTTGGTGACATCATCACCTCCGCTTTCATGGCCTTAGCAGGCTTCTTTCAAAGACGCCAACTCATGGCCCTGAAGTATAAATTTAACCAGTATCCAACTCGGTTCTATGTTCTTTGAGCAGGATTTCCTTGTCAGGAAACAGTGCGTTACAGATATTAAGGCCCTTTATTCACGTATTCCTAGCGTTTGAAGCACTTTCTTAGATATTAACCTGGGTAATCATTGTGAATTTCCCGAGTTGGGGTCTCTCTCTTCCAGTGTCTCAAGCTCCTTCCTTGTGAATTCCAATTTGGTGAAACAGCGTTTATTACAAATATACCAGCACTTTAACCGTTATTACCACTTGAAAGGCTACCCTACCTTTCACAGCGCTTTGGTTACAGATTCTCAGTATTTCAAAATTCAGTAGAGATGTTCGGGTTCGAAAACGTATTCCAGGAGTTCTAGAGTCACTCTGACAAATCCCCCTGGTCCGTTGTTTTGAGCTCTGAGAGTTTTCTTTTTAACACGGGTGTCATACCGGCTTTTTAAAGGCACGTTAAAACACCACTCGGATAAGCCGAAACCGGTTTGGCTCAGTGGATAGAGCGTCGGTCTGCGGACTGAAGGGTCCCGGGTTCGATTCCGGACAAGGGCACGTCCATTGCTTGCGGGCACATCCCCGGCAGGGGGTGTTTGCAGGAGGAGGCAGCTGGTCGATATGTTTCCAGCTCTCTGTCCCTCTGCTTTCCTCTCTGTAAAAAGTCAATAAGATATATTAAAAAACAAACAAACACACACAAAATACACTACTTGGGACCCTAGCCCAACTACCATTTTGATTTCATAGTGTTCTCCATACTTTCATACTATTCTATAGCTCTACGAAAATGAGTTTTGCAGTGTTTCACCAAAACCTTTTCCTGAAAACGCCAACTCCTTTTGACTGGAAAAATAAATGTAAACAGTGCCACACTCGGTTCTCAGCTGTTTGAGCAACATTTCCCAGGGACAAAATTGTGCTGTTCAGACATTCAGTCTATTGGAATATGTGTTCCTAGTGTGTGAAGCACATTTCTCAATATTTCCCTAGTCTGGAGTTGTAAATCCTCAGTGCTACACTCCAATTTGTCCAGTGATTGAAGCTCATTCGTTGTGAATAGCCAACGTTACTACACCGTGACCTTAACCCTGTCCCTAACCCTCTGACCCCAACCCTAAACCTATGCCTAACGTGAGCCTGAACCCTACCCAGCCCGAACCCTTATCGTAACCCTAACCCTAGCCAGAACCCCAATTCTCTAACCCTAACACCACAACGAACCTCGGTGACATCGTCACTCCCAGCTGGTCCCCTGGCCAAAGCATGATCACCTGGGATCAATTGAACCTGCCCACGTGGCCCCTCCCCCCTTGGAGACATCATCACCTCCGCTTTCATGGCCTTAGCAGGGTTCTTTCAAAGACGGCAACTCATGGCCCTGAAGTATAAATGTAACCAGTATCCAACTCGGTTCTATGTTCTTTGAGCAGGATTTCCTTGTCAGGAAACAATGCGTTACAGATATTAAGGCCCTTTATTCACGTATTCCTAGCGTTTGAAGCACTTTCTTAGATATTAACCTGGGTTATCATTGTGAATTTCCCGAGTTGGGGTCTCTCTCTTCCAGTGTCTCAAGCTCCTTCCTTGTGAATTTCAATTTGGTGAAACAGCGTTTATAACAAATGTACCAGTACTTTAACCGTTATTACCACTTGAAAGGCTACCCTACCTTTTACAGTGTTTGGTTACAGATTCTCAGTATTTCAAAATTCAGTAGAGATGTTCGGGTTCGAAAACGTATTCCAGGAGTTCTAGAGTCACTCTGACAAATCCCCCTGGTCCGTTGTTTTGAGCTCTGAGAGTTTTCTTTTTAACACGGGTGTCATACCGGCTTTTTAAAGGCACGTTAAAACACCACTCGGATAAGGAGAAACCGGTTTGGCTCAGTGGATAGAGTGTCGGTCTGCGGACTGAAGAGTCCCGGGTTCGATTCCGCTCAAGGGCACGTCCATTGGTTGCGGGCACATCCCCGGGAGGGGGTGTTTGCAGGAGGAGGCAGCTGGTCGATATATTTCCAGCTCTCTGTCCCTCTGCTTTCCTCTCTGTAAAAAGTCAATAAGATATATTAAAAAACAAACAAACACACACAAAATACACTACTTGGGACCCTAGCCCAACTACCATTTTGATTTCATAGTGTTCTCCATACTTTCATACTATTCTATAGCTCTACGAAAATGAGTTTTGCCGTGTTTCACCAAAACCTTTTCCTGAAAACGCCAACTCCTTTTGATGGGAAAAATAAATGTAAACAGTGCCACACTCGGTTCTCAGCTGTTTGAACAACATTTCCCAGGGACAAAATTGTGCAGTTCAGACATTCAGTCTATTGGAATATGTGTTCCTAGTGTGTGAAGCACATTTCTCAATATTTCCCTAGTCTGGAGTTGTAAATCCTCAGTGCTACACTCCAATTTGTCCAGTGAATGAAGCTCATTCGTTGTGAATAGCCAACGTTCCTACAATGTGACCGTAACCCTGTCCATAACCCTCTGACCCCAACCCTAAACCTATGCCTAACTTGAGCCTGAACCCTACCCAGCCCGAACCCTTACCATAACCCTAACCCTAGCCAGAACCCCAATTCTCTAACCCTAACACCACAACGAACCTCGGTGACATCGTCACTCCCAGCTGGTCCCCTGGCCAAAGCATGATCACCTGGGATCAATTGAACCTGCCCACGTGGCCCCTCCCCCCTTGGTGACATCATCACTTCCCCTTTCATGGCCTTAGCAGGCTTCTTTCAAAGAGGCCAACTCATGGCCCTGAAGTATAAATGTAACCAGTATCCAACTCGGTTCTATGTTCTTTGAGCACGATTTCCTTGTCAGGAAACAGTGCGTGACAGATATTAAGGCCCTTTATTCACGTATTCCTAGCGTTTGAAGCACTTTCTTAGATATTAACCTGGGTTATCATTGTGAATTTCCCGAGTTGGGGTCTCTCTCTTCCAGTGTCTCAAGCTCCTTCCTTGTGAATTTCAATTTGGTGAAACAGCGTTTATAACAAATGTACCAGTACTTTAACCGTTATTACCACTTGAAAGGCTACCCTACCTTTTACAGTGTTTGGTTACAGATTCTCAGTATTTCAAAATTCAGTAGAGATGTTCGGGTTCGAAAACGTATTCCAGGAGTTCTAGAGTCACTCTGACAAATCCCCCTGGTCCGTTGTTTTGAGCTCTGAGAGTTTTCTTTTTAACACGGGTGTCATACCGGCTTTTTAAAGGCACGTTAAAACACCACTCGGATAAGGAGAAACCGGTTTGGCTCAGTGGATAGAGTGTCGGTCTGCGGACTGAAGAGTCCCGGGTTCGATTCCGCTCAAGGGCACGTCCATTGGTTGCGGGCACATCCCCGGGAGGGGGTGTTTGCAGGAGGAGGCAGCTGGTCGATATATTTCCAGCTCTCTGTCCCTCTGCTTTCCTCTCTGTAAAAAGTCAATAAGATATATTAAAAAACAAACAAACACACACAAAATACACTACTTGGGACCCTAGCCCAACTACCATTTTGATTTCATAGTGTTCTCCATACTTTCATACTATTCTATAGCTCTACGAAAATGAGTTTTGCCGTGTTTCACCAAAACCTTTTCCTGAAAACGCCAACTCCTTTTGACGGGAAAAATAAATGTAAACAGTGCCACACTCGGTTCTCAGCTGTTTGAACAACATTTCCCAGGGACAAAATTGTGCAGTTCAGACATTCAGTCTATTGGAATATGTGTTCCTAGTGTGTGAAGCACATTTCTCAATATTTCCCTAGTCTGGAGTTGTAAATCCTCAGTGCTACACTCCAATTTGTCCAGTGAATGAAGCTCATTCGTTGTGAATAGCCAACGTTCCTACAATGTGACCGTAACCCTGTCCATAACCCTCTGACCCCAACCCTAAACCTATGCCTAACTTGAGCCTGAACCCTACCCAGCCCGAACCCTTACCATAACCCTAACCCTAGCCAGAACCCCAATTCTCTAACCCTAACACCACAACGAACCTCGGTGACATCGTCACTCCCAGCTGGTCCCCTGGCCAAAGCATGATCACCTGGGATCAATTGAACCTGCCCACGTGGCCCCTCCCCCCTTGGTGACATCATCACTTCCCCTTTCATGGCCTTAGCAGGCTTCTTTCAAAGAGGCCAACTCATGGCCCTGAAGTATAAATGTAACCAGTATCCAACTCGGTTCTATGTTCTTTGAGCACGATTTCCTTGTCAGGAAACAGTGCGTGACAGATATTAAGGCCCTTTATTCACGTATTCCTAGCGTTTGAAGCACTTTCTTTGATATTAACCTGGGTTATCATTGTGAATTTCCCGAGTTGGGGTCTCTCTCTTCCAGTGTCTCAAGCTCCTTCCTTGTGAATTCCAATTTGGTGAAACAGCGTTTATAACAAATGTACCAGTACTTTAACCGTTATTACCACTTGAAAGGCTACCCTACCTTTCACAGCGCTTTGGTTACAGATTCCCAGTATTTCAAAATTCAGTAGAGATGTTCGGGTTCGAAAACGTATTCCAGGAGTTCTAGAGTCACTCTGACAAATCCCCCTGGTCCGTTGTTTTGAGCTCTGAGAGTTTTCTTTTTAACACGGGTGTCATACCGGCTTTTTAAAGGCACGTTAAAACACCACTCGGATAAGCCGAAACCGGTTTGGCTCAGTGGATAGAGCGTCGGTCTGCGGACTGAAGGGTCCCGGGTTCGAATCCGATCAAGGGCACGTCCATTGGTTGCGGGCACATCCCCGGCAGGGGGTGTTTGCAGGAGGAGGCAGCTGGTCGATATGTTTCCAGCTCTCTGTCCCTCTGCTTTCCTCTCTGTAAAAAGTCAATAAGATATATTAAAAAACAAACAAACACACACAAAATACACTTCTTGGGACCCTAGCCCAACTACCATTTTGATTTCATAGTGTTCTCCATACTTTCATACTATTGTATAGCTCTACGAAAATGAGTTTTGCAGTGTTTCACCAAAACCTTTTCCTGAAAACGCCAACTCCTTTTGACGGGAAAAATAAATGTAAACAGTGCCACACTCGGTTCTCAGCTGTTTGAACAACATTTCCCAGGGACAAAATTGTGCTGTTCAGACATTCAGTCTATTGGAATATGTGTTCCTAGTGTGTGAAGCACATTTCTCAATATTTCCCTAGTCTGGAGTTGTAAATCCTCAGTGCTACACTCCAATTTGTCCAGTGATTGAAGCTCATTCGTTGTGAAAAGCCAACGTTACTACAACGTGACCCTAACCCTGTCCCTACGCCTCTGACCCCAACCCTAAACCTATGCCTAACCTGAGCCTGAACCCTACCCAGCCCGAACCCTTACCATAACCCTAACCCTAGCCAGAACCCCAATTCTATAACCCTAACACCACAACGAACCTCGGTGACATCGTCACTCCCAGCTGGTCCCCTGGCCAAAGCATGATCACCTGGGATCAATTGAACCTGCCCACGTGGCCCCTCCCCCCTTGGTGACATCATCACTTCCCCTTTCAAGGCCTTAGCAGGCTTCTTTCAAAGACGCCAACTCATGGCCCTGAAGTATAAATGTAACCAGTATCCAACTCGGTTCTATGTTCTTTGAGCACGATTTCCTTGTCAGGAAACAGTGCGTTACAGATATTAAGGCCCTTTATTCACGTATTCCTAGCGTTTGAAGCACTTTCTTAGATATTAACCTGGGTTATCATTGTGAATTTCCCGAGTTGGGGTCTCTCTCTTCCAGTGTCTCAAGCTCCTTCCTTGTGAATTCCAATTTGGTGAAACAGCGTTTATTACAAATATACCAGCACTTTAACCGTTATTACCACTTGAAAGGCTACCCTACCTTTCACAGCGCTTTGGTTACAGATTCTCAGTATTTCAAAATTCAGTAGAGATGTTCGGGTTCGAAAACGTATTCCAGGAGTTCTAGAGTCACTCTGACAAATCCCCCTGGTCCGTTGTTTTGAGCTCTGAGAGTTTTCTTTTTAACACGGGTGTCATACCGGCTTTTTAAAGGCACGTTAAAACACCACTCAGATAAGCCGAAACCGGTTTGGCTCAGTGGATAGAGTGTCGGTCTGCGGACTTAAGGGTCCCGGGTTCGATTCCGGTCAAGGGCACGTCCATTGGTTGTGGGCACATCCCCGGGAGGGGGTGTTTGCAGGAGGAGGCAGCTGGTCGATATGTTTCCAGCTCTCTGTCCCTCTGCTTTCCTCTCTGTAAAAAGTCAATAAGATATATTAAAAAACAAACAAACACACACAAAATACACTACTTGGGACCCTAGCCCAACTACCATTTTGATTTCATAGTGTTCTCCATACTTTCATACTATTCTATAGCTCTACGAAAATGAGTTTTGCCGTGTTTCACCAAAACCTTTTCCTGAAAACGCCAACTCCTTTTGATGGGAAAAATAAATGTAAACAGTGCCACACTCGGTTCTCAGCTGTTTGAACAACATTTCCCAGGGACAAAATTGTGCAGTTCAGACATTCAATCTATTGGAATATGTGTTCCTAGTGTGTGAAGCACATTTCTCAATATTTCCCTAGTCTGGAGTTGTAAATCCTCAGTGCTACACTCCAATTTGTCCAGTGAATGAAGCTCATTCGTTGTGAATAGCCAACGTTCCTACAATGTGACCGTAACCCTGTCCATAACCCTCTGACCCCAACCCTAAACCTATGCCTAACTTGAGCCTGAACCCTACCCAGCCCGAACCCTTACCATAACCCTAACCCTAGCCAGAACCCCAATTCTCTAACCCTAACACCACAACGAACCTCGGTGACATCGTCACTCCCAGCTGGTCCCCTGGCCAAAGCATGATCACCTGGGATCAATTGAACCTGCCCACGTGGCCCCTCCCCCCTTGGTGACATCATCACTTCCCCTTTCATGGCCTTAGCAGGCTTCTTTCAAAGAGGCCAACTCATGGCCCTGAAGTATAAATGTAACCAGTATCCAACTCGGTTCTATGTTCTTTGAGCACGATTTCCTTGTCAGGAAACAGTGCGTGACAGATATTAAGGCCCTTTATTCACGTATTCCTAGCGTTTGAAGCACTTTCTTAGATATTAACCTGGGTTATCATTGTGAATTTCCCGAGTTGGGGTCTCTCTCTTCCAGTGTCTCAAGCTCCTTCCTTGTGAATTTCAATTTGGTGAAACAGCGTTTATAACAAATGTACCAGTACTTTAACCGTTATTACCACTTGAAAGGCTACCCTACCTTTTACAGTGTTTGGTTACAGATTCTCAGTATTTCAAAATTCAGTAGAGATGTTCGGGTTCGAAAACGTATTCCAGGAGTTCTAGAGTCACTCTGACAAATCCCCCTGGTCCGTTGTTTTGAGCTCTGAGAGTTTTCTTTTTAACACGGGTGTCATACCGGCTTTTTAAAGGCACGTTAAAACACCACTCGGATAAGGAGAAACCGGTTTGGCTCAGTGGATAGAGTGTCGGTCTGCGGACTGAAGAGTCCCGGGTTCGATTCCGCTCAAGGGCACGTCCATTGGTTGCGGGCACATCCCCGGGAGGGGGTGTTTGCAGGAGGAGGCAGCTGGTCGATATATTTCCAGCTCTCTGTCCCTCTGCTTTCCTCTCTGTAAAAAGTCAATAAGATATATTAAAAAACAAACAAACACACACAAAATACACTACTTGGGACCCTAGCCCAACTACCATTTTGATTTCATAGTGTTCTCCATACTTTCATACTATTCTATAGCTCTACGAAAATGAGTTTTGCCGTGTTTCACCAAAACCTTTTCCTGAAAACGCCAACTCCTTTTGACGGGAAAAATAAATGTAAACAGTGCCACACTCGGTTCTCAGCTGTTTGAACAACATTTCCCAGGGACAAAATTGTGCAGTTCAGACATTCAGTCTATTGGAATATGTGTTCCTAGTGTGTGAAGCACATTTCTCAATATTTCCCTAGTCTGGAGTTGTAAATCCTCAGTGCTACACTCCAATTTGTCCAGTGAATGAAGCTCATTCGTTGTGAATAGCCAACGTTCCTACAATGTGACCGTAACCCTGTCCATAACCCTCTGACCCCAACCCTAAACCTATGCCTAACTTGAGCCTGAACCCTACCCAGCCCGAACCCTTACCATAACCCTAACCCTAGCCAGAACCCCAATTCTCTAACCCTAACACCACAACGAACCTCGGTGACATCGTCACTCCCAGCTGGTCCCCTGGCCAAAGCATGATCACCTGGGATCAATTGAACCTGCCCACGTGGCCCCTCCCCCCTTGGTGACATCATCACTTCCCCTTTCATGGCCTTAGCAGGCTTCTTTCAAAGAGGCCAACTCATGGCCCTGAAGTATAAATGTAACCAGTATCCAACTCGGTTCTATGTTCTTTGAGCACGATTTCCTTGTCAGGAAACAGTGCGTGACAGATATTAAGGCCCTTTATTCACGTATTCCTAGCGTTTGAAGCACTTTCTTTGATATTAACCTGGGTTATCATTGTGAATTTCCCGAGTTGGGGTCTCTCTCTTCCAGTGTCTCAAGCTCCTTCCTTGTGAATTCCAATTTGGTGAAACAGCGTTTATAACAAATGTACCAGTACTTTAACCGTTATTACCACTTGAAAGGCTACCCTACCTTTCACAGCGCTTTGGTTACAGATTCCCAGTATTTCAAAATTCAGTAGAGATGTTCGGGTTCGAAAACGTGTTCCAGGAGTTCTAGAGTCACTCTGACAAATCCCCCTGGTCCGTTGTTTTGAGCTCTGAGAGTTTTCTTTTTAACACGGGTGTCATACCGGCTTTTTAAAGGCACGTTAAAACACCACTCGGATAAGCCGAAACCGGTTTGGCTCAGTGGATAGAGCGTCGGTCTGCGGACTGAAGGGTCCCGGGTTCGAATCCGATCAAGGGCACGTCCATTGGTTGCGGGCACATCCCCGGCAGGGGGTGTTTGCAGGAGGAGGCAGCTGGTCGATATGTTTCCAGCTCTCTGTCCCTCTGCTTTCCTCTCTGTAAAAAGTCAATAAGATATATTAAAAAACAAACAAACACACACAAAATACACTTCTTGGGACCCTAGCCCAACTACCATTTTGATTTCATAGTGTTCTCCATACTTTCATACTATTGTATAGCTCTACGAAAATGAGTTTTGCAGTGTTTCACCAAAACCTTTTCCTGAAAACGCCAACTCCTTTTGACGGGAAAAATAAATGTAAACAGTGCCACACTCGGTTCTCAGCTGTTTGAACAACATTTCCCAGGGACAAAATTGTGCTGTTCAGACATTCAGTCTATTGGAATATGTGTTCCTAGTGTGTGAAGCACATTTCTCAATATTTCCCTAGTCTGGAGTTGTAAATCCTCAGTGCTACACTCCAATTTGTCCAGTGATTGAAGCTCATTCGTTGTGAAAAGCCAACGTTACTACAACGTGACCCTAACCCTGTCCCTACGCCTCTGACCCCAACCCTAAACCTATGCCTAACCTGAGCCTGAACCCTACCCAGCCCGAACCCTTACCATAACCCTAACCCTAGCCAGAACCCCAATTCTCTAACCCTAACACCACAACGAACCTCGGTGACATCGTCACTCCCAGCTGGTCCCCTGGCCAAAGCATGATCACCTGGGATCAATTGAACCTGCCCACGTGGCCCCTCCCCCCTTGGTGACATCATCACTTCCCCTTTCAAGGCCTTAGCAGGCTTCTTTCAAAGACGCCAACTCATGGCCCTGAAGTATAAATGTAACCAGTATCCAACTCGGTTCTATGTTCTTTGAGCACGATTTCCTTGTCAGGAAACAGTGCGTTACAGATATTAAGGCCCTTTATTCACGTATTCCTAGCGTTTGAAGCACTTTCTTAGATATTAACCTGGGTTATCATTGTGAATTTCCCGAGTTGGGGTCTCTCTCTTCCAGTGTCTCAAGCTCCTTCCTTGTGAATTCCAATTTGGTGAAACAGCGTTTATTACAAATATACCAGCACTTTAACCGTTATTACCACTTGAAAGGCTACCCTACCTTTCACAGCGCTTTGGTTACAGATTCTCAGTATTTCAAAATTCAGTAGAGATGTTCGGGTTCGAAAACGTATTCCAGGAGTTCTAGAGTCACTCTGACAAATCCCCCTGGTCCGTTGTTTTGAGCTCTGAGAGTTTTCTTTTTAACACGGGTGTCATACCGGCTTTTTAAAGGCACGTTAAAACACCACTCAGATAAGCCGAAACCGGTTTGGCTCAGTGGATAGAGTGTCGGTCTGCGGACTTAAGGGTCCCGGGTTCGATTCCGGTCAAGGGCACGTCCATTGGTTGTGGGCACATCCCCGGGAGGGGGTGTTTGCAGGAGGAGGCAGCTGGTCGATATGTTTCCAGCTCTCTGTCCCTCTGCTTTCCTCTCTGTAAAAAGTCAATAAGATATATTAAAAAACAAACAAACACACACAAAATACACTACTTGGGACCCTAGCCCAACTACCATTTTGATTTCATAGTGTTCTCCATACTTTCATACTATTCTATAGCTCTACGAAAATGAGTTTTGCCGTGTTTCACCAAAACCTTTTCCTGAAAACGCCAACTCCTTTTGATGGGAAAAATAAATGTAAACAGTGCCACACTCGGTTCTCAGCTGTTTGAACAACATTTCCCAGGGACAAAATTGTGCAGTTCAGACATTCAGTCTATTGGAATATGTGTTCCTAGTGTGTGAAGCACATTTCTCAATATTTCCCTAGTCTGGAGTTGTAAATCCTCAGTGCTACACTCCAATTTGTCCAGTGAATGAAGCTCATTCGTTGTGAATAGCCAACGTTCCTACAATGTGACCGTAACCCTGTCCATAACCCTCTGACCCCAACCCTAAACCTATGCCTAACTTGAGCCTGAACCCTACCCAGCCCGAACCCTTACCATAACCCTAACCCTAGCCAGAACCCCAATTCTCTAACCCTAACACCACAACGAACCTCGGTGACATCGTCACTCCCAGCTGGTCCCCTGGCCAAAGCATGATCACCTGGGATCAATTGAACCTGCCCACGTGGCCCCTCCCCCCTTGGTGACATCATCACTTCCCCTTTCATGGCCTTAGCAGGCTTCTTTCAAAGAGGCCAACTCATGGCCCTGAAGTATAAATGTAACCAGTATCCAACTCGGTTCTATGTTCTTTGAGCACGATTTCCTTGTCAGGAAACAGTGCGTGACAGATATTAAGGCCCTTTATTCACGTATTCCTAGCGTTTGAAGCACTTTCTTAGATATTAACCTGGGTTATCATTGTGAATTTCCCGAGTTGGGGTCTCTCTCTTCCAGTGTCTCAAGCTCCTTCCTTGTGAATTTCAATTTGGTGAAACAGCGTTTATAACAAATGTACCAGTACTTTAACCGTTATTACCACTTGAAAGGCTACCCTACCTTTTACAGTGTTTGGTTACAGATTCTCAGTATTTCAAAATTCAGTAGAGATGTTCGGGTTCGAAAACGTATTCCAGGAGTTCTAGAGTCACTCTGACAAATCCCCCTGGTCCGTTGTTTTGAGCTCTGAGAGTTTTCTTTTTAACACGGGTGTCATACCGGCTTTTTAAAGGCACGTTAAAACACCACTCGGATAAGGAGAAACCGGTTTGGCTCAGTGGATAGAGTGTCGGTCTGCGGACTGAAGAGTCCCGGGTTCGATTCCGCTCAAGGGCACGTCCATTGGTTGCGGGCACATCCCCGGGAGGGGGTGTTTGCAGGAGGAGGCAGCTGGTCGATATATTTCCAGCTCTCTGTCCCTCTGCTTTCCTCTCTGTAAAAAGTCAATAAGATATATTAAAAAACAAACAAACACACACAAAATACACTACTTGGGACCCTAGCCCAACTACCATTTTGATTTCATAGTGTTCTCCATACTTTCATACTATTCTATAGCTCTACGAAAATGAGTTTTGCCGTGTTTCACCAAAACCTTTTCCTGAAAACGCCAACTCCTTTTGACGGGAAAAATAAATGTAAACAGTGCCACACTCGGTTCTCAGCTGTTTGAACAACATTTCCCAGGGACAAAATTGTGCAGTTCAGACATTCAGTCTATTGGAATATGTGTTCCTAGTGTGTGAAGCACATTTCTCAATATTTCCCTAGTCTGGAGTTGTAAATCCTCAGTGCTACACTCCAATTTGTCCAGTGAATGAAGCTCATTCGTTGTGAATAGCCAACGTTCCTACAATGTGACCGTAACCCTGTCCATAACCCTCTGACCCCAACCCTAAACCTATGCCTAACTTGAGCCTGAACCCTACCCAGCCCGAACCCTTACCATAACCCTAACCCTAGCCAGAACCCCAATTCTCTAACCCTAACACCACAACGAACCTCGGTGACATCGTCACTCCCAGCTGGTCCCCTGGCCAAAGCATGATCACCTGGGATCAATTGAACCTGCCCACGTGGCCCCTCCCCCCTTGGTGACATCATCACTTCCCCTTTCATGGCCTTAGCAGGCTTCTTTCAAAGAGGCCAACTCATGGCCCTGAAGTATAAATGTAACCAGTATCCAACTCGGTTCTATGTTCTTTGAGCACGATTTCCTTGTCAGGAAACAGTGCGTGACAGATATTAAGGCCCTTTATTCACGTATTCCTAGCGTTTGAAGCACTTTCTTTGATATTAACCTGGGTTATCATTGTGAATTTCCCGAGTTGGGGTCTCTCTCTTCCAGTGTCTCAAGCTCCTTCCTTGTGAATTCCAATTTGGTGAAACAGCGTTTATAACAAATGTACCAGTACTTTAACCGTTATTACCACTTGAAAGGCTACCCTACATTTCACAGCGCTTTGGTTACAGATTCCCAGTATTTCAAAATACAGTAGAGATGTTCGGGTTCGAAAACGTATTCCAGGAGTTCTAGAGTCACTCTGACAAATCCCCCTGGTCCGTTGTTTTGAGCTCTGAGAGTTTTCTTTTTAACACGGGTGTCATACCGGCTTTTTAAAGGCACGTTAAAACACCACTCGGATAAGCCGAAACCGGTTTGGCTCAGTGGATAGAGCGTCGGTCTGCGGACTGAAGGGTCCCGGGTTCGAATCCGATCAAGGGCACGTCCATTGGTTGCGGGCACATCCCCGGCAGGGGGTGTTTGCAGGAGGAGGCAGCTGGTCGATATGTTTCCAGCTCTCTGTCCCTCTGCTTTCCTCTCTGTAAAAAGTCAATAAGATATATTAAAAAACAAACAAACACACACAAAATACACTTCTTGGGACCCTAGCCCAACTACCATTTTGATTTCATAGTGTTCTCCATACTTTCATACTATTCTATAGCTCTACGAAAATGAGTTTTGCAGTGTTTCACCAAAACCTTTTCCTGAAAACGCCAACTCCTTTGGACGGGAAAAATAAATGTAAACAGTGCCACACTCGGTTCTCAGCTGTTTGAACAACATTTCCCAGGGACAAAATTGTGCTGTTCAGACATTCAGTCTATTGGAATATGTGTTCCTAGTGTGTGAAGCACATTTCTCAATATTTCCCTAGTCTGGAGTTGTAAATCCTCAGTGCTACACTCCAATTTGTCCAGTGATTGAAGCTCATTCGTTGTGAAAAGCCAACGTTACTACAACGTGACCCTAACCCTGTCCCTACGCCTCTGACCCTACCCTAAACCTATGCCTAACCTGAGCCTGAACCCTACCCAGCCCGAACCCTAATCGTAACCCTAACCCTAGCCAGAACCCCAATTCTCTAACCCTAACACCACAACGAACCTCGGTGACATCGTCACTCCCAGCTGGTCCCCTGGCCAAAGCATGATCACCTGGGATCAATTGAACCTGCCCACGTGGCCCCTGCCCCCTTGGTGACATCATCACCTCCGCTTTCATGGCCTTAGCAGGCTTCTTTCAAAGACGCCAACTCATGGCCCTGAAGTATAAATGTAACCAGTATCCAACTCGGTTCTATGTTCTTTGAGCAGGATTTCCTTGTCAGGAAACAGTGCGTTACAGATATTAAGGCCCTTTATTCACGTATTCCTAGCGTTTGAAGCACTTTCTTAGATATTAACCTGGGTAATCATTGTGAATTTCCCGAGTTGGGGTCTCTCTCTTCCAGTGTCTCAAGCTCCTTCCTTGTGAATTCCAATTTGGTGAAACAGCGTTTATTACAAATATACCAGCACTTTAACCGTTATTACCACTTGAAAGGCTACCCTACCTTTCACAGCGCTTTGGTTACAGATTCTCAGTATTTCAAAATTCAGTAGAGATGTTCGGGTTCGAAAACGTATTCCAGGAGTTCTAGAGTCACTCTGACAAATCCCCCTGGTCCGTTGTTTTGAGCTCTGAGAGTTTTCTTTTTAACACGGGTGTCATACCGGCTTTTTAAAGGCACGTTAAAACACCACTCGGATAAGCCGAAAGCGGTTTGGCTCAGTGGATAGAGCGTCGGTCTGCGGACTGAAGGGTCCCGGGTTCGATTCCGGTCAAGGGCACATCCATTGGTTGCGGGCACATCCCCGGCAGGGGGTGTTTGCAGGAGGAGGCAGCTGGTCGATACGTTTCCAGCTCTCTGTCCCTCTGCTTTCCTCTCTGTAAAAAGTCAATAAGATATATTAAAAAACAAACAAACACACACAAAATACACTACTTGGGACCCTAGCCCAACTACCATTTTGATTTCATAGTGTTCTCCATACTTTCATACTATTCTATAGCTCTACGAAAATGAGTTTTGCAGTGTTTCACCAAAACCTTTTCCTGAAAACGCCAACTCCTTTGGACGGGAAAAATAAATGTAAACAGTGCCACACTCGGTTCTCAGCTGTTTGAGCAACATTTCCCAGGGACAAAATTGTGCTGTTCAGACATTCAGTCTATTGGAATATGTGTTCCTAGTGTGTGAAGCACATTTCTCAATATTTCCCTAGTCTGGAGTTGTAAATCCTCAGTGCTACACTCCAATTTGTCCAGTGATTGAAGCTCATTCGTTGTGAATAGCCAACGTTACTACACCGTGACCTTAACCCTGTCCCTAACCCTCTGACCCCAACCCTAAACCTATGCCTAACGTGAGCCTGAACCCTACCCAGCCCGAACCCTTATCGTAACCCTAACCCTAGCCAGAACCCCAATTCTCTAACCCTAACACCACAACGAACCTCGGTGACATCGTCACTGCCAGCTGGTCCCCTGGCCAAAGCATGATTACCTGGGATCAATTGAACCTGCCCACGTGGCCCCTCCCCCCTTGGAGACATCATCACCTCCGCTTTCATGGCCTTAGCAGGCTTCTTTCAAAGACGGCAACTCATGGCCCTGAAGTATAAATGTAACCAGTATCCAACTCGGTTCTATGTTCTTTGAGCAGGATTTCCTTGTCAGGAAACAGTGCGTTACAGATATTAAGGCCCTTTATTCACGTATTCCTAGCGTTTGAAGCACTTTCTTAGATATTAACCTGGGTTATCATTGTGAATTTCCTGAGTTGGGGTCTCTCTCTTCCAGTGTCTCAAGCTCCTTCCTTGTGAATTCCAATTTGGTGAAACAGCGTTTATTACAAATATGCCAGCACTTTAACCGTTATTACCACTTGAAAGGCTACCCTACCTTTCACAGCGCTTTGGTTACAGATTCTCAGTATTTCAAAATTCAGTAGAGATGTTCGGGTTCGAAAACGTATTCCAGGAGTTCTAGAGTCACTCTGACAAATCCCCCTGGTCCGTTGTTTTGAGCTCTGAGAGTTTTCTTTTTAACACGGGTGTCATACCGGCTTTTTAAAGGCACGTTAAAACACCACTCGGATAAGCCGAAACCGGTTTGGCTTAGTGGATAGAGCGTCGGTGTGCGGACTGAAGAGTCCCGGGTTCGATTCCGGTCAAGGGCACGTCCATTGGTTGCGGGCACATCCCCGGCAGGGGGTGTTTGCAGGAGGAGGCAGCTGGTCGATACGTTTCCAGCTCTCTGTCCCTCTGCTTTCCTCTCTGTAAAAAGTCAATAAGATATATTAAAAAACAAACAAACACACACAAAATACACTACTTGGGACCCTAGCCCAACTACCATTTTGATTTCATAGTATTCTCCATACTTTCATACTATTCTATAGCTCTACGAAAATCAGTTTTGCAGTGTTTCACCAAAACCTTTTCCTGAAAACGCCAACTCCTTTTGACGGGAAAAATAAATGTAAACAGTGCCACACTCGGTTCTCAGCTGTTTGAACAACATTTCCCAGGGACAAAATTGTGCTGTTCAGACATTCAGTCTATTGGAATATGTGTTCCTAGTGTGTGAAGCACATTTCTCAATATTTCCCTAGTCTGGAGTTGTAAATCCTCAGTGCTACACTCCAATTTGTCCAGTGATTGAAGCTCATTCGTTGTGAATAGCCAACGTTACTACACCGTGACCGTAACCCTGTCCCTACGCCTCTGACCCCAACCCTAAACCTATGCCTAACCTGAGCCTGAACCCTACCCAGCCCGAACCCTTATCGTAACCCTAACCCTAGCCAGAACCCCAATTCTCTAACCCTAACACCACAACGAACCTCGGTGACATCGTCACTCCCAGCTGGTCCCCTGGCCAAAGCATGATTACCTGGGATCAATTGAACCTGCCCACGTGGCCCCTCCCCCCTTGGAGACATCATCACCTCCGCTTTCATGGTCTTAGCAGGCTTCTTTCAAAGAGGCCAACTCATGGCCCTGAAGTATAAATGTAACCAGTATCCAACTCGGTTCTATGTTCTTTGAGCAGGATTTCCTTGTCAGGAAACAGTGCGTTACAGATATTAAGGCCCTTTATTCACGTATTCCTAGCGTTTGAAGCACTTTCTTAGATATTAACCTGGGTTATCATTGTGAATTTCCCGAGTTGGGGTCTCTCTCTTCCAGTGTCTCAATCTCCTTCCTTGTGAATTCCAATTTGGTGAAACAGCGTTTATTACAAATATACCAGCACTTTAACCGTTATTACCACTTGAAAGGCTACCGTACCTTTCACAGCGCTTTGGTTACAGATTCTCAGTATTTCAAAATTCAGTAGAGATGTTCGGGTTCGAAAACGTATTCCAGGAGTTCTAGAGTCACTCTGACAAATCCCCCTGGTCCGTTGTTTTGAGCTCTGAGAGTTTTCTTTTTAACACGGGTGTCATACCGGCTTTTTAAAGGCACGTTAAAACACCACTCGGATAAGCCGAAAGCGGTTTGGCTCAGTGGATAGAGCGTCGGTCTGCGGACTGAAGGGTCCCGGGTTCGATTCCGGTCAAGGGCACGTCCATTGGTTGCGGGCACATGCCCGGCAGGGGGTGTTTGCAGGAGGAGGCAGCTGGTCCATACGTTTCCAGCTCTCTGTCCCTCTGCTTTCCTCTCTGTAAAAAGTCAATAAGATATATTAAAAAACAAACAAACACACACAACATACACTACTTGGGACCCTAGCCCAACTACCATTTTGATTTCATAGTGTTCTCCATACTTTCATACTATTCTATAGCTCTACGAAAATGAGTTTTGCAGTGTTTCACCAAAACCTTTTCCTGAAAACGCCAACTCCTTTGGACGGGAAAAATAAATGTAAACAGTGCCACACTCGGTTCTCAGCTGTTTGAACATTTCCCAGGGACAAAATTGTGCTGTTCAGACATTCAGTCTATTGGAATATGTGTTCCTAGTGTGTGAAGAACATTTCTCAATATTTCCCTAGTCTGGAGTTGTAAATCCTCAGTGCTACACTCCAATTTGTCCAGTGATTGAAGCTCATTCGTTGTGAATAGCCAACGTTACTACACCGTGACCTTAACCCTGTCCCTACGCCTCTGACCCCAACCCTAAACCTATGCCTAACGTGAGCCTGAACCCTACCCAGCCCGAACCCTTATCGTAACCCTAACCCTAGCCAGAACCCCAATTCTCTAACCCTAACACCACAACGAACCTTGGTGACATCCTCACTCCCAGCTGGTCCCCTGGCCAAAGCATGATCACCTGGGATCAATTGAACCTGCCCATGTGGCCCCTCCCACCTTGGTGACATCATCACCTCCGCTTTCATGGCCTTAGCAGGCTTCTTTCAAAGACGCCAACTCATGGCCCTGAAGTATAAATGTAACCAGTATCCAACTCGGTTCTATGTTCTTTGAGCAGGATTTCCTTGTCAGGAAACAGTGCGTTACAGATATTAAGGCCCTTTATTCACGTATTCCTAGCGTTTGAAGCACTTTCTTAAATATTAACCTGGGTTATCATTGTGAATTTCCCGAGTTGGGGTCTCTCTCTTCCAGTGTCTCAATCTCCTTCCTTGTGAATTCCAATTTGGTGAAACAGCGTTTATTACAAATATACCAGCACTTTAACCGTTATTACCACTTGAAAGGCTACCGTACCTTTCACAGCGCTTTGGTTACAGATTCTCAGTATTTCAAAATTCAGTAGAGATGTTCGGGTTCGAAAACGTATTCCAGGAGTTCTAGAGTCACTCTGACAAATCCCCCTGGTCCGTTGTTTTGAGCTCTGAGAGTTTTCTTTTTAACACGGGTGTCATACCGGCTTTTTAAAGGCACGTTAAAACACCGCTCGGAGAAGCCGAAAGCGGTTTGGCTCAGTGGATAGAGCGTCGGTCTGCGGACTGAAGGGTCCCGGGTTCGATTCCGGTCAAGGGCACGTCCATTGGTTGCGGGCACATGCCCGGCAGGGGGTGTTTGCAGGAGGAGGCAGCTGGTCGATATGTTTCCAGCTCTCTGTCCCTCTGCTTTCCTCTCCGTACAAAGTCAATAAGATATATTAAAAAACAAACAAACAAACACAAAATACACTACTTGGGACCCTAGCCCAACTACCATTTTGATTTCATGGTATTCTCCATACTTTCATACTATTCTATAGCTCTACGAAAATGAGTTTTGCAGTGTTTCACCAAAACCTTTTCCTGAAAACGCCAACTCCTTTGGATGGGAAAAATAAATGTAAACAGTGCCACACTCGGTTCTCAGCTGTTTGAACAACATTTCCCAGGGACAAAATTGTGCTGTTCCGATATTCAGGCTATTGGAATATGTGTTCCTAGTGTGTGAAGCACATTTCTCAATATTTCCCTAGTCTGGAGTTGTAAATCCGCAGTGCTACACTCCAATTTTTCCAGTGATTGAAGCTCATTCGTTGTGAATAGCCAACGTTACTACACCGTGACCGTAACCCTGTCCCTAACCCTCTGACCCCAACGCTAAACCTATGCCTAACCTGAGCCTGAACCCTACCCAGCCCGAACCCTTATGGTAACCCTAACCCTAGCCAGAACCCCAAGTCTCTAACCCGAACACCACAATGAACCTCGGTGACATCGTCACTCCCAGCGGGTCCCCTGGCCAAAGCATGATCACCTGGGATCAATGGAACCTGCCCACGTGGCCCCTCCCCCCTTGGTGACATCATCACTTCCGCTTTCATGGCCTTAGCAGGCTTCTTTCAAAGACGCCAACTCATGGCCCAGAATTATAAATGTAACCCGTATCCAACTCGGTTCTATGTTCTTTGAGCACGATTTCCTTGTCAGGAAACAGTGCGTTACAGATATTAAGGCCCTTTATTCAGGTATTCCTAGAGTCTGAAGCACTTTCTTAGATATTAACCTGGGTTATCATTGTGAATTATCCCGAGTTGGGGTCTCTCTCTTCCAGTGTCTCAAGCTCCTTCGTTGTGAATTCCAATTTGGTGAAACAGCGTTTATAACAAATATACCAGCACTTTAACCGTTATTACCACTTGAAAGGCTACCCTACCTTTCACAGCGCTTTGGTTACAGATTCTCAGTATTTCAAAATTCAGTAGAGATGTTCGGGTTCGAAAACGTATTCCAGGAGTTCTAGAGTCACTCTGACAAATCCCCCTGGTCCGTTGTTTTGAGCTCTGAGAGTTTTCTTTTTAACACGGGTGTCATACCGGCTTTTTAAAGGCACGTTAAAACACCACTCGGATAAGCCGAAACCGGTTTGGCTCAGTGGATAGAGCGTCGGTCTGCGGACTGAAGGGTCCCGGGTTCGATTCCGGTCAAGGGCACGTCCATTGGTTGCGGGCACATCCCCGGCAGGGGGTGTTTGCAGGAGGAGGCAGCTGATCCATACGTTTCCAGCTCTCTGTCCCTCTGCTTTCCTCTCTGTAAAAAGTCAATAAGATATATTAAAAAACAAACAAACACACACAAAATACACTACTTGGGACCCTAGCCCAACTACCATTTTGATTTCATAGTGTTCTCCATACTTTCATACTATTCTATAGCTCTACGAAAATGAGTTTTGCAGTGTTTCACCAAAACCTTTTCCTGAAAACGCCAACTCCTTTGGACGGGAAAAATAAATGTAAACAGTGCCACACTCGGTTCTCAGCTGTTTGAACATTTCCCAGGGACAAAATTGTGCTGTTCAGACATTCAGTCTATTGGAATATGTGTTCCTAGTGTGTGAAGAACATTTCTCAATATTTCCCTAGTCTGGAGTTGTAAATCCTCAGTGCTACACTCCAATTTGTCCAGTGATTGAAGCTCATTCGTTGTGAATAGCCAACGTTACTACACCGTGACCGTAACCCTGTCCCTACGCCTCTGACCCCAACCCTAAACCTATGCCTAACGTGAGCCTGAACCCTACCCAGCCCGAACCCTTATCGTAACCCTAACCCTAGCCAGAACCCCAATTCTCTAACCCTAACACCACAACGAACCTCGGTGACATCGTCACTCCCAGCTGGTCCCCTGGCCAAAGCATGATCACCTGGGATCAATTGAACCTGCCCACGTGGCCCCTCCCACCTTGGTGACATCATCACCTCCGCTTTCATGGCCTTAGCAGGCTTCTTTCAAAGACGCCAACTCATGGCCCTGAAGTATAAATGTAACCAGTATCCAACTCGGTTCTATGTTCTTTGAGCAGGATTTCCTTGTCAGGAAACAGTGCGTTACAGATATTAAGGCCCTTTATTCACGTATTCCTAGCGTTTGAAGCACTTTCTTAGATATTAACCTGGGTTATCATTGTGAATTTCCCGAGTTGGGGTCTCTCTCTTCCAGTGTCTCAATCTCCTTCCTTGTGAATTCCAATTTGGTGAAACAGCGTTTATTACAAATATACCAGCACTTTAACCGTTATTACCACTTGAAAGGCTACCCTACCTTTCACAGCGCTTTGGTTACAGATTCTCAGTATTTCAAAATTCAGTAGAGATGTTCGGGTTCGAAAACGTATTCCAGGAGTTCTAGAGTCACTCTGACAAATCCCCCTGGTCCGTTGTTTTGAGCTCTGAGAGTTTTCTTTTTAACACGGGTGTCATACCGGCTTTTTAAAGGCACGTTAAAACACCACTCGGATAAGCCAAAACCGGTTTGGCTCAGTGGATAGAGCGTCGGTCTGCGGACTGAAGGGTCCCGGGTTCGATTCCGGTCAAGGGCACGTCCATTGGTTACGGGCACATCCCCAGCAGGGGGTGTTTGCAGGAGGAGGCAGCTGGTCCATACGTTTCCAGCTCTCTGTCCCTCTGCTTTCCTCTCTGTAAAAAGTCAATAAGATATATTAAAAAACAAACAAACACACACAACATACACTACTTGGGACCCTAGCCCAACTACCATTTTGATTTCATAGTGTTCTCCATACTTTCATACTATTCTATAGCTCTACGAAAATGAGTTTTGCAGTGTTTCACCAAAACCTTTTCCTGAAAACGCCAACTCCTTTGGACGGGAAAAATAAATGTAAACAGTGCCACACTCGGTTCTCAGCTGTTTGAACATTTCCCAGGGACAAAATTGTGCTGTTCAGACATTCAGTCTATTGGAATATGTGTTCCTAGTGTGTGAAGAACATTTCTCAATATTTCCCTAGTCTGGAGTTGTAAATCCTCAGTGCTACACTCCAATTTGTCCAGTGATTGAAGCTCATTCGTTGTGAATAGCCAACGTTACTACACCGTGACCGTAACCCTGTCCCTACGCCTCTGACCCCAACCCTAAACCTATGCCTAACGTGAGCCTGAACCCTACCCAGCCCGAACCCTTATCGTAACCCTAACCCTAGCCAGAACCCCAATTCTCTAACCCTAACACCACAACGAACCTCGGTGACATCCTCACTCCCAGCTGGTCCCCTGGCCAAAGCATGATCACCTGGGATCAATTGAACCTGCCCACGTGGCCCCTCCCACCTTGGTGACATCATCACCTCCGCTTTCATGGCCTTAGCAGGCTTCTTTCAAAGACGCCAACTCATGGCCCTGAAGTATAAATGTAACCAGTATCCAACTCGGTTCTATGTTCTTTGAGCAGGATTTCCTTGTCAGGAAACAGTGCGTTATAGATATTAAGGCCCTTTATTCACGTATTCCTAGCGTTTGAAGCACTTTCTTAAATATTAACCTGGGTTATCATTGTGAATTTCCCGAGTTGGGGTCTCTCTCTTCCAGTGTCTCAATCTCCTTCCTTGTGAATTCCAATTTGGTGAAACAGCGTTTATTACAAATATACCAGCACTTTAACCGTTATTACCACTTGAAAGGCTACCGTACCTTTCACAGCGCTTTGGTTACAGATTCTCAGTATTTCAAAATTCAGTAGAGATGTTCGGGTTCGAAAACGTATTCCAGGAGTTCTAGAGTCACTCTGACAAATCCCCCTGGTCCGTTGTTTTGAGCTCTGAGAGTTTTCTTTTTAACACGGGTGTCATACCGGCTTTTTAAAGGCACGTTAAAACACCGCTCTTAGAAGCCGAAAGCGGTTTGGCTCAGTGGATAGAGCGTCGGTCTGCGGACTGAAGGGTCCCGGGTTCGATTCCGGTCAAGGGCACGTCCATTGGTTGCGGGCACATGCCCGGCAGGGGGTGTTTGCAGGAGGAGGCAGCTGGTCGATATGTTTCCAGCTCTCTGTCCCTCTGCTTTCCTCTCCGTACAAAGTCAATAAGATATATTAAAAAACAAACAAACAAACACAAAATACACTACTTGGGACCCTAGCCCAACTACCATTTTGATTTCATGGTATTCTCCATACTTTCATACTATTCTATAGCTCTACGAAAATGAGTTTTGCAGTGTTTCACCAAAACCTTTTCCTGAAAACGCCAACTCCTTTGGACGGGAAAAATAAATGTAAACAGTGCCACACTCGGTTCTCAGCTGTTTGAACAACATTTCCCAGGGACAAAATTGTGCTGTTCCGATATTCAGGCTATTGGAATATGTGTTCCTAGTGTGTGAAGCACATTTCTCAATATTTCCCTAGTCTGGAGTTGTAAATCCGCAGTGCTACACTCCAATTTGTCCAGTGATTGAAGCTCATTCGTTGTGAATAGCCAACGTTACTACACCGTGACCGTAACCCTGTCCCTAACCCTCTGACCCCAACGCTAAACCTATGCCTAACCTGAGCCTGAACCCTACCCAGCCCGAACCCTTATGGTAACCCTAACCCTAGCCAGAACCCCAAGTCTCTAACCCGAACACCACAATGAACCTCGGTGACATCGTCACTCCCAGCGGGTCCCCTGGCCAAAGCATGATCACCTGGGATCAATGGAACCTGCCCACGTGGCCCCTCCCCCCTTGGTGACATCATCACTTCCGCTTTCATGGCCTTAGCAGGCTTCTTTCAAAGACGCCAACTCATGGCCCAGAATTATAAATGTAACCCGTATCCAACTCGGTTCTATGTTCTTTGAGCACGATTTCCTTGTCAGGAAACAGTGCGTTACAGATATTAAGGCCCTTTATTCAGGTATTCCTAGAGTCTGAAGCACTTTCTTAGATATTAACCTGGGTTATCATTGTGAATTATCCCGAGTTGGGGTCTCTCTCTTCCAGTGTCTCAAGCTCCTTCGTTGTGAATTCCAATTTGGTGAAACAGCGTTTATAACAAATATACCAGCACTTTAACCGTTATTACCACTTGAAAGGCTACCCTACCTTTCACAGCGCTTTGGTTACAGATTCTCAGTATTTCAAAATTCAGTAGAGATGTTCGGGTTCGAAAACGTATTCCAGGAGTTCTAGAGTCACTCTGACAAATCCCCCTGGTCCGTTGTTTTGAGCTCTGAGAGTTTTCTTTTTAACACGGGTGTCATACCGGCTTTTTAAAGGCACGTTAAAACACCACTCGGATAAGCCGAAAGCGGTTTGGCTCAGTGGATAGAGCGTCGGTCTGCGGACTGAAGGGTCCCGGGTTCGATTCCGGTCAAGGGCACGTCCATTGGTTGCGGGCACATCCCCGGCAGGGGGTGTTTGCAGGAGGAGGCAGCTGGTCCATACGTTTCCAGCTCTCTGTCCCTCTGCTTTCCTCTCTGTAAAAAGTCAATAAGATATATTAAAAAACAAACAAACACACACAAAATACACTACTTGGGACCCTAGCCCAACTACCATTTTGATTTCATAGTGTTCTCCATACTTTCATACTATTCTATAGCTCTACGAAAATGAGTTTTGCAGTGTTTCACCAAAACCTTTTCCTGAAAACGCCAACTCCTTTGGACGGGAAAAATAAATGTAAACAGTGCCACACTCGGTTCTCAGCTGTTTGAACATTTCCCAGGGACAAAATTGTGCTGTTCAGACATTCAGTCTATTGGAATATGTGTTCCTAGTGTGTGAAGAACATTTCTCAATATTTCCCTAGTCTGGAGTTGTAAATCCTCAGTGCTACACTCCAATTTGTCCAGTGATTGAAGCTCATTCGTTGTGAATAGCCAACGTTACTACACCGTGACCGTAACCCTGTCCCTACGCCTCTGACCCCAACCCTAAACCTATGCCTAACGTGAGCCTGAACCCTACCCAGCCCGAACCCTTATCGTAACCCTAACCCTAGCCAGAACCCCAATTCTCTAACCCTAACACCACAACGAACCTCGGTGACATCGTCACTCCCAGCTGGTCCCCTGGCCAAAGCATGATCACCTGGGATCAATTGAACCTGCCCACGTGGCCCCTCCCACCTTGGTGACATCATCACCTCCGCTTTCATGGCCTTAGCAGGCTTCTTTCAAAGACGCCAACTCATGGCCCTGAAGTATAAATGTAACCAGTATCCAACTCGGTTCTATGTTCTTTGAGCAGGATTTCCTTGTCAGGAAACAGTGCGTTACAGATATTAAGGCCCTTTATTCACGTATTCCTAGCGTTTGAAGCACTTTCTTAGATATTAACCTGGGTTATCATTGTGAATTTCCCGAGTTGGGGTCTCTCTCTTCCAGTGTCTCAATCTCCTTCCTTGTGAATTCCAATTTGGTGAAACAGCGTTTATTACAAATATACCAGCACTTTAACCGTTATTACCACTTGAAAGGCTACCCTACCTTTCACAGCGCTTTGGTTACAGATTCTCAGTATTTCAAAATTCAGTAGAGATGTTCGGGTTCGAAAACGTATTCCAGGAGTTCTAGAGTCACTCTGACAAATCCCCCTGGTCCGTTGTTTTGAGCTCTGAGAGTTTTCTTTTTAACACGGGTGTCATACCGGCTTTTTAAAGGCACGTTAAAACACCACTCGGATAAGCCGAAACCGGTTTGGCTCAGTGGATAGAGCGTCGGTCTGCGGACTGAAGGGTCCCGGGTTCGATTCCGGTCAAGGGCACGTCCATTGGTTACGGGCACATCCCCGGCAGGGGGTGTTTGCAGGAGGAGGCAGCTGGTCCATACGTTTCCAGCTCTCTGTCCCTCTGCTTTCCTCTCTGTAAAAAGTCAATAAGATATATTAAAAAACAAACAAACACACACAACATACACTACTTGGGACCCTAGCCCAACTACCATTTTGATTTCATAGTGTTCTCCATACTTTCATACTATTCTATAGCTCTACGAAAATGAGTTTTGCAGTGTTTCACCAAAACCTTTTCCTGAAAACGCCAACTCCTTTGGACGGGAAAAATAAATGTAAACAGTGCCACACTCGGTTCTCAGCTGTTTGAACATTTCCCAGGGACAAAATTGTGCTGTTCAGACATTCAGTCTATTGGAATATGTGTTCCTAGTGTGTGAAGAACATTTCTCAATATTTCCCTAGTCTGGAGTTGTAAATCCTCAGTGCTACACTCCAATTTGTCCAGTGATTGAAGCTCATTCGTTGTGAATAGCCAACGTTACTACACCGTGACCTTAACCCTGTCCCTACGCCTCTGACCCCAACCCTAAACCTATGCCTAACGTGAGCCTGAACCCTACCCAGCCCGAACCCTTATCGTAACCCTAACCCTAGCCAGAACCCCAATTCTCTAACCCTAACACCACAACGAACCTCGGTGACATCGTCACTCCCAGCTGGTCCCCTGGCCAAAGCATGATCACCTGGGATCAATTGAACCTGCCCACGTGGCCCCTCCCACCTTGGTGACATCATCACCTCCGCTTTCATGGCCTTAGCAGGCTTCTTTCAAAGACGCCAACTCATGGCCCTGAAGTATAAATGTAACCAGTATCGAACTCGGTTCTATGTTCTTTGAGCAGGATTTCCTTGTCAGGAAACAGTGCGTTACAGATATTAAGGCCCTTTATTCACGTATTCCTAGCGTTTGAAGCACTTTCTTAGATATTTACCTAGGTTATCATTGTGAATTTCCCGAGTTGGGGTCTCTCTCTTCCAGTGTCTCAATCTCCTTCCTTGTGAATTCCAATTTGGTGAAACAGCGTTTATTACAAATATACCAGCACTTTAACCGTTATTACCACTTGAAAGGCTACCCTACCTTTCACAGCGCTTTGGTTACAGATTCTCAGTATTTCAAAATTCAGTAGAGATGTTCGGGTTCGAAAACGTATTCCAGGAGTTCTAGAGTCACTCTGACAAATCCCCCTGGTCCGTTGTTTTGAGCTCTGAGAGTTTTCTTTTTAACACGGGTGTCATACCGGCTTTTTAAAGGCACGTTAAAACACCGCTCGGAGAAGCCGAAAGCGGTTTGGCTCAGTGGATAGAGCGTCGGTCTGCGGACTGAAGGGTCCCGGGTTCGATTCCGGTCAAGGGCACGTCCATTGGTTGCGGGCACATGCCCGGCAGGGGGTGTTTGCAGGAGGAGGCAGCTGGTCGATATGTTTCCAGCTCTCTGTCCCTCTGCTTTCCTCTCCGTACAAAGTCAATAAGATATATTAAAAAACAAACAAACAAACACAAAATACACTACTTGGGACCCTAGCCCAACTACCATTTTGATTTCATGGTGTTCTCCATACTTTCATACTATTCTATAGCTCTACGAAAATGAGTTTTGCAGTGTTTCACCAAAACCTTTTCCTGAAAACGCCAACTCCTTTGGATGGGAAAAATAAATGTAAACAGTGCCACACTCGGTTCTCAGCTGTTTGAACAACATTTCCCAGGGACAAAATTGTGCTGTTCCGATATTCAGGCTATTGGAATATGTGTTCCTAGTGTGTGAAGCACATTTCTCAATATTTCCCTAGTCTGGAGTTGTAAATCCGCAGTGCTACACTCCAATTTGTCCAGTGATTGAAGCTCATTCGTTGTGAATAGCCAACGTTACTACACCGTGACCGTAACCCTGTCCCTAACCCTCTGACCCCAACGCTAAACCTATGCCTAACCTGAGCCTGAACCCTACCCAGCCCGAACCCTTATGGTAACCCTAACCCTAGCCAGAACCCCAAGTCTCTAACCCGAACACCACAATGAACCTCGGTGACATCGTCACTCCCAGCGGGTCCCCTGGCCAAAGCATGATCACCTGGGATCAATGGAACCTGCCCACGTGGCCCCTCCCCCCTTGGTGACATCATCACTTCCGCTTTGATGGCCTTAGCAGGCTTCTTTCAAAGACGCCAACTCATGGCCCAGAATTATAAATGTAACCCGTATCCAACTCGGTTCTATGTTCTTTGAGCACGATTTCCTTGTCAGGAAACAGTGCGTTACAGATATTAAGGCCCTTTATTCAGGTATTCCTAGAGTCTGAAGCACTTTCTTAGATATTAACCTGGGTTATCATTGTGAATTATCCCGAGTTGGGGTCTCTCTCTTCCAGTGTCTCAAGCTCCTTCGATGTGAATTCCAATTTGGTGAAACAGCGTTTATAACAAATATACCAGCACTTTAACCGTTATTACCACTTGAAAGGCTACCCTACCTTTCACAGCGCTTTGGTTACAGATTCTCAGTATTTCAAAATTCAGTAGAGATGTTCGGGTTCGAAAACGTATTCCAGGAGTTCTAGAGTCACTCTGACAAATCCCCCTGGTCCGTTGTTTTGAGCTCTGAGAGTTTTCTTTTTAACACGGGTGTCATACCGGCTTTTTAAAGGCATGTTAAAACACCACTCGGATAAGCCGAAAGCGGTTTGGCTCAGTGGATAGAGCGTCGGTCTGCGGACTGAAGGGTCCCGGGTTCGATTCCGGTCAAGGGCACGTCCATTGGTTGCGGGCACATCCCCGGCAGGGGGTGTTTGCAGGAGGAGGCAGCTGGTCCATACGTTTCCAGCTCTCTGTCCCTCTGCTTTCCTCTCTGTAAAAAGTCAATAAGATATATTAAAAAACAAACAAACACACACAACATACACTACTTGGGACCCTAGCCCAACTACCATTTTGATTTCATAGTGTTCTCCATACTTTCATACTATTCTATAGCTCTACGAAAATGAGTTTTGCAGTGTTTCACCAAAACCTTTTCCTGAAAACGCCAACTCCTTTGGACGGGAAAAATAAATGTAAACAGTGCCACACTCGGTTCTCAGCTGTTTGAACATTTCCCAGGGACAAAATTGTGCTGTTCAGACATTCAGTCTATTGGAATATGTGTTCCTAGTGTGTGAAGAACATTTCTCAATATTTCCCTAGTCTGGAGTTGTAAATCCTCAGTGCTACACTCCAATTTGTCCAGTGATTGAAGCTCATTCGTTGTGAATAGCCAACGTTACTACACCGTGACCGTAACCCTGTCCCTACGCCTCTGACCCCAACCCTAAACCTATGCCTAACGTGAGCCTGAACCCTACCCAGCCCGAACCCTTATCGTAACCCTAACCCTAGCCAGAACCCCAATTCTCTAACCCTAACACCACAACGAACCTCGGTGACATCGTCACTCCCAGCTGGTCCCCTGGCCAAAGCATGATCACCTGGGATCAATTGAACCTGCCCACGTGGCCCCTCCCACCTTGGTGACATCATCACCTCCGCTTTCATGGCCTTAGCAGGCTTCTTTCAAAGACGCCAACTCATGGCCCTGAAGTATAAATGTAACCAGTATCCAACTCGGTTCTATGTTCTTTGAGCAGGATTTCCTTGTCAGGAAACAGTGCGTTACAGATATTAAGGCCCTTTATTCACGTATTCCTAGCGTTTGAAGCACTTTCTTAGATATTAACCTGGGTTATCATTGTGAATTTCCCGAGTTGGGGTCTCTCTCTTCCAGTGTCTCAATCTCCTTCCTTGTGAATTCCAATTTGGTGAAACAGCGTTTATTACAAATATACCAGCACTTTAACCGTTATTACCACTTGAAAGGCTACCCTACCTTTCACAGCGCTTTGGTTACAGATTCTCAGTATTTCAAAATTCAGTAGAGATGTTCGGGTTCGAAAACGTATTCCAGGAGTTCTAGAGTCACTCTGACAAATCCCCCTGGTCCGTTGTTTTGAGCTCTGAGAGTTTTCTTTTTAACACGGGTGTCATACCGGCTTTTTAAAGGCACGTTAAAACACCACTCGGATAAGCCGAAACCGGTTTGGCTCAGTGGATAGAGCGTCGGTCTGCGGACTGAAGGGTCCCGGGTTCGATTCCGGTCAAGGGCACGTCCATTGGTTACGGGCACATCCCCGGCAGGGGGTGTTTGCAGGAGGAGGCAGCTGGTCCATACGTTTCCAGCTCTCTGTCCCTCTGCTTTCCTCTCTGTAAAAAGTCAATAAGATATATTAAAAAACAAACAAACACACACAACATACACTACTTGGGACCCTAGCCCAACTACCATTTTGATTTCATAGTGTTCTCCATACTTTCATACTATTCTATAGCTCTACGAAAATGAGTTTTGCAGTGTTTCACCAAAACCTTTTCCTGAAAACGCCAACTCCTTTGGATGGGAAAAATAAATGTAAACAGTGCCACACTCGGTTCTCAGCTGTTTGAACAACATTTCCCAGGGACAAAATTGTGCTGTTCCGATATTCAGGCTATTGGAATATGTGTTCCTAGTGTGTGAAGCACATTTCTCAATATTTCCCTAGTCTGGAGTTGTAAATCCGCAGTGCTACACTCCAATTTGTCCAGTGATTGAAGCTCATTCGTTGTGAATAGCCAACGTTACTACACCGTGACCGTAACCCTGTCCCTAACCCTCTGACCCCAACGCTAAACCTATGCCTAACCTGAGCCTGAACCCTACCCAGCCCGAACCCTTATGGTAACCCTAACCCTAGCCAGAACCCCAAGTCTCTAACCCGAACACCACAATGAACCTCGGTGACATCGTCACTCCCAGCGGGTCCCCTGGCCAAAGCATGATCACCTGGGATCAATGGAACCTGCCCACGTGGCCCCTCCCCCCTTGGTGACATCATCACTTCCGCTTTGATGGCCTTAGCAGGCTTCTTTCAAAGACGCCAACTCATGGCCCAGAATTATAAATGTAACCCGTATCCAACTCGGTTCTATGTTCTTTGAGCACGATTTCCTTGTCAGGAAACAGTGCGTTACAGATATTAAGGCCCTTTATTCAGGTATTCCTAGAGTCTGAAGCACTTTCTTAGATATTAACCTGGGTTATCATTGTGAATTATCCCGAGTTGGGGTCTCTCTCTTCCAGTGTCTCAAGCTCCTTCGATGTGAATTCCAATTTGGTGAAACAGCGTTTATAACAAATATACCAGCACTTTAACCGTTATTACCACTTGAAAGGCTACCCTACCTTTCACAGCGCTTTGGTTACAGATTCTCAGTATTTCAAAATTCAGTAGAGATGTTCGGGTTCGAAAACGTATTCCAGGAGTTCTAGAGTCACTCTGACAAATCCCCCTGGTCCGTTGTTTTGAGCTCTGAGAGTTTTCTTTTTAACACGGGTGTCATACCGGCTTTTTAAAGGCATGTTAAAACACCACTCGGATAAGCCGAAAGCGGTTTGGCTCAGTGGATAGAGCGTCGGTCTGCGGACTGAAGGGTCCCGGGTTCGATTCCGGTCAAGGGCACGTCCATTGGTTGCGGGCACATCCCCGGCAGGGGGTGTTTGCAGGAGGAGGCAGCTGGTCCATACGTTTCCAGCTCTCTGTCCCTCTGCTTTCCTCTCTGTAAAAAGTCAATAAGATATATTAAAAAACAAACAAACACACACAACATACACTACTTGGGACCCTAGCCCAACTACCATTTTGATTTCATAGTGTTCTCCATACTTTCATACTATTCTATAGCTCTACGAAAATGAGTTTTGCAGTGTTTCACCAAAACCTTTTCCTGAAAACGCCAACTCCTTTGGACGGGAAAAATAAATGTAAACAGTGCCACACTCGGTTCTCAGCTGTTTGAACATTTCCCAGGGACAAAATTGTGCTGTTCAGACATTCAGTCTATTGGAATATGTGTTCCTAGTGTGTGAAGAACATTTCTCAATATTTCCCTAGTCTGGAGTTGTAAATCCTCAGTGCTACACTCCAATTTGTCCAGTGATTGAAGCTCATTCGTTGTGAATAGCCAACGTTACTACACCGTGACCGTAACCCTGTCCCTACGCCTCTGACCCCAACCCTAAACCTATGCCTAACGTGAGCCTGAACCCTACCCAGCCCGAACCCTTATCG
Organism: Cnephaeus nilssonii; assembly: GCF_951640355.1. Lineage (NCBI taxonomy): Eukaryota > Metazoa > Chordata > Mammalia > Chiroptera > Vespertilionidae > Cnephaeus > Cnephaeus nilssonii. Next base: position 220,535 of record NW_027645539.1, on the reverse strand, counting down.
TAACCCTAACCCTAGCCAGAACCCCAATTCTCTAACCCTAACACCACAACGAACCTCGGTGACATCGTCACTCCCAGCTGGTCCCCTGGCCAAAGCATGATCACCTGGGATCAATTGAACCTGCCCACGTGGCCCCTCCCACCTTGGTGACATCATCACCTCCGCTTTCATGGCCTTAGCAGGCTTCTTTCAAAGACGCCAACTCATGGCCCTGAAGTATAAATGTAACCAGTATCCAACTCGGTTCTATGTTCTTTGAGCAGGATTTCCTTGTCAGGAAACAGTGCGTTACAGATATTAAGGCCCTTTATTCACGTATTCCTAGCGTTTGAAGCACTTTCTTAGATATTAACCTGGGTTATCATTGTGAATTTCCCGAGTTGGGGTCTCTCTCTTCCAGTGTCTCAATCTCCTTCCTTGTGAATTCCAATTTGGTGAAACAGCGTTTATTACAAATATACCAGCACTTTAACCGTTATTACCACTTGAAAGGCTACCCTACCTTTCACAGCGCTTTGGTTACAGATTCTCAGTATTTCAAAATTCAGTAGAGATGTTCGGGTTCGAAAACGTATTCCAGGAGTTCTAGAGTCACTCTGACAAATCCCCCTGGTCCGTTGTTTTGAGCTCTGAGAGTTTTCTTTTTAACACGGGTGTCATACCGGCTTTTTAAAGGCACGTTAAAACACCACTCGGATAAGCCGAAACCGGTTTGGCTCAGTGGATAGAGCGTCGGTCTGCGGACTGAAGGGTCCCGGGTTCGATTCCGGTCAAGGGCACGTCCATTGGTTACGGGCACATCCCCGGCAGGGGGTGTTTGCAGGAGGAGGCAGCTGGTCCATACGTTTCCAGCTCTCTGTCCCTCTGCTTTCCTCTCTGTAAAAAGTCAATAAGATATATTAAAAAACAAACAAACACACACAACATACACTACTTGGGACCCTAGCCCAACTACCATTTTGATTTCATAGTGTTCTCCATACTTTCATACTATTCTATAGCTCTACGAAAATGAGTTTTGCAGTGTTTCACCAAAACCTTTTCCTGAAAACGCCAACTCCTTTGGACGGGAAAAATAAATGTAAACAGTGCCACACTCGGTTCTCAGCTGTTTGAACATTTCCCAGGGACAAAATTGTGCTGTTCAGACATTCAGTCTATTGGAATATGTGTTCCTAGTGTGTGAAGAACATTTCTCAATATTTCCCTAGTCTGGAGTTGTAAATCCTCAGTGCTACACTCCAATTTGTCCAGTGATTGAAGCTCATTCGTTGTGAATAGCCAACGTTACTACACCGTGACCTTAACCCTGTCCCTACGCCTCTGACCCCAACCCTAAACCTATGCCTAACGTGAGCCTGAACCCTACCCAGCCCGAACCCTTATCGTAACCCTAACCCTAGCCAGAACCCCAATTCTCTAACCCTAACACCACAACGAACCTCGGTGACATCGTCACTCCCAGCTGGTCCCCTGGCCAAAGCATGATCACCTGGGATCAATTGAACCTGCCCACGTGGCCCCTCCCACCTTGGTGACATCATCACCTCCGCTTTCATGGCCTTAGCAGGCTTCTTTCAAAGACGCCAACTCATGGCCCTGAAGTATAAATGTAACCAGTATCGAACTCGGTTCTATGTTCTTTGAGCAGGATTTCCTTGTCAGGAAACAGTGCGTTACAGATATTAAGGCCCTTTATTCACGTATTCCTAGCGTTTGAAGCACTTTCTTAGATATTTACCTAGGTTATCATTGTGAATTTCCCGAGTTGGGGTCTCTCTCTTCCAGTGTCTCAATCTCCTTCCTTGTGAATTCCAATTTGGTGAAACAGCGTTTATTACAAATATACCAGCACTTTAACCGTTATTACCACTTGAAAGGCTACCCTACCTTTCACAGCGCTTTGGTTACAGATTCTCAGTATTTCAAAATTCAGTAGAGATGTTCGGGTTCGAAAACGTATTCCAGGAGTTCTAGAGTCACTCTGACAAATCCCCCTGGTCCGTTGTTTTGAGCTCTGAGAGTTTTCTTTTTAACACGGGTGTCATACCGGCTTTTTAAAGGCACGTTAAAACACCGCTCGGAGAAGCCGAAAGCGGTTTGGCTCAGTGGATAGAGCGTCGGTCTGCGGACTGAAGGGTCCCGGGTTCGATTCCGGTCAAGGGCACGTCCATTGGTTGCGGGCACATGCCCGGCAGGGGGTGTTTGCAGGAGGAGGCAGCTGGTCGATATGTTTCCAGCTCTCTGTCCCTCTGCTTTCCTCTCCGTACAAAGTCAATAAGATATATTAAAAAACAAACAAACAAACACAAAATACACTACTTGGGACCCTAGCCCAACTACCATTTTGATTTCATGGTGTTCTCCATACTTTCATACTATTCTATAGCTCTACGAAAATGAGTTTTGCAGTGTTTCACCAAAACCTTTTCCTGAAAACGCCAACTCCTTTGGACGGGAAAAATAAATGTAAACAGTGCCACACTCGGTTCTCAGCTGTTTGAACAACATTTCCCAGGGACAAAATTGTGCTGTTCCGATATTCAGGCTATTGGAATATGTGTTCCTAGTGTGTGAAGCACATTTCTCAATATTTCCCTAGTCTGGAGTTGTAAATCCGCAGTGCTACACTCCAATTTGTCCAGTGATTGAAGCTCATTCGTTGTGAATAGCCAACGTTACTACACCGTGACCGTAACCCTGTCCCTAACCCTCTGACCCCAACGCTAAACCTATGCCTAACCTGAGCCTGAACCCTACCCAGCCCGAACCCTTATGGTAACCCTAACCCTAGCCAGAACCCCAAGTCTCTAACCCGAACACCACAATGAACCTCGGTGACATCGTCACTCCCAGCGGGTCCCCTGGCCAAAGCATGATCACCTGGGATCAATGGAACCTGCCCACGTGGCCCCTCCCCCCTTGGTGACATCATCACTTCCGCTTTCATGGCCTTAGCAGGCTTCTTTCAAAGACGCCAACTCATGGCCCAGAATTATAAATGTAACCCGTATCCAACTCGGTTCTATGTTCTTTGAGCACGATTTCCTTGTCAGGAAACAGTGCGTTACAGATATTAAGGCCCTTTATTCACGTATTCCTAGCGTTTGAAGCACTTTCTTAGATATTTACCTAGGTTATCATTGTGAATTTCCCGAGTTGGGGTCTCTCTCTTCCAGTGTCTCAATCTCCTTCCTTGTGAATTCCAATTTGGTGAAACAGCGTTTATTACAAATATACCAGCACTTTAACCGTTATTACCAATTGAAAGGCTACCCTACCTTTCACAGCGCTTTGGTTACAGATTCTCAGTATTTCAAAATTCAGTAGAGATGTTCGGGTTCGAAAACGTATTCCAGGAGTTCTAGAGTCACTCTGACAAATCCCCCTGGTCCGTTGTTTTGAGCTCTGAGAGTTTTCTTTTTAACACGGGTGTCATACCGGCTTTTTAAAGGCACGTTAAAACACCACTCTGATAAGCCGAAACCGGTTTGGCTCAGTGGATAGAGCGTTGGTCTGCGGACTGAAGGGTCCCGGGTTCGATTCCGGTCAAGGGCACGTCCATTGGTTGCGGGCACATCCCCGGCAGGGGGTGTTTGCAGGAGGAGGCAGCTGGTCCATACGTTTCCAGCTCTCTGTCCCTCTGCTTTCCTCTCTGTAAAAAGTCAATAAGATATATTAAAAAACAAACAAACACACACAACATACACTACTTGGGACCCTAGCCCAACTACCATTTTGATTTCATAGTGTTCTCCATACTTTCATACTATTCTATAGCTCTACGAAAATGAGTTTTGCAGTGTTTCACCAAAACCTTTTCCTGAAAACGCCAACTCCTTTGGACGGGAAAAATAAATGTAAACAGTGCCACACTCGGTTCTCAGCTGTTTGAACATTTCCCAGGGACAAAATTGTGCTGTTCAGACATTCAGTCTATTGGAATATGTGTTCCTAGTGTGTGAAGAACATTTCTCAATATTTCCCTAGTCTGGAGTTGTAAATCCTCAGTGCTACACTCCAATTTGTCCAGTGATTGAAGCTCATTCGTTGTGAATAGCCAACGTTACTACACCCTGACCGTAACCCTGTCCCTACGCCTCTGACCCCAACCCTAAACCTATGCCTAACGTGAGCCTGAACCCTACCCAGCCCGAACCCTTATCGTAACCCTAACCCTAGCCAGAACCCCAATTCTCTAACCCTAACACCACAACGAACCTCGGTGACATCGTCACTCCCAGCTGGTCCCCTGGCCAAAGCATGATCACCTGGGATCAATTGAACCTGCCCACGTGGCCCCTCCCACCTTGGTGACATCATCACCTCCGCTTTCATGGCCTTAGCAGGCTTCTTTCAAAGACGCCAACTCATGGCCCTGAAGTATAAATGTAACCAGTATCGAACTCGGTTCTATGTTCTTTGAGCAGGATTTCCTTGTCAGGAAACAGTGCGTTACAGATATTAAGGCCCTTTATTCACGTATTCCTAGCGTTTGAAGCACTTTCTTAGATATTTACCTAGGTTATCATTGTGAATTTCCCGAGTTGGGGTCTCTCTCTTCCAGTGTCTCAATCTCCTTCCTTGTGAATTCCAATTTGGTGAAACAGCGTTTATTACAAATATACCAGCACTTTAACCGTTATTACCACTTGAAAGGCTACCCTACCTTTCACAGCGCTTTGGTTACAGATTCTCAGTATTTCAAAATTCAGTAGAGATGTTCGGGTTCGAAAACGTATTCCAGGAGTTCTAGAGTCACTCTGACAAATCCCCCTGGTCCGTTGTTTTGAGCTCTGAGAGTTTTCTTTTTAACACGGGTGTCATACCGGCTTTTTAAAGGCACGTTAAAACACCGCTCGGAGAAGCCGAAAGCGGTTTGGCTCAGTGGATAGAGCGTCGGTCTGCGGACTGAAGGGTCCCGGGTTCGATTCCGGTCAAGGGCACGTCCATTGGTTGCGGGCACATGCCCGGCAGGGGGTGTTTGCAGGAGGAGGCAGCTGGTCGATATGTTTCCAGCTCTCTGTCCCTCTGCTTTCCTCTCCGTACAAAGTCAATAAGATATATTAAAAAACAAACAAACAAACACAAAATACACTACTTGGGACCCTAGCCCAACTACCATTTTGATTTCATGGTGTTCTCCATACTTTCATACTATTCTATAGCTCTACGAAAATGAGTTTTGCAGTGTTTCACCAAAACCTTTTCCTGAAAACGCCAACTCCTTTGGACGGGAAAAATAAATGTAAACAGTGCCACACTCGGTTCTCAGCTGTTTGAACAACATTTCCCAGGGACAAAATTGTGCTGTTCCGATATTCAGGCTATTGGAATATGTGTTCCTAGTGTGTGAAGCACATTTCTCAATATTTCCCTAGTCTGGAGTTGTAAATCCGCAGTGCTACACTCCAATTTGTCCAGTGATTGAAGCTCATTCGTTGTGAATAGCCAACGTTACTACACCGTGACCGTAACCCTGTCCCTAACCCTCTGACCCCAACGCTAAACCTATGCCTAACCTGAGCCTGAACCCTACCCAGCCCGAACCCTTATGGTAACCCTAACCCTAGCCAGAACCCCAAGTCTCTAACCCGAACACCACAATGAACCTCGGTGACATCGTCACTCCCAGCGGGTCCCCTGGCCAAAGCATGATCACCTGGGATCAATGGAACCTGCCCACGTGGCCCCTCCCCCCTTGGTGACATCATCACTTCCGCTTTCATGGCCTTAGCAGGCTTCTTTCAAAGACGCCAACTCATGGCCCAGAATTATAAATGTAACCCGTATCCAACTCGGTTCTATGTTCTTTGAGCACGATTTCCTTGTCAGGAAACAGTGCGTTACAGATATTAAGGCCCTTTATTCACGTATTCCTAGCGTTTGAAGCACTTTCTTAGATATTTACCTAGGTTATCATTGTGAATTTCCCGAGTTGGGGTCTCTCTCTTCCAGTGTCTCAATCTCCTTCCTTGTGAATTCCAATTTGGTGAAACAGCGTTTATTACAAATATACCAGCACTTTAACCGTTATTACCAATTGAAAGGCTACCCTACCTTTCACAGCGCTTTGGTTACAGATTCTCAGTATTTCAAAATTCAGTAGAGATGTTCGGGTTCGAAAACGTATTCCAGGAGTTCTAGAGTCACTCTGACAAATCCCCCTGGTCCGTTGTTTTGAGCTCTGAGAGTTTTCTTTTTAACACGGGTGTCATACCGGCTTTTTAAAGGCACGTTAAAACACCACTCTGATAAGCCGAAACCGGTTTGGCTCAGTGGATAGAGCGTTGGTCTGCGGACTGAAGGGTCCCGGGTTCGATTCCGGTCAAGGGCACGTCCATTGGTTGCGGGCACATCCCCGGCAGGGGGTGTTTGCAGGAGGAGGCAGCTGGTCCATACGTTTCCAGCTCTCTGTCCCTCTGCTTTCCTCTCTGTAAAAAGTCAATAAGATATATTAAAAAACAAACAAACACACACAACATACACTACTTGGGACCCTAGCCCAACTACCATTTTGATTTCATAGTGTTCTCCATACTTTCATACTATTCTATAGCTCTACGAAAATGAGTTTTGCAGTGTTTCACCAAAACCTTTTCCTGAAAACGCCAACTCCTTTGGACGGGAAAAATAAATGTAAACAGTGCCACACTCGGTTCTCAGCTGTTTGAACATTTCCCAGGGACAAAATTGTGCTGTTCAGACATTCAGTCTATTGGAATATGTGTTCCTAGTGTGTGAAGAACATTTCTCAATATTTCCCTAGTCTGGAGTTGTAAATCCTCAGTGCTACACTCCAATTTGTCCAGTGATTGAAGCTCATTCGTTGTGAATAGCCAACGTTACTACACCCTGACCGTAACCCTGTCCCTACGCCTCTGACCCCAACCCTAAACCTATGCCTAACGTGAGCCTGAACCCTACCCAGCCCGAACCCTTATCGTAACCCTAACCCTAGCCAGAACCCCAATTCTCTAACCCTAACACCACAACGAACCTCGGTGACATCGTCACTCCCAGCTGGTCCCCTGGCCAAAGCATGATCACCTGGGATCAATTGAACCTGCCCACGTGGCCCCTCCCACCTTGGTGACATCATCACCTCCGCTTTCATGGCCTTAGCAGGCTTCTTTCAAAGACGCCAACTCATGGCCCTGAAGTATAAATGTAACCAGTATCCAACTCGGTTCTATGTTCTTTGAGCAGGATTTCCTTGTCAGGAAACAGTGCGTTACAGATATTAAGGCCCTTTATTCACGTATTCCTAGCGTTTGAAGCACTTTCTTAGATATTAACCTGGGTTATCATTGTGAATTTCCCGAGTTGGGGTCTCTCTCTTCCAGTGTCTCAATCTCCTTCCTTGTGAATTCCAATTTGGTGAAACAGCGTTTATTACAAATATACCAGCACTTTAACCGTTATTACCACTTGAAAGGCTACCCTACCTTTCACAGCGCTTTGGTTACAGATTCTCAGTATTTCAAAATTCAGTAGAGATGTTCGGGTTCGAAAACGTATTCCAGGAGTTCTAGAGTCACTCTGACAAATCCCCCTGGTCCGTTGTTTTGAGCTCTGAGAGTTTTCTTTTTAACACGGGTGTCATACCGGCTTTTTAAAGGCACGTTAAAACACCACTCGGATAAGCCGAAACCGGTTTGGCTCAGTGGATAGAGCGTCGGTCTGCGGACTGAAGGGTCCCGGGTTCGATTCCGGTCAAGGGCACGTCCATTGGTTACGGGCACATCCCCGGCAGGGGGTGTTTGCAGGAGGAGGCAGCTGGTCCATACGTTTCCAGCTCTCTGTCCCTCTGCTTTCCTCTCTGTAAAAAGTCAATAAGATATATTAAAAAACAAACAAACACACACAACATACACTACTTGGGACCCTAGCCCAACTACCATTTTGATTTCATGGTGTTCTCCATACTTTCATACTATTCTATAGCTCTACGAAAATGAGTTTTGCAGTGTTTCACCAAAACCTTTTCCTGAAAACGCCAACTCCTTTGGATGGGAAAAATAAATGTAAACAGTGCCACACTCGGTTCTCAGCTGTTTGAACAACATTTCCCAGGGACAAAATTGTGCTGTTCCGATATTCAGGCTATTGGAATATGTGTTCCTAGTGTGTGAAGCACATTTCTCAATATTTCCCTAGTCTGGAGTTGTAAATCCGCAGTGCTACACTCCAATTTGTCCAGTGATTGAAGCTCATTCGTTGTGAATAGCCAACGTTACTACACCGTGACCGTAACCCTGTCCCTAACCCTCTGACCCCAACGCTAAACCTATGCCTAACCTGAGCCTGAACCCTACCCAGCCCGAACCCTTATGGTAACCCTAACCCTAGCCAGAACCCCAAGTCTCTAACCCGAACACCACAATGAACCTCGGTGACATCGTCACTCCCAGCGGGTCCCCTGGCCAAAGCATGATCACCTGGGATCAATGGAACCTGCCCACGTGGCCCCTCCCCCCTTGGTGACATCATCACTTCCGCTTTCATGGCCTTAGCAGGCTTCTTTCAAAGACGCCAACTCATGGCCCAGAATTATAAATGTAACCCGTATCCAACTCGGTTCTATGTTCTTTGAGCACGATTTCCTTGTCAGGAAACAGTGCGTTACAGATATTAAGGCCCTTTATTCAGGTATTCCTAGAGTCTGAAGCACTTTCTTAGATATTAACCTGGGTTATCATTGTGAATTATCCCGAGTTGGGGTCTCTCTCTTCCAGTGTCTCAAGCTCCTTCGATGTGAATTCCAATTTGGTGAAACAGCGTTTATAACAAATATACCAGCACTTTAACCGTTATTACCACTTGAAAGGCTACCCTACCTTTCACAGCGCTTTGGTTACAGATTCTCAGTATTTCAAAATTTCAGTAGAGATGTTCGGGTTCGAAAACGTATTCCAGGAGTTCTAGAGTCACTCTGACAAATCCCCCTGGTCCGTTGTTTTGAGCTCTGAGAGTTTTCTTTTTAACACGGGTGTCATACCGGCTTTTTAAAGGCATGTTAAAACACCACTCGGATAAGCCGAAAGCGGTTTGGCTCAGTGGATAGAGCGTCGGTCTGCGGACTGAAGGGTCCCGGGTTCGATTCCGGTCAAGGGCACGTCCATTGGTTGCGGGCACATCCCCGGCAGGGGGTGTTTGCAGGAGGAGGCAGCTGGTCCATACGTTTCCAGCTCTCTGTCCCTCTGCTTTCCTCTCTGTAAAAAGTCAATAAGATATATTAAAAAACAAACAAACACACACAACATACACTACTTGGGACCCTAGCCCAACTACCATTTTGATTTCATAGTGTTCTCCATACTTTCATACTATTCTATAGCTCTACGAAAATGAGTTTTGCAGTGTTTCACCAAAACCTTTTCCTGAAAACGCCAACTCCTTTGGACGGGAAAAATAAATGTAAACAGTGCCACACTCGGTTCTCAGCTGTTTGAACATTTCCCAGGGACAAAATTGTGCTGTTCAGACATTCAGTCTATTGGAATATGTGTTCCTAGTGTGTGAAGAACATTTCTCAATATTTCCCTAGTCTGGAGTTGTAAATCCTCAGTGCTACACTCCAATTTGTCCAGTGATTGAAGCTCATTCGTTGTGAATAGCCAACGTTACTACACCGTGACCGTAACCCTGTCCCTACGCCTCTGACCCCAACCCTAAACCTATGCCTAACGTGAGCCTGAACCCTACCCAGCCCGAACCCTTATCGTAACCCTAACCCTAGCCAGAACCCCAATTCTCTAACCCTAACACCACAACGAACCTCGGTGACATCGTCACTCCCAGCTGGTCCCCTGGCCAAAGCATGATCACCTGGGATCAATTGAACCTGCCCACGTGGCCCCTCCCACCTTGGTGACATCATCACCTCCGCTTTCATGGCCTTAGCAGGCTTCTTTCAAAGACGCCAACTCATGGCCCTGAAGTATAAATGTAACCAGTATCCAACTCGGTTCTATGTTCTTTGAGCAGGATTTCCTTGTCAGGAAACAGTGCGTTACAGATATTAAGGCCCTTTATTCACGTATTCCTAGCGTTTGAAGCACTTTCTTAGATATTAACCTGGGTTATCATTGTGAATTTCCCGAGTTGGGGTCTCTCTCTTCCAGTGTCTCAATCTCCTTCCTTGTGAATTCCAATTTGGTGAAACAGCGTTTATTACAAATATACCAGCACTTTAACCGTTATTACCACTTGAAAGGCTACCCTACCTTTCACAGCGCTTTGGTTACAGATTCTCAGTATTTCAAAATTCAGTAGAGATGTTCGGGTTCGAAAACGTATTCCAGGAGTTCTAGAGTCACTCTGACAAATCCCCCTGGTCCGTTGTTTTGAGCTCTGAGAGTTTTCTTTTTAACACGGGTGTCATACCGGCTTTTTAAAGGCACGTTAAAACACCACTCGGATAAGCCGAAACCGGTTTGGCTCAGTGGATAGAGCGTCGGTCTGCGGACTGAAGGGTCCCGGGTTCGATTCCGGTCAAGGGCACGTCCATTGGTTACGGGCACATCCCCGGCAGGGGGTGTTTGCAGGAGGAGGCAGCTGGTCCATACGTTTCCAGCTCTCTGTCCCTCTGCTTTCCTCTCTGTAAAAAGTCAATAAGATATATTAAAAAACAAACAAACACACACAACATACACTACTTGGGACCCTAGCCCAACTACCATTTTGATTTCATAGTGTTCTCCATACTTTCATACTATTCTATAGCTCTACGAAAATGAGTTTTGCAGTGTTTCACCAAAACCTTTTCCTGAAAACGCCAACTCCTTTGGACGGGAAAAATAAATGTAAACAGTGCCACACTCGGTTCTCAGCTGTTTGAACATTTCCCAGGGACAAAATTGTGCTGTTCAGACATTCAGTCTATTGGAATATGTGTTCCTAGTGTGTGAAGAACATTTCTCAATATTTCCCTAGTCTGGAGTTGTAAATCCTCAGTGCTACACTCCAATTTGTCCAGTGATTGAAGCTCATTCGTTGTGAATAGCCAACGTTACTACACCGTGACCTTAACCCTGTCCCTACGCCTCTGACCCCAACCCTAAACCTATGCCTAACGTGAGCCTGAACCCTACCCAGCCCGAACCCTTATCGTAACCCTAACCCTAGCCAGAACCCCAATTCTCTAACCCTAACACCACAACGAACCTCGGTGACATCGTCACTCCCAGCTGGTCCCCTGGCCAAAGCATGATCACCTGGGATCAATTGAACCTGCCCACGTGGCCCCTCCCACCTTGGTGACATCATCACCTCCGCTTTCATGGCCTTAGCAGGCTTCTTTCAAAGACGCCAACTCATGGCCCTGAAGTATAAATGTAACCAGTATCGAACTCGGTTCTATGTTCTTTGAGCAGGATTTCCTTGTCAGGAAACAGTGCGTTACAGATATTAAGGCCCTTTATTCACGTATTCCTAGCGTTTGAAGCACTTTCTTAGATATTTACCTAGGTTATCATTGTGAATTTCCCGAGTTGGGGTCTCTCTCTTCCAGTGTCTCAATCTCCTTCCTTGTGAATTCCAATTTGGTGAAACAGCGTTTATTACAAATATACCAGCACTTTAACCGTTATTACCACTTGAAAGGCTACCCTACCTTTCACAGCGCTTTGGTTACAGATTCTCAGTATTTCAAAATTCAGTAGAGATGTTCGGGTTCGAAAACGTATTCCAGGAGTTCTAGAGTCACTCTGACAAATCCCCCTGGTCCGTTGTTTTGAGCTCTGAGAGTTTTCTTTTTAACACGGGTGTCATACCGGCTTTTTAAAGGCACGTTAAAACACCGCTCGGAGAAGCCGAAAGCGTTTTGGCTCAGTGGATAGAGCGTCGGTCTGCGGACTGAAGGGTCCCGGGTTCGATTCCGGTCAAGGGCACGTCCATTGGTTGCGGGCACATGCCCGGCAGGGGGTGTTTGCAGGAGGAGGCAGCTGGTCGATATGTTTCCAGCTCTCTGTCCCTCTGCTTTCCTCTCCGTACAAAGTCAATAAGATATATTAAAAAACAAACAAACAAACACAAAATACACTACTTGGGACCCTAGCCCAACTACCATTTTGATTTCATGGTGTTCTCCATACTTTCATACTATTCTATAGCTCTACGAAAATGAGTTTTGCAGTGTTTCACCAAAACCTTTTCCTGAAAACGCCAACTCCTTTGGACGGGAAAAATAAATGTAAACAGTGCCACACTCGGTTCTCAGCTGTTTGAACAACATTTCCCAGGGACAAAATTGTGCTGTTCCGATATTCAGGCTATTGGAATATGTGTTCCTAGTGTGTGAAGCACATTTCTCAATATTTCCCTAGTCTGGAGTTGTAAATCCGCAGTGCTACACTCCAATTTGTCCAGTGATTGAAGCTCATTCGTTGTGAATAGCCAACGTTACTACACCGTGACCGTAACCCTGTCCCTAACCCTCTGACCCCAACGCTAAACCTATGCCTAACCTGAGCCTGAACCCTACCCAGCCCGAACCCTTATGGTAACCCTAACCCTAGCCAGAACCCCAAGTCTCTAACCCGAACACCACAATGAACCTCGGTGACATCGTCACTCCCAGCGGGTCCCCTGGCCAAAGCATGATCACCTGGGATCAATGGAACCTGCCCACGTGGCCCCTCCCCCCTTGGTGACATCATCACTTCCGCTTTCATGGCCTTAGCAGGCTTCTTTCAAAGACGCCAACTCATGGCCCAGAATTATAAATGTAACCCGTATCCAACTCGGTTCTATGTTCTTTGAGCACGATTTCCTTGTCAGGAAACAGTGCGTTACAGATATTAAGGCCCTTTATTCACGTATTCCTAGCGTTTGAAGCACTTTCTTAGATATTTACCTAGGTTATCATTGTGAATTTCCCGAGTTGGGGTCTCTCTCTTCCAGTGTCTCAATCTCCTTCCTTGTGAATTCCAATTTGGTGAAACAGCGTTTATTACAAATATACCAGCACTTTAACCGTTATTACCAATTGAAAGGCTACCCTACCTTTCACAGCGCTTTGGTTACAGATTCTCAGTATTTCAAAATTCAGTAGAGATGTTCGGGTTCGAAAACGTATTCCAGGAGTTCTAGAGTCACTCTGACAAATCCCCCTGGTCCGTTGTTTTGAGCTCTGAGAGTTTTCTTTTTCACACGGGTGTCATACCGGCTTTTTAAAGGCACGTTAAAACACCACTCTGATAAGCCGAAACCGGTTTGGCTCAGTGGATAGAGCGTTGGTCTGCGGACTGAAGGGTCCCGGGTTCGATTCCGGTCAAGGGCACGTCCATTGGTTGCGGGCACATCCCCGGCAGGGGGTGTTTGCAGGAGGAGGCAGCTGGTCCATACGTTTCCAGCTCTCTGTCCCTCTGCTTTCCTCTCTGTAAAAAGTCAATAAGATATATTAAAAAACAAACAAACACACACAACATACACTACTTGGGACCCTAGCCCAACTACCATTTTGATTTCATAGTGTTCTCCATACTTTCATACTATTCTATAGCTCTACGAAAATGAGTTTTGCAGTGTTTCACCAAAACCTTTTCCTGAAAACGCCAACTCCTTTGGACGGGAAAAATAAATGTAAACAGTGCCACACTCGGTTCTCAGCTGTTTGAACATTTCCCAGGGACAAAATTGTGCTGTTCAGACATTCAGTCTATTGGAATATGTGTTCCTAGTGTGTGAAGAACATTTCTCAATATTTCCCTAGTCTGGAGTTGTAAATCCTCAGTGCTACACTCCAATTTGTCCAGTGATTGAAGCTCATTCGTTGTGAATAGCCAACGTTACTACACCCTGACCGTAACCCTGTCCCTACGCCTCTGACCCCAACCCTAAACCTATGCCTAACGTGAGCCTGAACCCTACCCAGCCCGAACCCTTATCGTAACCCTAACCCTAGCCAGAACCCCAATTCTCTAACCCTAACACCACAACGAACCTCGGTGACATCGTCACTCCCAGCTGGTCCCCTGGCCAAAGCATGATCACCTGGGATCAATTGAACCTGCCCACGTGGCCCCTCCCACCTTGGTGACATCATCACCTCCGCTTTCATGGCCTTAGCAGGCTTCTTTCAAAGACGCCAACTCATGGCCCTGAAGTATAAATGTAACCAGTATCGAACTCGGTTCTATGTTCTTTGAGCAGGATTTCCTTGTCAGGAAACAGTGCGTTACAGATATTAAGGCCCTTTATTCACGTATTCCTAGCGTTTGAAGCACTTTCTTAGATATTTACCTAGGTTATCATTGTGAATTTCCCGAGTTGGGGTCTCTCTCTTCCAGTGTCTCAATCTCCTTCCTTGTGAATTCCAATTTGGTGAAACAGCGTTTATTACAAATATACCAGCACTTTAACCGTTATTACCACTTGAAAGGCTACCCTACCTTTCACAGCGCTTTGGTTACAGATTCTCAGTATTTCAAAATTCAGTAGAGATGTTCGGGTTCGAAAACGTATTCCAGGAGTTCTAGAGTCACTCTGACAAATCCCCCTGGTCCGTTGTTTTGAGCTCTGAGAGTTTTCTTTTTAACACGGGTGTCATACCGGCTTTTTAAAGGCACGTTAAAACACCGCTCGGAGAAGCCGAAAGCGGTTTGGCTCAGTGGATAGAGCGTCGGTCTGCGGACTGAAGGGTCCCGGGTTCGATTCCGGTCAAGGGCACGTCCATTGGTTGCGGGCACATGCCCGGCAGGGGGTGTTTGCAGGAGGAGGCAGCTGGTCGATATGTTTCCAGCTCTCTGTCCCTCTGCTTTCCTCTCCGTACAAAGTCAATAAGATATATTAAAAAACAAACAAACAAACACAAAATACACTACTTGGGACCCTAGCCCAACTACCATTTTGATTTCATGGTGTTCTCCATACTTTCATACTATTCTATAGCTCTACGAAAATGAGTTTTGCAGTGTTTCACCAAAACCTTTTCCTGAAAACGCCAACTCCTTTGGACGGGAAAAATAAATGTAAACAGTGCCACACTCGGTTCTCAGCTGTTTGAACAACATTTCCCAGGGACAAAATTGTGCTGTTCCGATATTCAGGCTATTGGAATATGTGTTCCTAGTGTGTGAAGCACATTTCTCAATATTTCCCTAGTCTGGAGTTGTAAATCCGCAGTGCTACACTCCAATTTGTCCAGTGATTGAAGCTCATTCGTTGTGAATAGCCAACGTTACTACACCGTGACCGTAACCCTGTCCCTAACCCTCTGACCCCAACGCTAAACCTATGCCTAACCTGAGCCTGAACCCTACCCAGCCCGAACCCTTATGGTAACCCTAACCCTAGCCAGAACCCCAAGTCTCTAACCCGAACACCACAATGAACCTCGGTGACATCGTCACTCCCAGCGGGTCCCCTGGCCAAAGCATGATCACCTGGGATCAATGGAACCTGCCCACGTGGCCCCTCCCCCCTTGGTGACATCATCACTTCCGCTTTCATGGCCTTAGCAGGCTTCTTTCAAAGACGCCAACTCATGGCCCAGAATTATAAATGTAACCCGTATCCAACTCGGTTCTATGTTCTTTGAGCACGATTTCCTTGTCAGGAAACAGTGCGTTACAGATATTAAGGCCCTTTATTCACGTATTCCTAGCGTTTGAAGCACTTTCTTAGATATTTACCTAGGTTATCATTGTGAATTTCCCGAGTTGGGGTCTCTCTCTTCCAGTGTCTCAATCTCCTTCCTTGTGAATTCCAATTTGGTGAAACAGCGTTTATTACAAATATACCAGCACTTTAACCGTTATTACCAATTGAAAGGCTACCCTACCTTTCACAGCGCTTTGGTTACAGATTCTCAGTATTTCAAAATTCAGTAGAGATGTTCGGGTTCGAAAACGTATTCCAGGAGTTCTAGAGTCACTCTGACAAATCCCCCTGGTCCGTTGTTTTGAGCTCTGAGAGTTTTCTTTTTAACACGGGTGTCATACCGGCTTTTTAAAGGCACGTTAAAACACCACTCTGATAAGCCGAAACCGGTTTGGCTCAGTGGATAGAGCGTTGGTCTGCGGACTGAAGGGTCCCGGGTTCGATTCCGGTCAAGGGCACGTCCATTGGTTGCGGGCACATCCCCGGCAGGGGGTGTTTGCAGGAGGAGGCAGCTGGTCCATACGTTTCCAGCTCTCTGTCCCTCTGCTTTCCTCTCTGTAAAAAGTCAATAAGATATATTAAAAAACAAACAAACACACACAACATACACTACTTGGGACCCTAGCCCAACTACCATTTTGATTTCATAGTGTTCTCCATACTTTCATACTATTCTATAGCTCTACGAAAATGAGTTTTGCAGTGTTTCACCAAAACCTTTTCCTGAAAACGCCAACTCCTTTGGACGGGAAAAATAAATGTAAACAGTGCCACACTCGGTTCTCAGCTGTTTGAACATTTCCCAGGGACAAAATTGTGCTGTTCAGACATTCAGTCTATTGGAATATGTGTTCCTAGTGTGTGAAGAACATTTCTCAATATTTCCCTAGTCTGGAGTTGTAAATCCTCAGTGCTACACTCCAATTTGTCCAGTGATTGAAGCTCATTCGTTGTGAATAGCCAACGTTACTACACCCTGACCGTAACCCTGTCCCTACGCCTCTGACCCCAACCCTAAACCTATGCCTAACGTGAGCCTGAACCCTACCCAGCCCGAACCCTTATCGTAACCCTAACCCTAGCCAGAACCCCAATTCTCTAACCCTAACACCACAACGAACCTCGGTGACATCGTCACTCCCAGCTGGTCCCCTGGCCAAAGCATGATCACCTGGGATCAATTGAACCTGCCCACGTGGCCCCTCCCACCTTGGTGACATCATCACCTCCGCTTTCATGGCCTTAGCAGGCTTCTTTCAAAGACGCCAACTCATGGCCCTGAAGTATAAATGTAACCAGTATCCAACTCGGTTCTATGTTCTTTGAGCAGGATTTCCTTGTCAGGAAACAGTGCGTTACAGATATTAAGGCCCTTTATTCACGTATTCCTAGCGTTTGAAGCACTTTCTTAGATATTAACCTGGGTTATCATTGTGAATTTCCCGAGTTGGGGTCTCTCTCTTCCAGTGTCTCAATCTCCTTCCTTGTGAATTCCAATTTGGTGAAACAGCGTTTATTACAAATATACCAGCACTTTAACCGTTATTACCACTTGAAAGGCTACCCTACCTTTCACAGCGCTTTGGTTACAGATTCTCAGTATTTCAAAATTCAGTAGAGATGTTCGGGTTCGAAAACGTATTCCAGGAGTTCTAGAGTCACTCTGACAAATCCCCCTGGTCCGTTGTTTTGAGCTCTGAGAGTTTTCTTTTTAACACGGGTGTCATACCGGCTTTTTAAAGGCACGTTAAAACACCACTCGGATAAGCCGAAACCGGTTTGGCTCAGTGGATAGAGCGTCGGTCTGCGGACTGAAGGGTCCCGGGTTCGATTCCGGTCAAGGGCACGTCCATTGGTTACGGGCACATCCCCGGCAGGGGGTGTTTGCAGGAGGAGGCAGCTGGTCCATACGTTTCCAGCTCTCTGTCCCTCTGCTTTCCTCTCTGTAAAAAGTCAATAAGATATATTAAAAAACAAACAAACACACACAACATACACTACTTGGGACCCTAGCCCAACTACCATTTTGATTTCATGGTGTTCTCCATACTTTCATACTATTCTATAGCTCTACGAAAATGAGTTTTGCAGTGTTTCACCAAAACCTTTTCCTGAAAACGCCAACTCCTTTGGATGGGAAAAATAAATGTAAACAGTGCCACACTCGGTTCTCAGCTGTTTGAACAACATTTCCCAGGGACAAAATTGTGCTGTTCCGATATTCAGGCTATTGGAATATGTGTTCCTAGTGTGTGAAGCACATTTCTCAATATTTCCCTAGTCTGGAGTTGTAAATCCGCAGTGCTACACTCCAATTTGTCCAGTGATTGAAGCTCATTCGTTGTGAATAGCCAACGTTACTACACCGTGACCGTAACCCTGTCCCTAACCCTCTGACCCCAACGCTAAACCTATGCCTAACCTGAGCCTGAACCCTACCCAGCCCGAACCCTTATGGTAACCCTAACCCTAGCCAGAACCCCAAGTCTCTAACCCGAACACCACAATGAACCTCGGTGACATCGTCACTCCCAGCGGGTCCCCTGGCCAAAGCATGATCACCTGGGATCAATGGAACCTGCCCACGTGGCCCCTCCCCCCTTGGTGACATCATCACTTCCGCTTTCATGGCCTTAGCAGGCTTCTTTCAAAGACGCCAACTCATGGCCCAGAATTATAAATGTAACCCGTATCCAACTCGGTTCTATGTTCTTTGAGCACGATTTCCTTGTCAGGAAACAGTGCGTTACAGATATTAAGGCCCTTTATTCAGGTATTCCTAGAGTCTGAAGCACTTTCTTAGATATTAACCTGGGTTATCATTGTGAATTATCCCGAGTTGGGGTCTCTCTCTTCCAGTGTCTCAAGCTCCTTCGTTGTGAATTCCAATTTGGTGAAACAGCGTTTATAACAAATATACCAGCACTTTAACCGTTATTACCACTTGAAAGGCTACCCTACCTTTCACAGCGCTTTGCTTACAGATTCTCAGTATTTCAAAATTCAGTAGAGATGTTCGGGTTCGAAAACGTATTCCAGGAGTTCTAGAGTCACTCTGACAAATCCCCCTGGTCCGTTGTTTTGAGCTCTGAGAGTTTTCTTTTTAACACGGGTGTCATACCGGCTTTTTAAAGGCATGTTAAAACACCACTCGGATAAGCCGAAAGCGGTTTGGCTCAGTGGATAGAGCGTCGGTCTGCGGACTGAAGGGTCCCGGGTTCGATTCCGGTCAAGGGCACGTCCATTGGTTGCGGGCACATCCCCGGCAGGGGGTGTTTGCAGGAGGAGGCAGCTGGTCCATACGTTTCCAGCTCTCTGTCCCTCTGCTTTCCTCTCTGTAAAAAGTCAATAAGATATATTAAAAAACAAACAAACACACACAAAATACACTACTTGGGACCCTAGCCCAACTACCATTTTGATTTCATAGTGTTCTCCATACTTTCATACTATTCTATAGCTCTACGAAAATGAGTTTTGCAGTGTTTCACCAAAACCTTTTCCTGAAAACGCCAACTCCTTTGGACGGGAAAAATAAATGTAAACAGTGCCACACTCGGCTCTCAGCTGTTTGAACATTTCCCAGGGACAAAATTGTGCTGTTCAGACATTCAGTCTATTGGAATATGTGTTCCTAGTGTGTGAAGAACATTTCTCAATATTTCCCTAGTCTGGAGTTGTAAATCCTCAGTGCTACACTCCAATTTGTCCAGTGATTGAAGCTCATTCGTTGTGAATAGCCAACGTTACTACACCGTGACCGTAACCCTGTCCCTACGCCTCTGACCCCAACCCTAAACCTATGCCTAACGTGAGCCTGAACCCTACCCAGCCCGAACCCTTATCGTAACCCTAACCCTAGCCAGAACCCCAATTCTCTAACCCTAACACCACAACGAACCTCGGTGACATCGTCACTCCCAGCTGGTCCCCTGGCCAAAGCATGATCACCTGGGATCAATTGAACCTGCCCACGTGGCCCCTCCCACCTTGGTGACATCATCACCTCCGCTTTCATGGCCTTAGCAGGCTTCTTTCAAAGACGCCAACTCATGGCCCTGAAGTATAAATGTAACCAGTATCGAACTCGGTTCTATGTTCTTTGAGCAGGATTTCCTTGTCAGGAAACAGTGCGTTACAGATATTAAGGCCCTTTGTTCACGTATTCCTAGCGTTTGAAGCACTTTCTTAGATATTTACCTAGGTTATCATTGTGAATTTCCCGAGTTGGGGTCTCTCTCTTCCAGTGTCTCAATCTCCTTCCTTGTGAATTCCAATTTGGTGAAACAGCGTTTATTACAAATATACCAGCACTTTAACCGTTATTACCACTTGAAAGGCTACCCTACCTTTCACAGCGCTTTGGTTACAGATTCTCAGTATTTCAAAATTCAGTAGAGATGTTCGGGTTCGAAAACGTATTCCAGGAGTTCTAGAGTCACTCTGACAAATCCCCCTGGTCCGTTGTTTTGAGCTCTGAGAGTTTTCTTTTTAACACGGGTGTCATACCGGCTTTTTAAAGGCACGTTAAAACACCACTCGGATAAGCCGAAACCGGTTTGGCTCAGTGGATAGAGCATTGGTCTGCGGACTGAAGGGTCCCGGGTTCGATTCCGGTCAAGGGGACGTCCATTGGTTGCGGGCACATCCCCGGCAGGGGGTGTTTGCAGGAGGAGGCAGCTGGTCCATACGTTTCCAGCTCTCTGTCCCTCTGCTTTCCTCTCTGTAAAAAGTCAATAAGATATATTAAAAAACAAACAAACACACACAACATACACTACTTGGGACCCTAGCCCAACTACCATTTTGATTTCATAGTGTTATCCATACTTTCATACTATTCTATAGCTCTACGAAAATGAGTTTTGCAGTGTTTCACCAAAACCTTTTCCTGAAAACGCCAACTCCTTTGGACGGGAAAAATAAATGTAAACAGTGCCACACTCGGTTCTCAGCTGTTTGAACATTTCCCAGGGACAAAATTGTGCTGTTCAGACATTCAGTCTATTGGAATATGTGTTCCTAGTGTGTGAAGAACATTTCTCAATATTTCCCTAGTCTGGAGTTGTAAATCCTCAGTGCTACACTCCAATTTGTCCAGTGATTGAAGCTCATTCGTTGTGAATAGCCAACGTTACTACACCCTGACCGTAACCCTGTCCCTACGCCTCTGACCCCAACCCTAAACCTATGCCTAACGTGAGCCTGAACCCTACCCAGCCCGAACCC
This sequence comes from Cnephaeus nilssonii, assembly GCF_951640355.1. Taxonomy (NCBI): domain Eukaryota; kingdom Metazoa; phylum Chordata; class Mammalia; order Chiroptera; family Vespertilionidae; genus Cnephaeus; species Cnephaeus nilssonii. Next base: position 199,700 of record NW_027645539.1, on the reverse strand, counting down.
TTATCGTAACCCTAACCCTAGCCAGAACCCCAATTCTCTAACCCTAACACCACAACGAACCTCGGTGACATCGTCACTCCCAGCTGGTCCCCTGGCCAAAGCATGATCACCTGGGATCAATTGAACCTGCCCACGTGGCCCCTCCCACCTTGGTGACATCATCACCTCCGCTTTCATGGCCTTAGCAGGCTTCTTTCAAAGACGCCAACTCATGGCCCTGAAGTATAAATGTAACCAGTATCCAACTCGGTTCTATGTTCTTTGAGCAGGATTTCCTTGTCAGGAAACAGTGCGTTACAGATATTAAGGCCCTTTATTCACGTATTCCTAGCGTTTGAAGCACTTTCTTAGATATTAACCTGGGTTATCATTGTGAATTTCCCGAGTTGGGGTCTCTCTCTTCCAGTGTCTCAATCTCCTTCCTTGTGAATTCCAATTTGGTGAAACAGCGTTTATTACAAATATACCAGCACTTTAACCGTTATTACCACTTGAAAGGCTACCCTACCTTTCACAGCGCTTTGGTTACAGATTCTCAGTATTTCAAAATTCAGTAGAGATGTTCGGGTTCGAAAACGTATTCCAGGAGTTCTAGAGTCACTCTGACAAATCCCCCTGGTCCGTTGTTTTGAGCTCTGAGAGTTTTCTTTTTAACACGGGTGTCATACCGGCTTTTTAAAGGCACGTTAAAACACCACTCGGATAAGCGGAAAGCGGTTTGGCTCAGTGGATAGAGCGTCGGTCTGCGGACTGAAGGGTCCCGGGTTCGATTCCGGTCAAGGGCACGTCCATTGGTTGCGGGCACATCCCCGGCAGGGGGTGTTTGCAGGAGGAGGCAGCTGGTCCATACGTTTCCAGCTCTCTGTCCCTCTGCTTTCCTCTCTGTAAAAAGTCAATAAGATATATTAAAAAACAAACAAACACACACAAAATACACTACTTGGGACCCTAGCCCAACTACCATTTTGATTTCATAGTGTTCTCCATACTTTCATACTATTCTATAGCTCTACGAAAATGAGTTTTGCAGTGTTTCACCAAAACCTTTTCCTGAAAACGCCAACTCCTTTGGACGGGAAAAATAAATGTAAACAGTGCCACACTCGGTTCTCAGCTGTTTGAACAACATTTCCCAGGGACAAAATTGTGCTGTTCAGACATTCAGTCTATTGGAATATGTGTTCCTAGTGTGTGAAGCACATTTCTCAATATTTCCCTAGTCTGGAGTTGTAAATCCTCAGTGCTACACTCCAATTTGTCCAGTGAATGAAGCTCATTCGTTGTGAATAGCCAACGTTACTACACCGTGACCTTAACCCTGTCCCTACGCCTCTGACCCCAACCCTAAACCTATGCCTAACGTGAGCCTGAACCCTACCCAGCCCGAACCCTTATCGTAACCCTAACCCTAGCCAGAACCCCAATTCTCTAACCCTAACACCACAACGAACCTCGGTGACATCGTCACTCCCAGCTGGTCCCCTGGCCAAAGCATGATCACCTGGGATCAATTGAACCTGCCCACGTGGCCCCTCCCACCTTGGTGACATCATCACCTCCGCTTTCATGGCCTTAGCAGGCTTCTTTCAAAGACGCCAACTCATGGCCCTGAAGTATAAATGTAACCAGTATCCAACTCGGTTCTATGTTCTTTGAGCAGGATTTCCTTGTCAGGAAACAGTGCGTTACAGATATTAAGGCCCTTTATTCACGTATTCCTAGCGTTTGAAGCACTTTCTTAGATATTAACCTGGGTAATCATTGTGAATTTCCCGAGTTGGGGTCTCTCTCTTACAGTGTCTCAAGCTCCTTCCTTGTGAATTCCAATTTGGTGAAACAGCGTTTATTACAAATATACCAGCACTTTAACCGTTATTACCACTTGAAAGGCTACCCTACCTTTCACAGCGCTTTGGTTACAGATTCTCAGTATTTCAAAATTCAGTAGAGATGTTCGGGTTCGAAAACGTATTCCAGGAGTTCTAGAGTCACTCTGACAAATCCCCCTGGTCCGTTGTTTTGAGCTCTGAGAGTTTTCTTTTTAACACGGGTGTCATACCGGCTTTTTAAAGGCACTTTAAAACACCACTCGGATAAGCCAAAAGCGGATTGGCTCAGTGGATAGAGCGTCGGTCTGCGGACTGAAGGGTCCCGGGTTCGATTCCGGTCAAGGGCACGTCCATTGGTTGCGGACACATCCCCGGCAGGGGGTGTTTGCAGGAGGAGGCAGCTGGTCGATTTGTTTCCAGCTCTCTGTCCCTCTGCTTTCCTCTCTGTAAAAAGTCAATAAGATATATTAAAAAACAAACAAACACACACAAAATACACTACTTGGGACCCTAGCCCAACTACCATTTTGATTTCATAGTGTTCTCCATACTTTCATACTATTCTATAGCTCTACGAAAATGAGTTTTGCAGTGTTTCACCAAAACCTTTTCCTGAAAACGCTAACTCCTTTGGACGGGAAAAATAAATGTAAACAGTGCCACACTCGGTTCTCAGCTGTTTGAACAACATTTCCCAGGGACAAAATTGTGCTGTTCTGATATTCAGGCTATTGGAATATGTGTTCCTAGTGTGTGAAGCACATTTCTCAATATTTCCCTAGTCTGGAGTTGTAAATCCTCAGTGCTACACTCCAATTTGTCCAGTGATTGAAGCTCATTCGTTGTGAATAGCCAACGTTACTACACCGTGACCGTAACCCTGTCCCTAACCCTCTGACCCCAACGCGAAACCTATGCCTAACCTGAGCCTGAACCCTACCCAGCCCCAACCCTTATCGTAACCCTAACCCTAGCCAGAACCCCAAGTCTCTAACCCGAACACCACAACGAACCTCGGTGACATCGTCACTCCCAGCGGGTCCCCTGGCCAAAGCATGATCACCTGGGATCAATGGAACCTGCCCACGTGGCCCCTCCCCCCTTGGTGACATCATCACTTCCGCTTTCATGGCCTTAGCAGGCTTCTTTCAAAGACGCCAACTCATGGCCCTGAATTATAAATGTAACCCGTATCCAACTCGGTTCTATGTTCTTGGAGCACGATTTCCTTGTCAGGAAACAGTGCGTTACAGATATTAAGGCCCTTTATTCAGGTATTCCTAGCGTTTGAAGCACTTTCTTAGATATTAACCTGGGTTATCATTGTGAATTTCCCGAGTTGGGGTCTCTCTCTTCCAGTGCCTCAAGCTCCTTCCTTGTGAATTCCAATTTGGTGAAACAGCGTTTATTACAAATATACCAGCACTTTAACCGTTATTACCACTTGAAAGGCTACCCTACCTTTCACAGCGCTTTGGTTACAGATTCTCAGTATTTCAAAATTCAGTAGAGATGTTCGGGTTCGAAAACGTATTCCAGGAGTTCTAGAGTCACTCTGACAAATTCCCCTGGTCCCTTGTTTTGAGCTCTGAGAGTTTTCTTTTTAACACGGGTGTCATACCGGCTTTTTAAAGGCACGTTAAAACACCACTCGGATAAGCCGAAAGCGGATTGGCTCAGTGGATAGAGCGTCGGTCTGCGGACTGAAGGGTCCCGGGTTCGATTCCGGTCAAGGGCACGTCCATTGGTTGCGGACACATCCCCGGCAGGGGGTGTTTGCAGGAGGAGGCAGCGGGTCGATATGTTTCCAGCTCTCTGTCCCTCTGCTTTCCTCTCTGTAAAAAGTCAATAAGATATATTAAAAAACAAACAAACACACACAAAATACACTACTTGGGACCCTAGCCCAACTACCATTTTGATTTCATAGTGTTCTCCATACTTTCATACTATTCTATAGCTCTACGAAAATGAGTTTTGCAGTGTTTCACCAAAACCTTTTCCTGAAAACGCTAACTCCTTTGGACGGGAAAAATAAATGTAAACAGTGCCACACTCGGTTCTCAGCTGTTTGAACAACATTTCCCAGGGACAAAATTGTGCTGTTCTGATATTCAGGCTATTGGAATATGTGTTCCTAGTGTGTGAAGCACATTTCTCAATATTTCCCTAGTCTGGAGTTGTAAATTCTCAGTGCTACACTCCAATTTGTCCAGTGATTGAAGCTCATTCGTTGTGAATAGCCAACGTTACTACACCGTGACCGTAACCCTGTCCCTAACCCTCTGACCCCAACGCGAAACCTATGCCTAACCTGAGCCTGAACCCTACCCAGCCCCAACCCTTATCGTAACCCTAACCCTAGCCAGAACCCCAAGTCTCTAACCCGAACACCACAACGAACCTCGGTGACATCGTCACTCCCAGCGGGTCCCCTGGCCAAAGCATGATCACCTGGGATCAATGGAACCTGCCCACGTGGCCCCTCCCCCCTTGGTGACATCATCACTTCCGCTTTCATGGCCTTAGCAGGCTTCTTTCAAAGACGCCAACTCATGGCCCTGAATTATAAATGTAACCCGTATCCAACTCGGTTCTATGTTCTTGGAGCACGATTTCCTTGTCAGGAAACAGTGCGTTACAGATATTAAGGCCCTTTATTCAGGTATTCCTAGCGTTTGAAGCACTTTCTTAGATATTAACCTGGGTTATCATTGTGAATTTCCCGAGTTGGGGTCTCTCTCTTCCAGTGCCTCAAGCTCCTTCCTTGTGAATTCCAATTTGGTGAAACAGCGTTTATTACAAATATACCAGCACTTTAACTGTTATTACCACTTGAAAGGCTACCCTACCTTTCACAGCGCTTTGGTTACAGATTCTCAGTATTTCAAAATTCAGTAGAGATGTTCGGGTTCGAAAACGTATTCCAGGAGTTCTAGAGTCACTCTGACAAATTCCCCTGGTCCCTTGTTTTGAGCTCTGAGAGTTTTCTTTTTAACACGGGTGTCATACCGGCTTTTTAAAGGCACGTTAAAACACCACTCGGATAAGCCGAAAGCGGATTGGCTCAGTGGATAGAGCGTCGGTCTGCGGACTGAAGGGTCCCGGGTTCGATTCCGGTCAAGGGCACGTCCATTGGTTGCGGGCACATCCCCGGCAGGGGGTGATTGCAGGAGGAGGCAGCTGGTCGATATGTTTCCAGCTCTCTGTCCCTCTGCTTTCCTCTCTGTAAAAAGTCAATAAGATATATTAAAAAACTAACAAACACACACAAAATACACTACTTGGGACCCTAGCCCAACTACCATTTTGATTTCATAGTATTCTCCATACTTTCATACTATTCTATAGCTCTACGAAAATGAGTTTTGCAGTGTTTCACCAAAACCTTTTCCTGAAAACGCCAACTCCTTGGACGGGAAAAATAAATGTAAACAGTGCCACACTCGGTTCTCAGCTGTTTGAACAACATTTCCCAGGGACAAAATTGTGCTGTTCAGACATTCAGTCTATTGGAATATGTGTTCCTAGTGTGTGAAGCACATTTCTCAATATTTCCCTAGTCTGGAGTTGTAAATCCTCAGTGCTACACTCCAATTTGTCCAGTGATTGAAGCTCATTCGTTGTGAATAGCCAACGTTACTACACCGTGACCGTAACCCTGTCCCTAAGCCTCTGACCCCAACCCTAAACCTATGCCTAACGTGAGCCTGAACCCTACCCAGCCCGAACCCTTATCGTAACCCTAACCCTAGCCAGAACCCCAAGTCTGTAACCCGAACACCACAAGGAACCTCGGTGACATCGTCACTCCCAGCGGGTCCCCTGGCCAAAGCATGATCACCTGGGATCAATGGAACCTGCCCACGTGGCCCCTCCCCCCTTGGTGACATCATCACTTCCGCTTTCATGGCCTTAGCAGGCTTCTTTCAAAGACGCCAACTCATGGCCCTGAATTATAAATGTAACCAGTATCCAACTCGGATCTATGTTCTTTGAGCACGATTTCCTTGTCAGGAAACAGTGCGTTACAGATATTAAGGCCCTTTATTCACGTATTCCTAGCGTTTGAAGCACTTTCTTAGATATTAACCTGGGTTATCATTGTGAATTTCCCGAGTTGGGGTCTCTCTCTTCCAGTGTCTCAAGCTCCTTCCTTGTGAATTCCAATTTGGTGAAACAGCGTTTATTACAAATATACCAGCACTTTAACCGTTATTACCACTTGAAAGGCTACCCTACCTTTCACAGCGCTTTGGTTACAGATTCTCAGTATTTCAAAATTCAGTAGAGATGTTCGGGTTCGAAAACGTATTCCAGGAGTTCTAGAGTCACTCTGACAAATCCCCCTGGTCCGTTGTTTTGAGCTCTGAGAGTTTTCTTTTTAACACGGGTGTCATACCGGCTTTTTAAAGGCACGTTAAAACACCACTCGAATAAGCCGAAAGCGGATTGGCTCAGTGGATAGAGCGTCGGTCTGCGGACTGAAGGGTCCCGGGTTCGATTCCGGTCAAGGGCACGTCCATTGGTTGCGGGCACATCCCCGGCAGGGGGTGATTGCAGGAGGAGGCAGCTGGTCGATATGTTTCCAGCTCTCTGTCCCTCTGCTTTCCTCTCTGTAAAAAGTCAATAAGATATATTAAAAAACTAACAAACACACACAAAATACACTACTTGGGACCCTAGCCCAACTACCATTTTGATTTCATAGTATTCTCCATACTTTCATACTATTCTATAGCTCTACGAAAATGAGTTTTGCAGTGTTTCACCAAAACCTTTTCCTGAAAACGCCAACTCCTTGGACGGGAAAAATAAATGTAAACAGTGCCACACTCGGTTCTCAGCTGTTTGAACAACATTTCCCAGGGACAAAATTGTGCTGTTCAGACATTCAGTCTATTGGAATATGTGTTCCTAGTGTGTGAAGCACATTTCTCAATATTTCCCTAGTCTGGAGTTGTAAATCCTCAGTGCTACACTCCAATTTGTCCAGTGATTGAAGCTCATTCGTTGTGAATAGCCAACGTTACTACACCGTGACCGTAACCCTGTCCCTACGCCTCTGACCCCAACCCTAAACCTATGCCTAACGTGAGCCTGAACCCTACCCAGCCCGAACCCTTATCGTAACCCTAACCCTAGCCAGAACCCCAATTCTCTAACCCTAACACCACAACGAACCTCGGTGACATCGTCACTCCCAGCTGGTCCCCTGGCCAAAGCATGATCACCTGGGATCAATTGAACCTGCCCACGTGGCCCCTCCCACCTTGGTGACATCATCACCTCCGCTTTCATGGCCTTAGCAGGCTTCTTTCAAAGACGCCAACTCATGGCCCTGAAGTATAAATGTAACCAGTATCGAACTCGGTTCTATGTTCTTTGAGCAGGATTTCCTTGTCAGGAAACAGTGCGTTACAGATATTAAGGCCCTTTATTCACGTATTCCTAGCGTTTGAAGCACTTTCTTAGATATTTACCTAGGTTATCATTGTGAATTTCCCGAGTTGGGGTCTCTCTCTTCCAGTGTCTCAATCTCCTTCCTTGTGAATTCCAATTTGGTGAAACAGCGTTTATTACAAATATACCAGCACTTTAACCGTTATTACCACTTGAAAGGCTACCCTACCTTTCACAGCGCTTTGGTTACAGATTCTCAGTATTTCAAAATTCAGTAGAGATGTTCGGGTTCGAAAACGTATTCCAGGAGTTCTAGAGTCACTCTGACAAATCCCCCTGGTCCGTTGTTTTGAGCTCTGAGAGTTTTCTTTTTAACACGGGTGTCATACCGGCTTTTTAAAGGCACGTTAAAACACCACTCGGATAAGCCGAAACCGGTTTGGCTCAGTGGATAGAGCATTGGTCTGCGGACTGAAGGGTCCCGGGTTCGATTCCGGTCAAGGGCACGTCCATTGGTTGCGGGCACATCCCCGGCAGGGGGTGTTTGCAGGAGGAGGCAGCTGGTCCATACGTTTCCAGCTCTCTGTCCCTCTGCTTTCCTCTCTGTAAAAAGTCAATAAGATATATTAAAAAACAAACAAACACACACAACATACACTACTTGGGACCCTAGCCCAACTACCATTTTGATTTCATAGTGTTCTCCATACTTTCATACTATTCTATAGCTCTACGAAAATGAGTTTTGCAGTGTTTCACCAAAACCTTTTCCTGAAAACGCCAACTCCTTTGGACGGGAAAAATAAATGTAAACAGTGCCACACTCGGTTCTCAGCTGTTTGAACATTTCCCAGGGACAAAATTGTGCTGTTCAGACATTCAGTCTATTGGAATATGTGTTCCTAGTGTGTGAAGAACATTTCTCAATATTTCCCTAGTCTGGAGTTGTAAATCCTCAGTGCTACACTCCAATTTGTCCAGTGATTGAAGCTCATTCGTTGTGAATAGCCAACGTTACTACACCGTGACCGTAACCCTGTCCCTACGCCTCTGACCCCAACCCTAAACCTATGCCTAACGTGAGCCTGAACCCTACCCAGCCCGAACCCTTATCGTAACCCTAACCCTAGCCAGAACCCCAATTCTCTAACCCTAACACCACAACGAACCTCGGTGACATCGTCACTCCCAGCTGGTCCCCTGGCCAAAGCATGATCACCTGGGATCAATTGAACCTGCCCACGTGGCCCCTCCCACCTTGGTGACATCATCACCTCCGCTTTCATGGCCTTAGCAGGCTTCTTTCAAAGACGCCAACTCATGGCCCTGAAGTATAAATGTAACCAGTATCCAACTCGGTTCTATGTTCTTTGAGCAGGATTTCCTTGTCAGGAAACAGTGCGTTACAGATATTAAGGCCCTTTATTCACGTATTCCTAGCGTTTGAAGCACTTTCTTAGATATTAACCTGGGTTATCATTGTGAATTTCCCGAGTTGGGGTCTCTCTCTTCCAGTGTCTCAATCTCCTTCCTTGTGAATTCCAATTTGGTGAAACAGCGTTTATTACAAATATACCAGCACTTTAACCGTTATTACCACTTGAAAGGCTACCCTACCTTTCACAGCGCTTTGGTTACAGATTCTCAGTATTTCAAAATTCAGTAGAGATGTTCGGGTTCGAAAACGTATTCCAGGAGTTCTAGAGTCACTCTGACAAATCCCCCTGGTCCGTTGTTTTGAGCTCTGAGAGTTTTCTTTTTAACACGGGTGTCATACCGGCTTTTTAAAGGCACGTTAAAACACCACTCGGATAAGCGGAAAGCGGTTTGGCTCAGTGGATAGAGCGTCGGTCTGCGGACTGAAGGGTCCCGGGTTCGATTCCGGTCAAGGGCACGTCCATTGGTTGCGGGCACATCCCCGGCAGGGGGTGTTTGCAGGAGGAGGCAGCTGGTCCATACGTTTCCAGCTCTCTGTCCCTCTGCTTTCCTCTCTGTAAAAAGTCAATAAGATATATTAAAAAACAAACAAACACACACAAAATACACTACTTGGGACCCTAGCCCAACTACCATTTTGATTTCATAGTGTTCTCCATACTTTCATACTATTCTATAGCTCTACGAAAATGAGTTTTGCAGTGTTTCACCAAAACCTTTTCCTGAAAACGCCAACTCCTTTGGACGGGAAAAATAAATGTAAACAGTGCCACACTCGGTTCTCAGCTGTTTGAACAACATTTCCCAGGGACAAAATTGTGCTGTTCAGACATTCAGTCTATTGGAATATGTGTTCCTAGTGTGTGAAGCACATTTCTCAATATTTCCCTAGTCTGGAGTTGTAAATCCTCAGTGCTACACGCCAATTTGTCCAGTGAATGAAGCTCATTCGTTGTGAATAGCCAACGTTACTACACCGTGACCTTAACCCTGTCCCTACGCCTCTGACCCCAACCCTAAACCTATGCCTAACGTGAGCCTGAACCCTACCCAGCCCGAACCCTTATCGTAACCCTAACCCTAGCCAGAACCCCAATTCTCTAACCCTAACACCACAACGAACCTCGGTGACATCGTCACTCCCAGCTGGTCCCCTGGCCAAAGCATGATCACCTGGGATCAATTGAACCTGCCCACGTGGCCCCTCCCACCTTGGTGACATCATCACCTCCGCTTTCATGGCCTTAGCAGGCTTCTTTCAAAGACGCCAACTCATGGCCCTGAAGTATAAATGTAACCAGTATCCAACTCGGTTCTATGTTCTTTGAGCAGGATTTCCTTGTCAGGAAACAGTGCGTTACAGATATTAAGGCCCTTTATTCACGTATTCCTAGCGTTTGAAGCACTTTCTTAGATATTAACCTGGGTAATCATTGTGAATTTCCCGAGTTGGGGTCTCTCTCTTACAGTGTCTCAAGCTCCTTCCTTGTGAATTCCAATTTGGTGAAACAGCGTTTATTACAAATATACCAGCACTTTAACCGTTATTACCACTTGAAAGGCTACCCTACCTTTCACAGCGCTTTGGTTACAGATTCTCAGTATTTCAAAATTCAGTAGAGATGTTCGGGTTCGAAAACGTATTCCAGGAGTTCTAGAGTCACTCTGACAAATCCCCCTGGTCCGTTGTTTTGAGCTCTGAGAGTTTTCTTTTTAACACGGGTGTCATACCGGCTTTTTAAAGGCACTTTAAAACACCACTCGGATAAGCCGAAAGCGGATTGGCTCAGTGGATAGAGCGTCGGTCTGCGGACTGAAGGGTCCCGGGTTCGATTCCGGTCAAGGGCACGTCCATTGGTTGCGGACACATCCCCGGCAGGGGGTGTTTGCAGGAGGAGGCAGCTGGTCGATATGTTTCCAGCTCTCTGTCCCTCTGCTTTCCTCTCTGTAAAAAGTCAATAAGATATATTAAAAAACAAACAAACACACACAAAATACACTACTTGGGACCCTAGCCCAACTACCATTTTGATTTCATAGTGTTCTCCATACTTTCATACTATTCTATAGCTCTACGAAAATGAGTTTTGCAGTGTTTCACCAAAACCTTTTCCTGAAAACGCTAACTCCTTTGGACGGGAAAAATAAATGTAAACAGTGCCACACTCGGTTCTCAGCTGTTTGAACAACATTTCCCAGGGACAAAATTGTGCTGTTCTGATATTCAGGCTATTGGAATATGTGTTCCTAGTGTGTGAAGCACATTTCTCAATATTTCCCTAGTCTGGAGTTGTAAATCCTCAGTGCTACACTCCAATTTGTCCAGTGATTGAAGCTCATTCGTTGTGAATAGCCAACGTTACTACACCGTGACCGTAACCCTGTCCCTAACCCTCTGACCCCAACGCGAAACCTATGCCTAACCTGAGCCTGAACCCTACCCAGCCCCAACCCTTATCGTAACCCTAACCCTAGCCAGAACCCCAAGTCTCTAACCCGAACACCACAACGAACCTCGGTGACATCGTCACTCCCAGCGGGTCCCCTGGCCAAAGCATGATCACCTGGGATCAATGGAACCTGCCCACGTGGCCCCTCCCCCCTTGGTGACATCATCACTTCCGCTTTCATGGCCTTAGCAGGCTTCTTTCAAAGACGCCAACTCATGGCCCTGAATTATAAATGTAACCCGTATCCAACTCGGTTCTATGTTCTTGGAGCACGATTTCCTTGTCAGGAAACAGTGCGTTACAGATATTAAGGCCCTTTATTCAGGTATTCCTAGCGTTTGAAGCACTTTCTTAGATATTAACCTGGGTTATCATTGTGAATTTCCCGAGTTGGGGTCTCTCTCTTCCAGTGCCTCAAGCTCCTTCCTTGTGAATTCCAATTTGGTGAAACAGCGTTTATTACAAATATACCAGCACTTTAACCGTTATTACCACTTGAAAGGCTACCCTACCTTTCACAGCGCTTTGGTTACAGATTCTCAGTATTTCAAAATTCAGTAGAGATGTTCGGGTTCGAAAACGTATTCCAGGAGTTCTAGAGTCACTCTGACAAATTCCCCTGGTCCCTTGTTTTGAGCTCTGAGAGTTTTCTTTTTAACACGGGTGTCATACCGGCTTTTTAAAGGCACGTTAAAACACCACTCGGATAAGCCGAAAGCGGATTGGCTCAGTGGATAGAGCGTCGGTCTGCGGACTGAAGGGTCCCGGGTTCGATTCCGGTCAAGGGCACGTCCATTGGTTGCGGACACATCCCCGGCAGGGGGTGTTTGCAGGAGGAGGCAGCGGGTCGATATGTTTCCAGCTCTCTGTCCCTCTGCTTTCCTCTCTGTAAAAAGTCAATAAGATATATTAAAAAACAAACAAACACACACAAAATACACTACTTGGGACCCTAGCCCAACTACCATTTTGATTTCATAGTGTTCTCCATACTTTCATACTATTCTATAGCTCTACGAAAATGAGTTTTGCAGTGTTTCACCAAAACCTTTTCCTGAAAACGCTAACTCCTTTGGACGGGAAAAATAAATGTAAACAGTGCCACACTCGGTTCTCAGCTGTTTGAACAACATTTCCCAGGGACAAAATTGTGCTGTTCTGATATTCAGGCTATTGGAATATGTGTTCCTAGTGTGTGAAGCACATTTCTCAATATTTCCCTAGTCTGGAGTTGTAAATCCTCAGTGCTACACTCCAATTTGTCCAGTGATTGAAGCTCATTCGTTGTGAATAGCCAACGTTACTACACCGTGACCGTAACCCTGTCCCTAACCCTCTGACCCCAACGCGAAACCTATGCCTAACCTGAGCCTGAACCCTACCCAGCCCCAACCCTTATCGTAACCCTAACCCTAGCCAGAACCCCAAGTCTCTAACCCGAACACCACAACGAACCTCGGTGACATCGTCACTCCCAGCGGGTCCCCTGGCCAAAGCATGATCACCTGGGATCAATGGAACCTGCCCACGTGGCCCCTCCCCCCTTGGTGACATCATCACTTCCGCTTTCATGGCCTTAGCAGGCTTCTTTCAAAGACGCCAACTCATGGCCCTGAATTATAAATGTAACCCGTATCCAACTCGGTTCTATGTTCTTGGAGCACGATTTCCTTGTCAGGAAACAGTGCGTTACAGATATTAAGGCCCTTTATTCAGGTATTCCTAGCGTTTGAAGCACTTTCTTAGATATTAACCTGGGTTATCATTGTGAATTTCCCGAGTTGGGGTCTCTCTCTTCCAGTGCCTCAAGCTCCTTCCTTGTGAATTCCAATTTGGTGAAACAGCGTTTATTACAAATATACCAGCACTTTAACCGTTATTACCACTTGAAAGGCTACCCTACCTTTCACAGCGCTTTGGTTACAGATTCTCAGTATTTCAAAATTCAGTAGAGATGTTCGGGTTCGAAAACGTATTCCAGGAGTTCTAGAGTCACTCTGACAAATTCCCCTGGTCCCTTGTTTTGAGCTCTGAGAGTTTTCTTTTTAACACGGGTGTCATACCGGCTTTTTAAAGGCACGTTAAAACACCACTCGGATAAGCCGAAAGCGGATTGGCTCAGTGGATAGAGCGTCGGTCTGCGGACTGAAGGGTCCCGGGTTCGATTCCGGTCAAGGGCACGTCCATTGGTTGCGGGCACATCCCTGGCAGGGGGTGATTGCAGGAGGAGGCAGCTGGTCGATATGTTTCCAGCTCTCTGTCCCTCTGCTTTCCTCTCTGTAAAAAGTCAATAAGATATATTAAAAAACTAACAAACACACACAAAATACACTACTTGGGACCCTAGCCCAACTACCATTTTGATTTCATAGTATTCTCCATACTTTCATACTATTCTATAGCTCTACGAAAATGAGTTTTGCAGTGTTTCACCAAAACCTTTTCCTGAAAACGCCAACTCCTTGGACGGGAAAAATAAATGTAAACAGTGCCACACTCGGTTCTCAGCTGTTTGAACAACATTTCCCAGGGACAAAATTGTGCTGTTCAGACATTCAGTCTATTGGAATATGTGTTCCTAGTGTGTGAAGCACATTTCTCAATATTTCCCTAGTCTGGAGTTGTAAATCCTCAGTGCTACACTCCAATTTGTCCAGTGATTGAAGCTCATTCGTTGTGAATAGCCAACGTTACTACACCGTGACCGTAACCCTGTCCCTAAGCCTCTGACCCCAACACTAAACCTATGCCTAACGTGAGCCTGAACCCTACCCAGCCCGAACCCTTATCGTAACCCTAACCCTAGCCAGAACCCCAAGTCTCTAACCCGAACACCACAACGAACCTCGGTGACATCGTCACTCCCAGCTGGTCCCCTGGCCAAAGCATGATCACCTGGGATCAATTGAACCTGCCCACGTGGCCCCTCCCCCCTTGGTGACATCATCACCTCCGCTTTCATGGCCTTAGCAGGCTTCATTCAAAGACGCCAACTCATGGCCCTGAAGTATAAATGTAACCAGTATCCAACTCGGTTCTATGTTCTTTGAGCAGGATTTCCTTGTCAGGAAACAGTGCGTTACAGATATTAAGGCCCTTTATTCACGTATTCCTAGCGTTTGAAGCACTTTCTTAGATATTAACCTGGGTTATCATTGTGAATTTCCCGAGTTGGGGTCTCTCTCTTCCAGTGTCTCAAGCTCCTTCCTTGTGAATTCCAATTTGGTGAAACAGCGTTTATTACAAATATACCAGCACTTTAACCGTTATTACCACTTGAAAGGCTACCCTACCTTTCACAGCGCTTTGGTTACAGATTCTCAGTATTTCAAAATTCAGTAGAGATGTTCGGGTTCGAAAACGTATTCCAGGAGTTCTAGAGTCACTCTGACAAATCCCCCTGGTCCGTTGTTTTGAGCTCTGAGAGTTTTCTTTTTAACACGGGTGTCATACCGGCTTTTTAAAGGCACGTTAAAACACCACTCGGATAAGCCGAAAGCGGATTGGCTCAGTGGATAGAGCGTCGGTCTGCGGACTGAAGGGTCCCGGGTTCGATTCCGGTCAAGGGCACGTCCATTGGTTGCGGGCACATCCCCGGCAGGGGGTGTTTGCAGGAGGAGGCAGCTGGTCGATATGTTTCCAGCTCTCTGTCCCTCTGCTTTCCTCTCTGTAAAAAGTCAATAAGATATATTAAAAAACAAACAAACACACACAAAATACACTACTTGGGACCCTAGCCCAACTACCATTTTGATTTCATAGTGTTCTCCATACTTTCATACTATTCTATAGCTCTACGAAAATGAGTTTTGCAGTGTTTCACCAAAACCTTTTCCTGAAAACGCCAACTCCTTGGACGGGAAAAATAAATGTAAACAGTGCCACACTCGGTTCTCAGCTGTTTGAACAACATTTCCCAGGGACAAAATTGTGCTGTTCAGACATTCAGTCTATTGGAATATGTGTTCCTAGTGTGTGAAGCACATTTCTCAATATTTCCCTAGTCTGGAGTTGTAAATCCTCAGTGCTACACTCCAATTTGTCCAGTGATTGAAGCTCATTCGTTGTGAATAGCCAACGTTACTACACCGTGACCGTAACCCTGTCCCTAAGCCTCTGACCCCAACACTAAACCTATGCCTAACGTGAGCCTGAACCCTACCCAGCCCGAACCCTTATCGTAACCCTAACCCTAGCCAGAACCCCAAGTCTCTAACCCGAACACCACAAAGAACCTCGGTGACATCGTCACTCCCAGCTGGTCCCCTGGCCAAAGCATGATCACCTGGGATCAATTGAACCTGCCCACGTGGCCCCTCCCCCCTTGGTGACATCATCACCTCCGCTTTCATGGCCTTAGCAGGCTTCATTCAAAGACGCCAACTCATGGCCCTGAAGTATAAATGTAACCAGTATCCAACTCGGTTCTATGTTCTTTGAGCAGGATTTCCTTGTCAGGAAACAGTGCGTTACAGATATTAAGGCCCTTTATTCACGTATTCCTAGCGTTTGAAGCACTTTCTTAGATATTAACCTGGGTTATCATTGTGAATTTCCCGAGTTGGGGTCTCTCTCTTCCAGTGTCTCAAGCTCCTTCCTTGTGAATTCCAATTTGGTGAAACAGCGTTTATTACAAATATACCAGCACTTTAACCGTTATTACCACTTGAAAGGCTACCCTACCTTTCACAGCGCTTTGGTTACAGATTCTCAGTATTTCAAAATTCAGTAGAGATGTTCGGGTTCGAAAACGTATTCCAGGAGTTCTAGAGTCACTCTGACAAATCCCCCTGGTCCGTTGTTTTGAGCTCTGAGAGTTTTCTTTTTAACACGGGTGTCATACCGGCTTTTTAAAGGCACGTTAAAACACCACTCGGATAAGCCGAAAGCGGATTGGCTCAGTGGATAGAGCGTCGGTCTGCGGACTGAAGGGTCCCGGGTTCGATTCCGGTCAAGGGCACGTCCATTGGTTGCGGGCACATCCCCGGCAGGGGGTGTTTGCAGGAGGAGGCAGCTGGTCGATATGTTTCCAGCTCTCTGTCCCTCTGCTTTCCTCTCTGTAAAAAGTCAATAAGATATATTAAAAAACAAACAAACACACACAAAATACACTACTTGGGACCCTAGCCCAACTACCATTTTGATTTCATAGTGTTCTCCATACTTTCATACTATTCTATAGCTCTACGAAAATGAGTTTTGCAGTGTTTCACCAAAACCTTTTCCAGAAAACGCAAACTCCTTTGGACGGGAAAAATAAATGTAAACAGTGCCACACTCGGTTCTCAGCTGTTTGAACAACATTTCCCAGGGACAAAATTGTGCTGTTCAGACATTCAGTCTATTGGAATATGTGTTCCTAGTGTGTGAAGCACATTTCTCAATATTTCCCTAATCTGGAGTTGTAAATCCTCAGTGCTACACTCCAATTTGTCCAGTGATTGAAGCTCATTCGTTGTGAATAGCCAACGTTACTACACCGTGACCGTAACCCTGTCCCTAAGCCTCTGACCCCAACCCTAAACCTATGCCTAACGTGAGCCTGAACCCTACCCAGCCCGAACCCTTATCGTAACCCTAACCCTAGCCAGAACCCCAAGTCTGTAACCCGAACACCACAAGGAACCTCGGTGACATCGTCACTCCCAGCGGGTCCCCTGGCCAAAGCATGATCACCTGGGATCAATGGAACCTGCCCACGTGGCCCCTCCCCCCTTGGTGACATCATCACTTCCGCTTTCATGGCCTTAGCAGGCTTCTTTCAAAGACGCCAACTCATGGCCCTGAATTATAAATGTAACCAGTATCCAACTCGGATCTATGTTCTTTGAGCACGATTTCCTTGTCAGGAAACAGTGCGTTACAGATATTAAGGCCCTTTATTCACGTATTCCTAGCGTTTGAAGCACTTTCTTAGATATTAACCTGGGTTATCATTGTGAATTTCCCGAGTTGGGGTCTCTCTCTTCCAGTGTCTCAAGCTCCTTCCTTGTGAATTCCAATTTGGTGAAACAGCGTTTATTACAAATATACCAGCACTTTAACCGTTATTACCACTTGAAAGGCTACCCTACCTTTCACAGCGCTTTGGTTACAGATTCTCAGTATTTCAAAATTCAGTAGAGATGTTCGGGTTCGAAAACGTATTCCAGGAGTTCTAGAGTCACTCTGACAAATCCCCCTGGTCCGTTGTTTTGAGCTCTGAGAGTTTTCTTTTTAACACGGGTGTCATACCGGCTTTTTAAAGGCACGTTAAAACACCACTCGAATAAGCCGAAAGCGGATTGGCTCAGTGGATAGAGCGTCGGTCTGCGGACTGAAGGGTCCCGGGTTCGATTCCGGTCAAGGCAACGTCCATTGGTTGCGGGCACATCCCCGGTAGGGGGTGTTTGCAGGAGGAGGCAGCTGGTCGATATGTTTCCAGCTCTCTGTCCCTCTGCTTTCCTCTCTGTAAAAAGTCAATAAGATATATTAAAAAACAAACAAACACACACAAAATACACTACTTGGGACCCTAGCCCAACTACCATTTTGATTTCATAGTGTTCTCCATACTTTCATACTATTCTATAGCTCTACGAAAATGAGTTTTGCAGTGTTTCACCAAAACCTTTTCCTGAAAACGCCAACTCCTTTGGACGGGAAAAATAAATGTAAACAGTGCCACACTCGGTTCTCAGCTGTTTGAACAACATTTCCCAGGGACAAAATTGTGCTGTTCAGACATTCAGTCTATTGGAATATGTGTTCCTAGTGTGTGAAGCACATTTCTCAATATTTCCCTAGTCTGGAGTTGTAAATCCTCAGTGCTACACTCCAATTTGTCCAGTGATTGAAGCTCATTCGTTGTGAATAGCCAACGTTACTACACCGTGACCGTAACCCTGTCCCTAAGCCTCTGACCCCAACCCTAAACCTATGCCTAACGTGAGCCTGAACCCTACCCAGCCCGAACCCTTATCGTAACCCTAACGCTAGCCAGAACCCCAATTCTCTAACCCTAACACCACAACGAACCTCGGTGACATGTCACTCCCAGCTGGTCCCATGGCCAAAGCATGATCACCTGGGATCAATTGAACCTGCCCACGTGGCCCCTCCCCCCTTGGTGACATCATCACTTCCACTTTCATGGCCTTAGCAGGCTTCTTTCAAAGACGCCAACTCATGGCCCTGAAGTATAAATGTAACCAGTATCCAACTCGGTTCTATGTTCTTTGAGCACGATTTCCTTGTCAGGAAACAGTGCGTTACAGATATTAAGGCCATTTATTGACGTATTCCTAGCGTTTGAAGCACTTTCTTAGATATTAACCTGGGTAATCATTGTGAATTTCCCGAGTTGGGGTCTCTCTCTTCCAGTGTCTCAAGCTCCTTCCTTGTGAATTCCAATTTGGTGAAACAGCGTTTATTACAAATATACCAGCACTTTAACCGTTATTACCACTTGAAAGTCTACCCTACCTTTCACAGCGCTTTGGTTACAGATTCTCAGTATTTCAAAATTCAGTAGAGATGTTCGGGTTCGAAAACGTATTCCAGGAGTTCTAGAGTCACTCTGACAAATCCCCCTGGTCCGTTGTTTTGAGCTCTGAGAGTTTTCTTTTTAACACGGGTGTCATACCGGCTTTTTAAAGGCACGTTAAAACACCACTCGGATAAGCCGAAAGCGGATTGGCTCAGTGGATAGAGCGTCGGTCTGCGGACTGAAGGGTCCCGGTTTCGATTCCGGTCAAGGGCACGTCCATTGGTTGCGGGCACATCCCCGGCAGGGGGTGTTTGCAGGAGGAGGCAGCTGGTCGATATGTTTCCAGCTCTCTGTCCCTCTGCTTTCCTCTCTGTAAAAAGTCAATAAGATATATTAAAAAACAAACAAACACACACAAAATACACTACTTGGGACCCTAGCCCAACTACCATTTTGATTTCATAGTGTTCTCCATACTTTCATACTATTCTATAGCTCTACGAAAATAAGTTTTGCAGTGTTTCACCAAAACCTTTTCCTGAAAACGCCAACTCCTTTGGACGGGAAAAATAAATGTAAACAGTGCCACACTCGGTTCTCAGCTGTTTGAACAACATTTCCCAGGGACAAAATTGTGCTGTTCAGACATTCAGTCTATTGGAATATGTGTTCCTAGTGTGTGAAGCACATTTCTCAATATTTCCCTAGTCTGGAGTTGTAAATCCTCAGTGCTACACTCGAATTTGTCCAGTGATTGAAGCTCATTCGTTGTGAATAGCCAACGTTACTACACCGTGACCGTAACCCTGTCCCTAAGCCTCTGACCCCAACCCTAAACCTATGCCTAACGTGAGCCTGAACCCTACCCAGCCCGAACCCTTATCGTAACCCTAACCCTAGCCAGAACCCCAATTCTCTAACCCTAACACCACAACGAACCTCGGTGACATCGTCACTCCCAGCTGGTCCCCTGGCCAAAGCATGATCACCTGGGATCAATTGAACCTGCCCACGTGGCCCCTCCCACCTTGGTGACATCATCACCTCCGCTTTCATGGCCTTAGCAGGCTTCTTTCAAAGACGCCAACTCATGGCCCTGAAGTATAAATGTAACCAGTATCCAACTTGGTTCTATGTTCTTTGAGCAGGATTTCCTTGTAAGGAAACAGTGCGTTACAGATATTAAGGCCCTTTATTCACGTATTCCTAGCGTTTGAAGCACTTTCCTAGATATTAACCTGGGTTATCATTGTGAATTTCCCGAGTTGGGGTCTCTCTCTTCCAGTGTCTCAAGCTCCTTCCTTGTGAATTCCAATTTGGTGAAACAGCGTTTATTACAAATATACCAGCACTTTAACCGTTATTACCACTTGAAAGTCTACCCTACCTTTCACAGCGCTTTGGTTACAGATTCTCAGTATTTCAAAATTCAGTAGAGATGTTCGGGTTCGAAAACGTATTCCAGGAGTTCTAGAGTCACTCTGACAAATCCCCCTGGTCCGTTGTTTTGAGCTCTGAGAGTTTTCTTTTTAACACGGGTGTCATACCGGCTTTTTAAAGGCACTTTAAACACCACTCGGATAAGCCGAAAGCGGATTGGCTCAGTGGATAGAGCGTCGGTCTGCGGACTGAAGGGTCCCGGGTTCGATTCCGGTCAAGGGCACGTCCATTGGTTGCGGGCACATCCCCGGCAGGGGGTGTTTGCAGGAGGAGGCAGCTGGTCGATATGTTTCCAGCTCTCTGTCCCTCTGCTTTCCTCTCTGTAAAAAGTCAATAAGATATATTAAAAAACAAACAAACACACACAAAATACACTACTTGGGACCCTAGCCCAACTACCATTTTGATTTCATAGTGTTCTCCATACTTTCATACTATTCTATAGCTCTACGAAAATGAGTTTTGCAGTGTTTCACCAAAACCTTTTCCTGAAAACGCCAACTCCTTGGACGGGAAAAATAAATGTAAACAGTGCCACACTCGGTTCTCAGCTGTTTGAACAACATTTCCCAGGGACAAAATTGTGCTGTTCAGACATTCAGTCTATTGGAATATGTGTTCCTAGTGTGTGAAGCACATTTCTCAATATTTCCCTAGTCTGGAGTTGTAAATCCTCAGTGCTACACTCCAATTTGTCCAGTGATTGAAGCTCATTCGTTGTGAATAGCCAACGTTACTACACCGTGACCGTAACCCTGTCCCTAAGCCTCTGACCCCAACACTAAACCTATGCCTAACGTGAGCCTGAACCCTACCCAGCCCGAACCCTTATCGTAACCCTAACCCTAGCCAGAACCCCAAGTCTCTAACCCGAACACCACAAAGAACCTCGGTGACATCGTCACTCCCAGCTGGTCCCCTGGCCAAAGCATGATCACCTGGGATCAATTGAACCTGCCCACGTGGCCCCTCCCCCCTTGGTGACATCATCACCTCCGCTTTCATGGCCTTAGCAGGCTTCATTCAAAGACGCCAACTCATGGCCCTGAAGTATAAATGTAACCAGTATCCAACTCGGTTCTATGTTCTTTGAGCAGGATTTCCTTGTCAGGAAACAGTGCGTTACAGATATTAAGGCCCTTTATTCACGTATTCCTAGCGTTTGAAGCACTTTCTTAGATATTAACCTGGGTTATCATTGTGAATTTCCCGAGTTGGGGTCTCTCTCTTCCAGTGTCTCAAGCTCCTTCCTTGTGAATTCCAATTTGGTGAAACAGCGTTTATTACAAATATACCAGCACTTTAACCGTTATTACCACTTGAAAGGCTACCCTACCTTTCACAGCGCTTTGGTTACAGATTCTCAGTATTTCAAAATTCAGTAGAGATGTTCGGGTTCGAAAACGTATTCCAGGAGTTCTAGAGTCACTCTGACAAATCCCCCTGGTCCGTTGTTTTGAGCTCTGAGAGTTTTCTTTTTAACACGGGTGTCATACCGGCTTTTTAAAGGCACGTTAAAACACCACTCGGATAAGCCGAAAGCGGATTGGCTCAGTGGATAGAGCGTCGGTCTGCGGACTGAAGGGTCCCGGGTTCGATTCCGGTCAAGGGCACGTCCATTGGTTGCGGGCACATCCCCGGCAGGGGGTGTTTGCAGGAGGAGGCAGCTGGTCGATATGTTTCCAGCTCTCTGTCCCTCTGCTTTCCTCTCTGTAAAAAGTCAATAAGATATATTAAAAAACAAACAAACACACACAAAATACACTACTTGGGACCCTAGCCCAACTACCATTTTGATTTCATAGTGTTCTCCATACTTTCATACTATTCTATAGCTCTACGAAAATGAGTTTTGCAGTGTTTCACCAAAACCTTTTCCAGAAAACGCAAACTCCTTTGGACGGGAAAAATAAATGTAAACAGTGCCACACTCGGTTCTCAGCTGTTTGAACAACATTTCCCAGGGACAAAATTGTGCTGTTCAGACATTCAGTCTATTGGAATATGTGTTCCTAGTGTGTGAAGCACATTTCTCAATATTTCCCTAATCTGGAGTTGTAAATCCTCAGTGCTACACTCCAATTTGTCCAGTGATTGAAGCTCATTCGTTGTGAATAGCCAACGTTACTACACCGTGACCGTAACCCTGTCCCTAAGCCTCTGACCCCAACCCTAAACCTATGCCTAACGTGAGCCTGAACCCTACCCAGCCCGAACCCTTATCGTAACCCTAACCCTAGCCAGAACCCCAAGTCTGTAACCCGAACACCACAAGGAACCTCGGTGACATCGTCACTCCCAGCGGGTCCCCTGGCCAAAGCATGATCACCTGGGATCAATGGAACCTGCCCACGTGGCCCCTCCCCCCTTGGTGACATCATCACTTCCGCTTTCATGGCCTTAGCAGGCTTCTTTCAAAGACGCCAACTCATGGCCCTGAATTATAAATGTAACCAGTATCCAACTCGGATCTATGTTCTTTGAGCACGATTTCCTTGTCAGGAAACAGTGCGTTACAGATATTAAGGCCCTTTATTCACGTATTCCTAGCGTTTGAAGCACTTTCTTAGATATTAACCTGGGTTATCATTGTGAATTTCCCGAGTTGGGGTCTCTCTCTTCCAGTGTCTCAAGCTCCTTCCTTGTGAATTCCAATTTGGTGAAACAGCGTTTATTACAAATATACCAGCACTTTAACCGTTATTACCACTTGAAAGGCTACCCTACCTTTCACAGCGCTTTGGTTACAGATTCTCAGTATTTCAAAATTCAGTAGAGATGTTCGGGTTCGAAAACGTATTCCAGGAGTTCTAGAGTCACTCTGACAAATCCCCCTGGTCCGTTGTTTTGAGCTCTGAGAGTTTTCTTTTTAACACGGGTGTCATACCGGCTTTTTAAAGGCACGTTAAAACACCACTCGAATAAGCCGAAAGCGGATTGGCTCAGTGGATAGAGCGTCGGTCTGCGGACTGAAGGGTCCCGGGTTCGATTCCGGTCAAGGCAACGTCCATTGGTTGCGGGCACATCCCCGGTAGGGGGTGTTTGCAGGAGGAGGCAGCTGGTCGATATGTTTCCAGCTCTCTGTCCCTCTGCTTTCCTCTCTGTAAAAAGTCAATAAGATATATTAAAAAACAAACAAACACACACAAAATACACTACTTGGGACCCTAGCCCAACTACCAT
The DNA here is from genome assembly GCF_951640355.1 of Cnephaeus nilssonii. NCBI lineage: Eukaryota > Metazoa > Chordata > Mammalia > Chiroptera > Vespertilionidae > Cnephaeus > Cnephaeus nilssonii. The sequence continues at coordinate 176,490 of NW_027645539.1, read as the reverse complement.
TTTGATTTCATAGTGTTCTCCATACTTTCATACTATTCTATAGCTCTACGAAAATGAGTTTTGCAGTGTTTCACCAAAACCTTTTCCTGAAAACGCCAACTCCTTTGGACGGGAAAAATAAATGTAAACAGTGCCACACTCGGTTCTCAGCTGTTTGAACAACATTTCCCAGGGACAAAATTGTGCTGTTCAGACATTCAGTCTATTGGAATATGTGTTCCTAGTGTGTGAAGCACATTTCTCAATATTTCCCTAGTCTGGAGTTGTAAATCCTCAGTGCTACACTCCAATTTGTCCAGTGATTGAAGCTCATTCGTTGTGAATAGCCAACGTTACTACACCGTGACCGTAACCCTGTCCCTAAGCCTCTGACCCCAACCCTAAACCTATGCCTAACGTGAGCCTGAACCCTACCCAGCCCGAACCCTTATCGTAACCCTAACGCTAGCCAGAACCCCAATTCTCTAACCCTAACACCACAACGAACCTCGGTGACATGTCACTCCCAGCTGGTCCCATGGCCAAAGCATGATCACCTGGGATCAATTGAACCTGCCCACGTGGCCCCTCCCCCCTTGGTGACATCATCACTTCCACTTTCATGGCCTTAGCAGGCTTCTTTCAAAGACGCCAACTCATGGCCCTGAAGTATAAATGTAACCAGTATCCAACTCGGTTCTATGTTCTTTGAGCACGATTTCCTTGTCAGGAAACAGTGCGTTACAGATATTAAGGCCATTTATTGACGTATTCCTAGCGTTTGAAGCACTTTCTTAGATATTAACCTGGGTAATCATTGTGAATTTCCCGAGTTGGGGTCTCTCTCTTCCAGTGTCTCAAGCTCCTTCCTTGTGAATTCCAATTTGGTGAAACAGCGTTTATTACAAATATACCAGCACTTTAACCGTTATTACCACTTGAAAGTCTACCCTACCTTTCACAGCGCTTTGGTTACAGATTCTCAGTATTTCAAAATTCAGTAGAGATGTTCGGGTTCGAAAACGTATTCCAGGAGTTCTAGAGTCACTCTGACAAATCCCCCTGGTCCGTTGTTTTGAGCTCTGAGAGTTTTCTTTTTAACACGGGTGTCATACCGGCTTTTTAAAGGCACGTTAAAACACCACTCGGATAAGCCGAAAGCGGATTGGCTCAGTGGATAGAGCGTCGGTCTGCGGACTGAAGGGTCCCGGTTTCGATTCCGGTCAAGGGCACGTCCATTGGTTGCGGGCACATCCCCGGCAGGGGGTGTTTGCAGGAGGAGGCAGCTGGTCGATATGTTTCCAGCTCTCTGTCCCTCTGCTTTCCTCTCTGTAAAAAGTCAATAAGATATATTAAAAAACAAACAAACACACACAAAATACACTACTTGGGACCCTAGCCCAACTACCATTTTGATTTCATAGTGTTCTCCATACTTTCATACTATTCTATAGCTCTACGAAAATAAGTTTTGCAGTGTTTCACCAAAACCTTTTCCTGAAAACGCCAACTCCTTTGGACGGGAAAAATAAATGTAAACAGTGCCACACTCGGTTCTCAGCTGTTTGAACAACATTTCCCAGGGACAAAATTGTGCTGTTCAGACATTCAGTCTATTGGAATATGTGTTCCTAGTGTGTGAAGCACATTTCTCAATATTTCCCTAGTCTGGAGTTGTAAATCCTCAGTGCTACACTCGAATTTGTCCAGTGATTGAAGCTCATTCGTTGTGAATAGCCAACGTTACTACACCGTGACCGTAACCCTGTCCCTAAGCCTCTGACCCCAACCCTAAACCTATGCCTAACGTGAGCCTGAACCCTACCCAGCCCGAACCCTTATCGTAACCCTAACCCTAGCCAGAACCCCAATTCTCTAACCCTAACACCACAACGAACCTCGGTGACATCGTCACTCCCAGCTGGTCCCCTGGCCAAAGCATGATCACCTGGGATCAATTGAACCTGCCCACGTGGCCCCTCCCACCTTGGTGACATCATCACCTCCGCTTTCATGGCCTTAGCAGGCTTCTTTCAAAGACGCCAACTCATGGCCCTGAAGTATAAATGTAACCAGTATCCAACTTGGTTCTATGTTCTTTGAGCAGGATTTCCTTGTAAGGAAACAGTGCGTTACAGATATTAAGGCCCTTTATTCACGTATTCCTAGCGTTTGAAGCACTTTCCTAGATATTAACCTGGGTTATCATTGTGAATTTCCCGAGTTGGGGTCTCTCTCTTCCAGTGTCTCAAGCTCCTTCCTTGTGAATTCCAATTTGGTGAAACAGCTTTTATTACAAATATACCAGCACTTTAACCGTTATTACCACTTGAAAGGCTACCCTACCTTTCACAGCGCTTTGGTTACAGATTCTCAGTATTTCAAAATTCAGTAGAGATGTTCGGGTTCGAAAACGTATTCCAGGAGTTCTAGAGTCACTCTGACAAATCCCCCTGGTCCGTTGTTTTGAGCTCTGAGAGTTTTCTTTTTAACACGGGTGTCATACCGGCTTTTTAAAGGCACGTTAAAACACCACTCGGATAAGCCGAAATGGATTGGCTCAGTGGATAGAGCGTCGGTCTGCGGACTGAAGGGTCCCGGGTTGATTCCGGTCAAGGGCACGTCCATTGGTTGCGGGCACATCCCCGGCAGGGGGTGTTTGCAGGAGGAGGCAGCTGGTCGATATGTTTCCAGCTCTCTGTCCCTCTGCTTTCCTCTCTGTAAAAAGTCAATAAGATATATTAAAAAACAAACAAACAAACACAAAATACACTACTTGGGACCCTAGCCCAACTACCATTTTGATTTCATAGTGTTCTCCATACTTTCATACTATTCTATAGCTCTACGAAAATGAGTTTTGCAGTGTTTCACCAAAACCTTTTCCTGAAAACGCCAACTCCTTTGGACGGGAAAAATAAATGTAAACAGTGCCACACTCGGTTCTCAGCTGTTTGAACAACATTTCCCAGGGACAAAATTGTGCTGTTCAGACATTCAGTCTATTGGAATATGTGTTCCTAGTGTGTGAAGCACATTTCTCAATATTTCCCTAGTCTGGAGTTGTAAATCCTCAGTGCTACACTCCAATTTGTCCAGTGATTGAAGCTCATTCGTTGTGAATAGCCAACGTTACTACACCGTGACCGTAACCCTGTCCCTACGCCTCTGACCCCAACCCTAAACCTCTGCCTAACGTGAGCCTGAACCCTACCCAGCCCGAACCCTTATCGTAACCCTAACCCTAGCCAGAACCCCAATTCTCTAACCCTAACACCACAACGAACCTCGGTGACATCGTCACTCCCAGCTGGTCCCCTGGCCAAAGCATGATTACCTGGGATCAATTGAACCTGCCCACGTGGCGCCTCCCCCCTTGGAGACATCATCACCTCCGCTTTCATGGCCTTAGCAGGCTTCTTTCAAAGACGCCAACTCATGGCCCTGAAGTATAAATGTAACCAGTATCCAACTCGGTTCTATGTTCTTTGAGCAGGATTTCCTTGTCAGGAAACAGTGCGTTACAGATATTAAGGCCCTTTATTCACGTATTCCTAGCGTTTGAAGCACTTTCTTAGATATTAACCTGGGTTATCATTGTGAATTTCCCGAGTTGGGGTCTCTCTCTTCCAGTGTCTCAAGCTCCTTACTTATGAATTCCAATTTGGTGAAACAGCGTTTATTACAAATATACCAGCACTTTAACCGTTATTACCACTTGAAAGGCTACCCTACCTTTCACAGCGCTTTGGTTACAGATTCTCAGTATTTCAAAATTCAGTAGAGATGTTCGGGTTCGAAAACGTATTCCAGGAGTTCTAGAGTCACTCTGACAAATCCCCCTGGTCCGTTGTTTTGAGCTCTGAGAGTTTTCTTTTTAACACGGGTGTCATACCGGCTTTTTAAAGGCACTTTAAACACCACTCGGATAAGCCGAAATGGATTGGCTCAGTGGATAGAGCGTCGGTCTGCGGACTGAAGGGTCCCGGTTTCGATTCCGGTCAAGGGCACGTCCATTGGTTGCGGGCACATCCCCGGCAGGGGGTGTTTGCAGGAGGAGGCAGCTGGTCGATATGTTTCCAGCTCTCTGTCCCTCTGCTTTCCTCTCTGTAAAAAGTCAATAAGATATATTAAAAAACAAACAAACACACACAAAATACACTACTTGGGACCCTAGCCCAACTACCATTTTGATTTCATAGTGTTCTCCATACTTTCATACTATTCTATAGCTCTACGAAAATAAGTTTTGCAGTGTTTCACCAAAACCTTTTCCTGAAAACGCCAACTCCTTTGGACGGGAAAAATAAATGTAAACAGTGCCACACTCGGTTCTCAGCTGTTTGAACAACATTTCCCAGGGACAAAATTGTGCTGTTCAGACATTCAGTCTATTGGAATATGTGTTCCTAGTGTGTGAAGCACATTTCTCAATATTTCCCTAGTCTGGAGTTGTAAATCCTCAGTGCTACACTCGAATTTGTCCAGTGATTGAAGCTCATTCGTTGTGAATAGCCAACGTTACTACACCGTGACCGTAACCCTGTCCCTAAGCCTCTGACCCCAACCCTAAACCTATGCCTAACGTGAGCCTGAACCCTACCCAGCCCGAACCCTTATCGTAACCCTAACCCTAGCCAGAACCCCAATTCTCTAACCCTAACACCACAACGAACCTCGGTGACATCGTCACTCCCAGCTGGTCCCCTGGCCAAAGCATGATCACCTGGGATCAATTGAACCTGCCCACGTGGCCCCTCCCACCTTGGTGACATCATCACCTCCGCTTTCATGGCCTTAGCAGGCTTCTTTCAAAGACGCCAACTCATGGCCCTGAAGTATAAATGTAACCAGTATCCAACTTGGTTCTATGTTCTTTGAGCAGGATTTCCTTGTAAGGAAACAGTGCGTTACAGATATTAAGGCCCTTTATTCACGTATTCCTAGCGTTTGAAGCACTTTCTTAGATATTAACCTGGGTTATCATTGTGAATTTCCCGAGTTGGGGTCTCTCTCTTCCAGTGTCTCAAGCTCCTTCCTTGTGAATTCCAATTTGGTGAAACAGCGTTTATTACAAATATACCAGCACTTTAACCGTTATTACCACTTGAAAGGCTACCCTACCTTTCACAGCGCTTTGGTTACAGATTCTCAGTATTTCAAAATTCAGTAGAGATGTTCGGGTTCGAAAACGTATTCCAGGAGTTCTAGAGTCACTCTGACAAATCCCCCTGGTCCGTTGTTTTGAGCTCTGAGAGTTTTCTTTTTAACACGGGTGTCATACCGGCTTTTTAAAGGCACGTTAAAACACCACTCGGATAAGCCGAAATGGATTGGCTCAGTGGATAGAGCGTCGGTCTGCGGACTGAAGGGTCCCGGGTTGATTCCGGTCAAGGGCACGTCCATTGGTTGCGGGCACATCCCCGGCAGGGGGTGTTTGCAGGAGGAGGCAGCTGGTCGATATGTTTCCAGCTCTCTGTCCCTCTGCTTTCCTCTCTGTAAAAAGTCAATAAGATATATTAAAAAACAAACAAACAAACACAAAATACACTACTTGGGACCCTAGCCCAACTACCATTTTGATTTCATAGTGTTCTCCATACTTTCATACTATTCTATAGCTCTACGAAAATGAGTTTTGCAGTGTTTCACCAAAACCTTTTCCTGAAAACGCCAACTCCTTTGGACGGGAAAAATAAATGTAAACAGTGCCACACTCGGTTCTCAGCTGTTTGAACAACATTTCCCAGGGACAAAATTGTGCTGTTCAGACATTCAGTCTATTGGAATATGTGTTCCTAGTGTGTGAAGCACATTTCTCAATATTTCCCTAGTCTGGAGTTGTAAATCCTCAGTGCTACACTCCAATTTGTCCAGTGATTGAAGCTCATTCGTTGTGAATAGCCAACGTTACTACACCGTGACCGTAACCCTGTCCCTACGCCTCTGACCCCAACCCTAAACCTCTGCCTAACGTGAGCCTGAACCCTACCCAGCCCGAACCCTTATCGTAACCCTAACCCTAGCCAGAACCCCAATTCTCTAACCCTAACACCACAACGAACCTCGGTGACATCGTCACTCCCAGCTGGTCCCCTGGCCAAAGCATGATTACCTGGGATCAATTGAACCTGCCCACGTGGCGCCTCCCCCCTTGGAGACATCATCACCTCCGCTTTCATGGCCTTAGCAGGCTTCTTTCAAAGACGCCAACTCATGGCCCTGAAGTATAAATGTAACCAGTATCCAACTCGGTTCTATGTTCTTTGAGCAGGATTTCCTTGTCAGGAAACAGTGCGTTACAGATATTAAGGCCCTTTATTCACGTATTCCTAGCGTTTGAAGCACTTTCTTAGATATTAACCTGGGTTATCATTGTGAATTTCCCGAGTTGGGGTCTCTCTCTTCCAGTGTCTCAAGCTCCTTACTTATGAATTCCAATTTGGTGAAACAGCGTTTATTACAAATATACCAGCACTTTAACCGTTATTACCACTTGAAAGGCTACCCTACCTTTCACAGCGCTTTGGTTACAGATTCTCAGTATTTCAAAATTCAGTAGAGATGTTCGGGTTCGAAAACGTATTCCAGGAGTTCTAGAGTCACTCTGACAAATCCCCCTGGTCCGTTGTTTTGAGCTCTGAGAGTTTTCTTTTTAACACGGGTGTCATACCGGCTTTTTAAAGGCACGTTAAAACACCACTCGGATAAGCCGAAATGGATTGGCTCAGTGGATAGAGCGTCGGTCTGCGGACTGAAGGGTCCCGGGTTGATTCCGGTCAAGGGCACGTCCATTGGTTGCGGGCACATCCCCGGCAGGGGGTGTTTGCAGGAGGAGGCAGCTGGTCGATATGTTTCCAGCTCTCTGTCCCTCTGCTTTCCTCTCTGTAAAAAGTCAATAAGATATATTAAAAAACAAACAAACAAACACAAAATACACTACTTGGGACCCTAGCCCAACTACCATTTTGATTTCATAGTGTTCTCCATACTTTCATACTATTCTATAGCTCTACGAAAATGAGTTTTGCAGTGTTTCACCAAAACCTTTTCCTGAAAACGCCAACTCCTTTGGACGGGAAAAATAAATGTAAACAGTGCCACACTCGGTTCTCAGCTGTTTGAACAACATTTCCCAGGGACAAAATTGTGCTGTTCAGACATTCAGTCTATTGGAATATGTGTTCCTAGTGTGTGAAGCACATTTCTCAATATTTCCCTAGTCTGGAGTTGTAAATCCTCAGTGCTACACTCGAATTTGTCCAGTGATTGAAGCTCATTCGTTGTGAATAGCCAACGTTACTACACCGTGACCGTAACCCTGTCCCTACGCCTCTGACCCCAACCCTAAACCTCTGCCTAACGTGAGCCTGAACCCTACCCAGCCCGAACCCTTATCGTAACCCTAACCCTAGCCAGAACCCCAATTCTCTAACCCTAACACCACAACGAACCTCGGTGACATCGTCACTCCCAGCTGGTCCCCTGGCCAAAGCATGATTACCTGGGATCAATTGAACCTGCCCACGTGGCGCCTCCCCCCTTGGAGACATCATCACCTCCGCTTTCATGGCCTTAGCAGGCTTCTTTCAAAGACGCCAACTCATGGCCCTGAAGTATAAATGTAACCAGTATCCAACTCGGTTCTATGTTCTTTGAGCAGGATTTCCTTGTCAGGAAACAGTGCGTTACAGATATTAAGGCCCTTTATTCACGTATTCCTAGCGTTTGAAGCACTTTCTTAGATATTAACCTGGGTTATCATTGTGAATTTCCCGAGTTGGGGTCTCTCTCTTCCAGTGTCTCAAGCTCCTTACTTATGAATTCCAATTTGGTGAAACAGCGTTTATTACAAATATACCAGCACTTTAACCGTTATTACCACTTGAAAGGCTACCCTACCTTTCACAGCGCTTTGGTTACAGATTCTCAGTATTTCAAAATTCAGTAGAGATGTTCGGGTTCGAAAACGTATTCCAGGAGTTCTAGAGTCACTCTGACAAATCCCCCTGGTCCGTTGTTTTGAGCTCTGAGAGTTTTCTTTTTAACACGGGTGTCATACCGGCTTTTTAAAGGCACTTTAAACACCACTCGGATAAGCCGAAATGGATTGGCTCAGTGGATAGAGCGTCGGTCTGCGGACTGAAGGGTCCCGGGTTCGATTCCGGTCAAGGGCACGTCCATTGGTTGTGGGCACATCCCCGGCAGGGGGTGTTTGCAGGAGGAGGCAGCTGGTCGATATGTTTCCAGCTCTCTGTCCCTCTGCTTTCCTCTCTGTAAAAAGTCAATAAGATATATTAAAAAACAAACAAACACACACAAAATACACTACTTGGGACCCTAGCCCAACTACCATTTTGATTTCATAGTGTTCTCCATACTTTCATACTATTCTATAGCTCTACGAAAATGAGTTTTGCAGTGTTTCACCAAAACCTTTTCCTGAAAACGCCAACTCCTTTGGACGGGAAAAATAAATGTAAACAGTGCCACACTCGGTTCTCAGCTGTTTGAACAACATTTCCCAGGGACAAAATTGTGCTGTTCAGACATTCAGTCTATTGGAATATGTGTTCCTAGTGTGTGAAGCACATTTCTCAATATTTCCCTAGTCTGGAGTTGTAAATCCTCAGTGCTACACTCCAATTTGTCCAGTGATTGAAGCTCATTCGTTGTGAATAGCCAACGTTACTCACCGTGACCGTAACCCTGTCCCTAACCCTCTGACCCCAACGCTAAACCTATGCCTAACCTGAGCCTGAACCCTACCCAGCCCGAACCCTTATCGTAACCCTAACCCTAGCCAGAACCCCAAGTCTCTAACCCGAACACCACAACGAACCTCGGTGACATCGTCACTCCCAGCGGGTCCCCTGGCCAAAGCATGATCACCTGGGATCAATGGAACCTGCCCACGTGGCCCCTCCCCCCTTGGTGACATCATCACTTCCGCTTTCATGGCCTTAGCAGGCTTCTTTCAAAGACGCCAACTCATGGCCCTGAATTATAAATGTAACCCGTATCCAACTCGGTTCTATGTTCTTGGAGCACGATTTCCTTGTCAGGAAACAGTGCGTTACAGATATTAAGGCCCTTTATTCAGGTATTCCTAGCGTCTGAAGCACTTTCTTAGATATTAACCTGGGTTATCATTGTGAATTATCCCGAGTTGGGGTCTCTCTCTTCCAGTGTCTCAAGCTCCTTCGTTGTGAATTCCAATTTGGTGAAACAGCGTTTATAACAAATATACCAGCACTTTAACCGTTATTACCACTTGAAAGTCTACCCTACCTTTCACAGCGCTTTGGTTACAGACTCTCAGTATTTCAAAATTCAGTACAGATGTTCGGATTCGAAAACGTATTCCAGGAGTTCTAGAGTCACTCTGACACATCCCCCTGGTCCGTTGTTTTGAGCTTTGAGAGTTTTCTTTTTAACACGGGTGTCATACCGGCTTTTTAAAGGCACGTTAAAACACCGCTCAGAGAAGCCGAAAGCGGTTTGGCTCAGTGGATAGAGCGTCGGTCTGCGGACTGAAGGGTCCCGGTTTCGATTCCGGTCAAGGGCACGTCCATTGGTTGCGGGCACATCCCCGGCAGGGGGTGTTTGCAGGAGGAGGCAGCTGGTCGATATGTTTCCAGCTCTCTGTCCCTCTGCTTTCCTCTCCGTACAAAGTCAATAAGATATATTAAAAAACAAACAAACAAACACAAAATACACTACTTGGGACCCTAGCCCAACTACCATTTTGATTTCATAGTGTTCTCCATACTTTCATACTATTCTATAGCTCTACGAAAATGAGTTTTGCAGTGTTTCACCAAAACCTTTTCCTGAAAACGCCAACTCCTTTGGACGGGAAAAATAAATGTAAACAGTGCCACACTCGGTTCTCAGCTGTTTGAACAACATTTCCCAGGGACAAAATTGTGCTGTTCAGACATTCAGTCTATTGGAATATGTGTTCCTAGTGTGTGAAGCACATTTCTCAATATTTCCCTAGTCTGGAGTTGTAAATCCTCAGTGCTACACTCCAATTTGTCCAGTGAATGAAGCTCATTCATTGTGAATAGCCAACGTTACTACACCGTGACCGTAACCCTGTCCCTACGCCTCTGACCCCAACCCTAAACCTATGCCTAACGTGAGGCTGAACCCTACCCAGCCCGAACCCTTATCATAACCCTAACCCTAGCCAGAACCCCAATTCTCTAACCCTAACACCACAACGAACCTCGGTGACATCGTCACTCCCAGCTGGTCCCCTGGCCAAAGCATGATCACCTGGGATCAATGGAACCTGCCCACGTGGCCCCTCCCCCCTTGGTGACATCATCACCTCCGCTTTCATGGCCTTAGCAGGCTTCTTTCAAAGACGCCAACTCATGGCCCTGAAGTATAAATGTAACCCGTATCCAACTCGGTTCTATGTTCTTGGAGCACGATTTCCTTGTCAGGAAACAGTGCGTTACAGATATTAAGGCCCTTTATTCAGGTATTCCTAGCGTCTGAAGCACTTTCTTAGATATTAACCTGGGTTATCATTGTGAATTATCCCGAGTTGGGGTCTCTCTCTTCCAGTGTCTCAAGCTCCTTCGTTGTGAATTCCAATTTGGTGAAACAGCGTTTATAACAAATATACCAGCACTTTAACCGTTATTACCACTTGAAAGTCTACCCTACCTTTCACAGCGCTTTGGTTACAGACTCTCAGTATTTCAAAATTCAGTAGAGATGTTCGGGTTCGAAAACGTATTCCAGGAGTTCTAGAGTCACTCTGACAAATCCCCCTGGTCCGTTGTTTTGAGCTCTGAGAGTTTTCTTTTTAACACGGGTGTCATACCGGCTTTTTAAAGGCACGTTAAAACACCGCTCGGAGAAGCCGAAAGCGGTTTGGCTCAGTGGATAGAGCGTCGGTCTGCGGACTGAAGGGTCCCGGGTTCGATTCCGGTCAAGGGCACGTCCATTGGTTGCGGGCACATCCCCGGCAGGGGGTGTTTGCAGGAGGAGGCAGCTGGTCGATATGTTTCCAGCTCTCTGTCCCTCTGCTTTCCTCTCCGTACAAAGTCAATAAGATATATTAAAAAACAAACAAACAAACACAAAATACACTACTTGGGACCCTAGCCCAACTACCATTTTCATTTCATAGTGTTCTCCATACTTTCATACTATTCTATAGCTCTACGAAAATGAGTTTTGCAGTGTTTCACCAAAACCTTTTCCTGAAAACGCCAACTCCTTTGGACGGGAAAAATAAATGTAAACAGTGCCACACTCGGTTCTCAGCTGTTTGAACAACATTTCCCAGGGACAAAATTGTGCTGTTCCGATATTCAGGCTATTGGAATATGTGTTCCTAGTGTGTGAAGCACATTTCTCAATATTTCCCTAGTCTGGAGTTGTAAATCCGCAGTGCTACACTCAAATTTGTCCAGTGATTGAAGCTCATTCGTTGTGAATAGCCAACGTTACTACACCGTGACCGTAACCCTGTCCCTAACCCTCTGACCCCAACGCTAAACCTATGCCTAACCTGAGCCTGAACCCTACCCAGCCTGAACCCTTATGGTAACCCTAACCCTAGCCAGAACCCCAAGTCTCTAACCCGAACACCACAACGAACCTCGGTGACATCGTCACTCCCAACGGGTCCCCTGGCCAAAGCATGATCACCTGGGATCAATGGAACCTGCCCACGTGGCCCCTCCCCCCTTGGTGACATCATCACTTCCGCTTTCATGGCCTTAGCAGGCTTCTTTCAAAGACGCCAACTCATGGCCCAGAATTATAAATGTAACCCGTATCCAACTCGGTTCTATGTTCTTTGAGCACGATTTCCTTGTCAGGAAACAGTGCGTTACAGATATTAAGGCCCTTTATTCAGGTATTCCTAGCGTCTGAAGCACTTTCTTAGATATTAACCTGGGTTATCATTGTGAATTATCCCGAGTTGGGGTCTCTCTCTTCCAGTGTCTCAAGCTCCTTCGTTGTGAATTCCAATTTGGTGAAACAGCGTTTATAACAAATATACCAGCACTTTAACCGTTATTACCACTTGAAAGGCTACCCTACCTTTCACAGCGCTTTGGTTACAGATTCTCAGTATTTCAAAATTCAGTAGAGATGTTCGGGTTCGAAAACGTATTCCAGGAGTTCTAGAGTCACTCTGACAAATCCCCCTGGTCCGTTGTTTTGAGCTCTGAGAGTTTTCTTTTTAACACGGGTGTCATACCGGCTTTTTAAAGGCACGTTAAAACACCACTCGGATAAGCCGAAAGCGGTTTAGCTCAGTGGATAGAGCGTCGGTCTGCGGACTGAAGGGTCCCGGGTTCGATTCCGGTCAAGGGCACGTCCATTGGTTGCGGGCACATCCCCGGCAGGGGGTGTTTGCAGGAGGAGGCAGCTGGTCCATACGTTTCCAGCTCTCTGTCCCTCTGCTTTCCTCTCTGTAAAAAGTCAATAAGATATATTAAAAAACAAACAAACACACACAACATACACTACTTGGGACCCTAGCCCAACTACCATTTTGATTTCATAGTGTTCTCCATACTTTCATACTATTCTATAGCTCTACGAAAATGAGTTTTGCAGTGTTTCACCAAAACCTTTTCCTGAAAACGCCAACTCCTTTGGACGGGAAAAATAAATGTAAACAGTGCCACACTCGGTTCTCAGCTGTTTGAACAACATTTCCCAGGGACAAAGTTGTGCTGTTCAGACATTCAGTCTATTGGAATATGTGTTCCTAGTGTGTGAAGAACATTTCTCAATATTTCCCTAGTCTGGAGTTGTAAATCCTCAGTGCTACACTCCAATTTGTCCAGTGATTGAAGCTCATTCGTTGTGAATAGCCAACGTTACTACACCGTGACCGTAACCCTGTCCCTACGCCTCTGACCCCAACCCTAAACCTATGCCTAACATGAGCCTGAACCCTACCCAGCCCGAACCCTTATCGTAACCCTAACCCTAGCCAGAACCCCAATTCTCTAACCCTAACACCACAACGAACCTCGGTGACATCGTCACTCCCAGCTGGTCCCCTGGCCAAAGCATGATCACCTGGGATCAATTGAACCTGCCCACGTGGCCCCTCCCACCTTGGTGACATCATCACCTCCGCTTTCATGGCCTTAGCAGGCTTCTTTCAAAGACGCCAACTCATGGCCCTGAAGTATAAATGTAACCAGTATCCAACTCGGTTCTATGTTCTTTGAGCAGGATTTCCTTGTCAGGAAACAGTGCGTTACAGATATTAAGGCCCTTTATTCACGTATTCCTAGCGTTTGAAGCACTTTCTTAGATATTAACCTAGGTTATCATTGTGAATTTCCCGAGTTGGGGTCTCTCTCTTCCAGTGTCTCAATCTCCTTCCTTGTGAATTCCAATTTGGTGAAACAGCGTTTATTACAAATATACCAGCACTTTAACCGTTATTACCACTTGAAAGGCTACCCTACCTTTCACAGCGCTTTGGTTACAGATTCTCAGTATTTCAAAATTCAGTAGAGATGTTCGGGTTCGAAAACGTATTCCAGGAGTTCTAGAGTCACTCTGACAAATCCCCCTGGTCCGTTGTTTTGAGCTCTGAGAGTTTTCTTTTTAACACGGGTGTCATACCGGCTTTTTAAAGGCACGTTAAAACACCGCTCGGTGAAGCCGAAAGCGGTTTGGCTCAGTGGATAGAGCGTCGGTCTGCGGACTGAAGGGTCCCGGGTTCGATTCCGGTCAAGGGCACGTCCATTGGTTGCGGGCACATCCCCGGCAGGGGGTGTTTGCAGGAGGAGGCAGCTGGTCCATACGTTTCCAGCTCTCTGTCCCTCTGCTTTCCTCTCTGTAAAAAGTCAATAAGATATATTAAAAAACAAACAAACACACACAACATACACTACTTGGGACCCTAGCCCAACTACCATTTTGATTTCATAGTGTTCTCCATACTTTCATACTATTCTATAGCTCTACGAAAATGAGTTTTGCAGTGTTTCACCAAAACCTTTTCCTGAAAACGCCAACTCCTTTGGACGAGAAAAATAAATGTAAACAGTGCCACACTCGGTTCTCAGCTGTTTGAACAACATTTCCCAGGGACAAAATTGTGCTGTTCAGACATTCAGTCTATTGGAATATGTGTTCCTAGTGTGTGAAGAACATTTCTCAATATTTCCCTAGTCTGGAGTTGTAAATCCTCAGTGCTACACTCCAATTTGTCCAGTGATTGAAGCTCATTCGTTGTGAATAGCCAACGTTACTACACCGTGACCGTAACCCTGTCCCTACGCCTCTGACCCCAACCCTAAACCTATGCCTAACATGAGCCTGAACCCTACCCAGCCCGAACCCTTATCGTAACCCTAACCCTAGCCAGAACCCCAATTCTCTAACCCTAACACCACAACGAACCTCGGTGACATCGTCACTCCCAGCTGGTCCCCTGGCCAAAGCATGATCACCTGGGATCAATTGAACCTGCCCACGTGGCCCCTCCCACCTTGGTGACATCATCACCTCCGCTTTCATGGCCTTAGCAGGCTTCTTTCAAAGATGCCAACTCATGGCCCTGAAGTATAAATGTAACCAGTATCCAACTCGGTTCTATGTTCTTTGAGCAGGATTTCCTTGTCAGGAAACAGTGCGTTACAGATATTAAGGCCCTTTATTCACGTATTCCTAGCGTTTGAAGCACTTTCTTAGATATTAACCTGGGTTATCATTGTGAATTTCCCGAGTTGGGGTCTCTCTCTTCCAGTGTCTCAATCTCCTTCCTTGTGAATTCCAATTTGGTGAAACAGCGTTTATTACAAATATACCAGCACTTTAACCGTTATTACCACTTGAAAGGCTACCCTACCTTTCACAGCGCTTTGGTTACAGATTCTCAGTATTTCAAAATTCAGTAGAGATGTTCGGGTTCGAAAACGTATTCCAGGAGTTCTAGAGTCACTCTGACAAATCCCCTGGTCCGTTGTTTTGAGCTCTGAGAGTTTTCTTTTTAACACGGGTGTCATACCGGCTTTTTAAAGGCACGTTAAAACACCGCTCGGTGAAGCCGAAAGCGGTTTGGCTCAGTGGATAGAGCGTCGGTCTGCGGACTGAAGGGTCCCGGGTTCGATTCCGGTCAAGGGCACGTCCATTGGTTGCGGGCACATGCCCGGCAGGGGGTGTTTGCAGGAGGAGGCAGCTGGTCGATATGTTTCCAGCTCTCTGTCCCTCTGCTTTCCTCTCCGTACAAAGTCAATAAGATATATTAAAAAACAAACAAACAAACACAAAATACACTACTTGGGACCCTAGCCCAACTACCATTTTGATTTCATGGTGTTCTCCATACTTTCATACTATTCTATAGCTCTACGAAAATGAGTTTTGCAGTGTTTCACCAAAACCTTTTCCTGAAAACGCCAACTCCTTTGGACGGGAAAAATAAATGTAAACAGTGCCACACTCGGTTCTCAGCTGATTGAACAACATTTCCCAGGGACAAAATTGTGCTGTTCAGGCATTCAGTCTATTGGAATATGTGTTCCTAGTGTGTGAAGAACATTTCTCAATATTTCCCTAGTCTGGAGTTGTAAATCCGCAGTGCTACACTCCAATTTGTCCAGTGATTGAAGCTCATTCGTTGTGAATAGCCAACGTTACTACACCGTGACCGTAACTCTGTCCCTAACCCTCTGACCCCAACGCTAAACCTATGCCTAACCTGAGCCTGAACCCTACCCAGCCTGAACCCTTATGGTAACCCTAACCCTAGCCAGAACCCCAAGTCTCTAACCCGAACACCACAACGAACCTCGGTGACATCGTCACTCCCAGCGGGTCCCCTGGCCAAAGCATGATCACCTGGGATCAATGGAACCTGCCCACGTGGCCCCTCCCCCCTTGGTGACATCATCACTTCCGCTTTCATGGCCTTAGCAGGCTTCTTTCAAAGACGCCAACTCATGGCCCTGAATTATAAATGTAACCCGTATCCAACTCGGTTCTATGTTCTTTGAGCACGATTTCCTTGTCAGGAAACAGTGCGTTACAGATATTAAGGCCCTTTATTCAGGTATTCCTAGCGTCTGAAGCACTTTCTTAGATATTAACCTGGGTTATCATTGTGAATTATCCCGAGTTGGGGTCTCTCTCTTGCAGTGTCTCAAGCTCCTTCGTTGTGAATTCCAATTTGGTGAAACAGCGTTTATAACAAATATACCAGCACTTTAACCGTTATTACCACTTGAAAGGCTACCCTACCTTTCACAGCGCTTTGGTTACAGATTCTCAGTATTTCAAAATTCAGTAGAGATGTTCGGGTTCGAAAACGTATTCCAGGAGTTCTAGAGTCACTCTGACAAATCCCCCTGGTCCGTTGTTTTGAGCTCTGAGAGTTTTCTTTTTAACACGGGTGTCATACCGGCTTTTTAAAGGCACGTTAAAACACCACTCGGATAAGCCGAAAGCGGTTTGGCTCAGTGGATAGAGCGTCGGTCTGCGGACTGAAGGGTCCCGGGTTCGATTCCGGTCAAGGGCACGTCCATCGGTTGCGGGCACATCCCCGGCAGGGGGTGTTTGCAGGAGGAGGCAGCTGGTCCATACGTTTCCAGCTCTCTGTCCCTCTGCTTTCCTCTCTGTAAAAAGTCAAGAAGATATATTAAAAAACAAACAAACACACACAAAATACACTACTTGGGACCCTAGCCCAACTACCATTTTGATTTCATAGTGTTCTCCATACTTTCATACTATTCTATAGCTCTACGAAAATGAGTTTTGCAGTGTTTCACCAAAACCTTTTCCTGAAAACGCCAACTCCTTTGGACGAGAAAAATAAATGTAAACAGTGCCACACTCGGTTCTCAGCTGTTTGAACAACATTTCCCAGGGACAAAATTGTGCTGTTCCGATATTCAGTCTATTGGAATATGTGTTCCTAGTGTGTGAAGAACATTTCTCAATATTTCCCTAGTCTGGAGTTGTAAATCCTCAGTGCTACACTCCAATTTGTCCAGTGATTGAAGCTCATTCGTTGTGAATAGCCAACGTTACTACACCGTGACCGTAACCCTGTCCCTACGCCTCTGACCCCAACCCTAAACCTATGCCTAACATGAGCCTGAACCCTACCCAGCCCGAACCCTTATCGTAACCCTAACCCTAGCCAGAACCCCAATTCTCTAACCCTAACACCACAACGAACCTCGGTGACATCGTCACTCCCAGCTGGTCCCCTGGCCAAAGCATGATCACCTGGGATCAATTGAACCTGCCCACGTGGCCCCTCCCACCTTGGTGACATCATCACCTCCGCTTTCATGGCCTTAGCAGGCTTCTTTCAAAGACGCCAACTCATGGCCCTGAAGTATAAATGTAACCAGTATCCAACTCGGTTCTATGTTCTTTGAGCAGGATTTCCTTGTCAGGAAACAGTGCGTTACAGATATTAAGGCCCTTTATTCACGTATTCCTAGCGTTTGAAGCACTTTCTTAGATATTAACCTGGGTTATCATTGTGAATTTCCCGAGTTGGGGTCTCTCTCTTCCAGTGTCTCAATCTCCTTCCTTGTGAATTCCAATTTGGTGAAACAGCGTTTATTACAAATATACCAGCACTTTAACCGTTATTACCACTTGAAAGGCTACCCTACCTTTCACAGCGCTTTGGTTACAGATTCTCAGTATTTCAAAATTCAGTAGAGATGTTCGGGTTCGAAAACGTATTCCAGGAGTTCTAGAGTCACTCTGACAAATCCCCTGGTCCGTTGTTTTGAGCTCTGAGAGTTTTCTTTTTAACACGGGTGTCATACCGGCTTTTTAAAGGCACGTTAAAACACCGCTCGGTGAAGCCGAAAGCGGTTTGGCTCAGTGGATAGAGCGTCGGTCTGCGGACTGAAGGGTCCCGGGTTCGATTCCGGTCAAGGGCACGTCCATTGGTTGCGGGCACATGCCCGGCAGGGGGTGTTTGCAGGAGGAGGCAGCTGGTCGATATGTTTCCAGCTCTCTGTCCCTCTGCTTTCCTCTCCGTACAAAGTCAATAAGATATATTAAAAAACAAACAAACAAACACAAAATACACTACTTGGGACCCTAGCCCAACTACCATTTTGATTTCATGGTGTTCTCCATACTTTCATACTATTCTATAGCTCTACGAAAATGAGTTTTGCAGTGTTTCACCAAAACCTTTTCCTGAAAACGCCAACTCCTTTGGACGGGAAAAATAAATGTAAACAGTGCCACACTCGGTTCTCAGCTGATTGAACAACATTTCCCAGGGACAAAATTGTGCTGTTCAGGCATTCAGTCTATTGGAATATGTGTTCCTAGTGTGTGAAGAACATTTCTCAATATTTCCCTAGTCTGGAGATGTAAATCCGCAGTGCTACACTCCAATTTGTCCAGTGATTGAAGCTCATTCGTTGTGAATAGCCAACGTTACTACACCGTGACCGTAACCCTGTCCCTAACCCTCTGACCCCAACGCTAAACCTATGCCTAACCTGAGCCTGAACCCTACCCAGCCTGAACCCTTATGGTAACCCTAACCCTAGCCAGAACCCCAAGTCTCTAACCCGAACACCACAACGAACCTCGGTGACATCGTCACTCCCAGCGGGTGCCCTGGCCAAAGCATGATCACCTGGGATCAATGGAACCTGCCCACGTGGCCCCTCCCCCCTTGGTGACATCATCACTTCCGCTTTCATGGCCTTAGCAGGCTTCTTTCAAAGACGCCAACTCATGGCCCTGAATTATAAATGTAACCCGTATCCAACTCGGTTCTATGTTCTTTGAGCACGATTTCCTTGTCAGGAAACAGTAGTTACAGATATTAAGGCCCTTTATTCAGGTATTCCTAGCGTCTGAAGCACTTTCTTAGATATTAACCTGGGTTATCATTGTGAATTATCCCGAGTTGGGGTCTCTCTCTTGCAGTGTCTCAAGCTCCTTCGTTGTGAATTCCAATTTGGTGAAACAGCGTTTATAACAAATATACCAGCACTTTAACCGTTATTACCACTTGAAAGGCTACCCTACCTTTCACAGCGCTTTGGTTACAGATTCTCAGTATTTCAAAATTCAGTAGAGATGTTCGGGTTCGAAAACGTATTCCAGGAGTTCTAGAGTCACTCTGACAAATCCCCCTGGTCCGTTGTTTTGAGCTCTGAGAGTTTTCTTTTTAACACGGGTGTCATACCGGCTTTTTAAAGGCACGTTAAAACACCACTCGGATAAGCCGAAAGCGGTTTGGCTCAGTGGATAGAGCGTCGGTCTGCGGACTGAAGGGTCCCGGGTTCGATTCCGGTCAAGGGCACGTCCATCGGTTGCGGGCACATCCCCGGCAGGGGGTGTTTGCAGGAGGAGGCAGCTGGTCCATACGTTTCCAGCTCTCTGTCCCTCTGCTTTCCTCTCTGTAAAAAGTCAAGAAGATATATTAAAAAACAAACAAACACACACAAAATACACTACTTGGGACCCTAGCCCAACTACCATTTTGATTTCATAGTGTTCTCCATACTTTCATACTATTCTATAGCTCTACGAAAATGAGTTTTGCAGTGTTTCACCAAAACCTTTTCCTGAAAACGCCAACTCCTTTGGACGAGAAAAATAAATGTAAACAGTGCCACACTCGGTTCTCAGCTGTTTGAACAACATTTCCCAGGGACAAAATTGTGCTGTTCCGATATTCAGTCTATTGGAATATGTGTTCCTAGTGTGTGAAGAACATTTCTCAATATTTCCCTAGTCTGGAGTTGTAAATCCTCAGTGCTACACTCCAATTTGTCCAGTGATTGAAGCTCATTCGTTGTGAATAGCCAACGTTACTACACCGTGACCGTAACCCTGTCCCTACGCCTCTGACCCCAACCCTAAACCTATGCCTAACATGAGCCTGAACCCTACCCAGCCCGAACCCTTATCGTAACCCTAACCCTAGCCAGAACCCCAATTCTCTAACCCTAACACCACAACGAACCTCGGTGACATCGTCACTCCCAGCTGGTCCCCTGGCCAAAGCATGATCACCTGGGATCAATTGAACCTGCCCACGTGGCCCCTCCCACCTTGGTGACATCATCACCTCCGCTTTCATGGCCTTAGCAGGCTTCTTTCAAAGACGCCAACTCATGGCCCTGAAGTATAAATGTAACCAGTATCCAACTCGGTTCTATGTTCTTTGAGCAGGATTTCCTTGTCAGGAAACAGTGCGTTACAGATATTAAGGCCCTTTATTCACGTATTCCTAGCGTTTGAAGCACTTTCTTAGATATTAACCTGGGTTATCATTGTGAATTTCCCGAGTTGGGGTCTATCTCTTCCAGTGTCTCAATCTCCTTCCTTGTGAATTCCAATTTGGTGAAACAGCGTTTATTACAAATATACCAGCACTTTAACCGTTATTACCACTTGAAAGGCTACCCTACCTTTCACAGCGCTTTGGTTACAGATTCTCAGTATTTCAAAATTCAGTAGAGATGTTCGGGTTCGAAAACGTATTCCAGGAGTTCTAGAGTCACTCTGACAAATCCCCTGGTCCGTTGTTTTGAGCTCTGAGAGTTTTCTTTTTAACACGGGTGTCATACCGGCTTTTTAAAGGCACGTTAAAACACCGCTCGGTGAAGCCGAAAGCGGTTTGGCTCAGTGGATAGAGCGTCGGTCTGCGGACTGAAGGGTCCCGGGTTCGATTCCGGTCAAGGGCACGTCCATTGGTTGCGGGCACATGCCCGGCAGGGGGTGTTTGCAGGAGGAGGCAGCTGGTCGATATGTTTCCAGCTCTCTGTCCCTCTGCTTTCCTCTCCGTACAAAGTCAATAAGATATATTAAAAAACAAACAAACAAACACAAAATACACTACTTGGGACCCTAGCCCAACTACCATTTTGATTTCATGGTGTTCTCCATACTTTCATACTATTCTATAGCTCTACGAAAATGAGTTTTGCAGTGTTTCACCAAAACCTTTTCCTGAAAACGCCAACTCCTTTGGACGGGAAAAATAAATGTAAACAGTGCCACACTCGGTTCTCAGCTGATTGAACAACATTTCCCAGGGACAAAATTGTGCTGTTCAGGCATTCAGTCTATTGGAATATGTGTTCCTAGTGTGTGAAGAACATTTCTCAATATTTCCCTAGTCTGGAGATGTAAATCCGCAGTGCTACACTCCAATTTGTCCAGTGATTGAAGCTCATTCGTTGTGAATAGCCAACGTTACTACACCGTGACCGTAACCCTGTCCCTAACCCTCTGACCCCAACGCTAAACCTATGCCTAACCTGAGCCTGAACCCTACCCAGCCTGAACCCTTATGGTAACCCTAACCCTAGCCAGAACCCCAAGTCTCTAACCCGAACACCACAACGAACCTCGGTGACATCGTCACTCCCAGCGGGTCCCCTGGCCAAAGCATGATCACCTGGGATCAATGGAACCTGCCCACGTGGCCCCTCCCCCCTTGGTGACATCATCACTTCCGCTTTCATGGCCTTAGCAGGCTTCTTTCAAAGACGCCAACTCATGGCCCTGAATTATAAATGTAACCCGTATCCAACTCGGTTCTATGTTCTTTGAGCACGATTTCCTTGTCAGGAAACAGTGCGTTACAGATATTAAGGCCCTTTATTCAGGTATTCCTAGCGTCTGAAGCACTTTCTTAGATATTAACCTGGGTTATCATTGTGAATTATCCCGAGTTGGGGTCTCTCTCTTGCAGTGTCTCAAGCTCCTTCGTTGTGAATTCCAATTTGGTGAAACAGCGTTTATAACAAATATACCAGCACTTTAACCGTTATTACCACTTGAAAGGCTACCCTACCTTTCACAGCGCTTTGGTTACAGATTCTCAGTATTTCAAAATTCAGTAGAGATGTTCGGGTTCGAAAACGTATTCCAGGAGTTCTAGAGTCACTCTGACAAATCCCCCTGGTCCGTTGTTTTGAGCTCTGAGAGTTTTCTTTTTAACACGGGTGTCATACCGGCTTTTTAAAGGCACGTTAAAACACCACTCGGATAAGCCGAAAGCGGTTTGGCTCAGTGGATAGAGCGTCGGTCTGCGGACTGAAGGGTCCCGGGTTCGATTCCGGTCAAGGGCACGTCCATCGGTTGCGGGCACATCCCCGGCAGGGGGTGTTTGCAGGAGGAGGCAGCTGGTCCATACGTTTCCAGCTCTCTGTCCCTCTGCTTTCCTCTCTGTAAAAAGTCAATAAGATATATTAAAAAACAAACAAACACACACAAAATACACTACTTGGGACCCTAGCCCAACTACCATTTTGATTTCATAGTGTTCTCCATACTTTCATACTATTCTATAGCTCTACGAAAATGAGTTTTGCAGTGTTTCACCAAAACCTTTTCCTGAAAACGCCAACTCCTTTGGACGAGAAAAATAAATGTAAACAGTGCCACACTCGGTTCTCAGCTGTTTGAACAACATTTCCCAGGGACAAAATTGTGCTGTTCCGATATTCAGTCTATTGGAATATGTGTTCCTAGTGTGTGAAGAACATTTCTCAATATTTCCCTAGTCTGGAGTTGTAAATCCTCAGTGCTACACTCCAATTTGTCCAGTGATTGAAGCTCATTCGTTGTGAATAGCCAACGTTACTACACCGTGACCGTAACCCTGTCCCTACGCCTCTGACCCCAACCCTAAACCTATGCCTAACATGAGCCTGAACCCTACCCAGCCCGAACCCTTATCGTAACCCTAACCCTAGCCAGAACCCCAATTCTCTAACCCTAACACCACAACGAACCTCGGTGACATCGTCACTCCCAGCTGGTCCCCTGGCCAAAGCATGATCACCTGGGATCAATTGAACCTGCCCACGTGGCCCCTCCCACCTTGGTGACATCATCACCTCCGCTTTCATGGCCTTAGCAGGCTTCTTTCAAAGACGCCAACTCATGGCCCTGAAGTATAAATGTAACCAGTATCCAACTCGGTTCTATGTTCTTTGAGCAGGATTTCCTTGTCAGGAAACAGTGCGTTACAGATATTAAGGCCCTTTATTCACGTATTCCTAGCGTTTGAAGCACTTTCTTAGATATTAACCTGGGTTATCATTGTGAATTTCCCGAGTTGGGGTCTATCTCTTCCAGTGTCTCAATCTCCTTCCTTGTGAATTCCAATTTGGTGAAACAGCGTTTATTACAAATATACCAGCACTTTAACCGTTATTACCACTTGAAAGGCTACCCTACCTTTCACAGCGCTTTGGTTACAGATTCTCAGTATTTCAAAATTCAGTAGAGATGTTCGGGTTCGAAAACGTATTCCAGGAGTTCTAGAGTCACTCTGACAAATCCCCTGGTCCGTTGTTTTGAGCTCTGAGAGTTTTCTTTTTAACACGGGTGTCATACCGGCTTTTTAAAGGCACGTTAAAACACCGCTCGGTGAAGCCGAAAGCGGTTTGGCTCAGTGGATAGAGCGTCGGTCTGCGGACTGAAGGGTCCCGGGTTCGATTCCGGTCAAGGGCACGTCCATTGGTTGCGGGCACATGCCCGGCAGGGGGTGTTTGCAGGAGGAGGCAGCTGGTCGATATGTTTCCAGCTCTCTGTCCCTCTGCTTTCCTCTCCGTACAAAGTCAATAAGATATATTAAAAAACAAACAAACAAACACAAAATACACTACTTGGGACCCTAGCCCAACTACCATTTTGATTTCATGGTGTTCTCCATACTTTCATACTATTCTATAGCTCTACGAAAATGAGTTTTGCAGTGTTTCACCAAAACCTTTTCCTGAAAACGCCAACTCCTTTGGACGGGAAAAATAAATGTAAACAGTGCCACACTCGGTTCTCAGCTGATTGAACAACATTTCCCAGGGACAAAATTGTGCTGTTCAGGCATTCAGTCTATTGGAATATGTGTTCCTAGTGTGTGAAGAACATTTCTCAATATTTCCCTAGTCTGGAGATGTAAATCCGCAGTGCTACACTCCAATTTGTCCAGTGATTGAAGCTCATTCGTTGTGAATAGCCAACGTTACTACACCGTGACCGTAACCCTGTCCCTAACCCTCTGACCCCAACGCTAAACCTATGCCTAACCTGAGCCTGAACCCTACCCAGCCTGAACCCTTATGGTAACCCTAACCCTAGCCAGAACCCCAAGTCTCTAACCCGAACACCACAACGAACCTCGGTGACATCGTCACTCCCAGCGGGTGCCCTGGCCAAAGCATGATCACCTGGGATCAATGGAACCTGCCCACGTGGCCCCTCCCCCCTTGGTGACATCATCACTTCCGCTTTCATGGCCTTAGCAGGCTTCTTTCAAAGACGCCAACTCATGGCCCTGAATTATAAATGTAACCCGTATCCAACTCGGTTCTATGTTCTTTGAGCACGATTTCCTTGTCAGGAAACAGTAGTTACAGATATTAAGGCCCTTTATTCAGGTATTCCTAGCGTCTGAAGCACTTTCTTAGATATTAACCTGGGTTATCATTGTGAATTATCCCGAGTTGGGGTCTCTCTCTTGCAGTGTCTCAAGCTCCTTCGTTGTGAATTCCAATTTGGTGAAACAGCGTTTATAACAAATATACCAGCACTTTAACCGTTATTACCACTTGAAAGGCTACCCTACCTTTCACAGCGCTTTGGTTACAGATTCTCAGTATTTCAAAATTCAGTAGAGATGTTCGGGTTCGAAAACGTATTCCAGGAGTTCTAGAGTCACTCTGACAAATCCCCCTGGTCCGTTGTTTTGAGCTCTGAGAGTTTTCTTTTTAACACGGGTGTCATACCGGCTTTTTAAAGGCACGTTAAAACACCACTCGGATAAGCCGAAAGCGGTTTGGCTCAGTGGATAGAGCGTCGGTCTGCGGACTGAAGGGTCCCGGGTTCGATTCCGGTCAAGGGCACGTCCATCGGTTGCGGGCACATCCCCGGCAGGGGGTGTTTGCAGGAGGAGGCAGCTGGTCCATACGTTTCCAGCTCTCTGTCCCTCTGCTTTCCTCTCTGTAAAAAGTCAAGAAGATATATTAAAAAACAAACAAACACACACAAAATACACTACTTGGGACCCTAGCCCAACTACCATTTTGATTTCATAGTGTTCTCCATACTTTCATACTATTCTATAGCTCTACGAAAATGAGTTTTGCAGTGTTTCACCAAAACCTTTTCCTGAAAACGCCAACTCCTTTGGACGAGAAAAATAAATGTAAACAGTGCCACACTCGGTTCTCAGCTGTTTGAACAACATTTCCCAGGGACAAAATTGTGCTGTTCCGATATTCAGTCTATTGGAATATGTGTTCCTAGTGTCTGAAGAACATTTCTCAATATTTCCCTAGTCTGGAGTTGTAAATCCTCAGTGCTACACTCCAATTTGTCCAGTGATTGAAGCTCATTCGTTGTGAATAGCCAACGTTACTACACCGTGACCGTAACCCTGTCCCTACGCCTCTGACCCCAACCCTAAACCTATGCCTAACATGAGCCTGAACCCTACCCAGCCCGAACCCTTATCGTAACCCTAACCCTAGCCAGAACCCCAATTCTCTAACCCTAACACCACAACGAACCTCGGTGACATCGTCACTCCCAGCTGGTCCCCTGGCCAAAGCATGATCACCTGGGATCAATTGAACCTGCCCACGTGGCCCCTCCCACCTTGGTGACATCATCACCTCCGCTTTCATGGCCTTAGCAGGCTTCTTTCAAAGACGCCAACTCATGGCCCTGAAGTATAAATGTAACCAGTATCCAACTCGGTTCTATGTTCTTTGAGCAGGATTTCCTTGTCAGGAAACAGTGCGTTACAGATATTAAGGCCCTTTATTCACGTATTCCTAGCGTTTGAAGCACTTTCTTAGATATTAACCTGGGTTATCATTGTGAATTTCCCGAGTTGGGGTCTATCTCTTCCAGTGTCTCAATCTCCTTCCTTGTGAATTCCAATTTGGTGAAACAGCGTTTATTACAAATATACCAGCACTTTAACCGTTATTACCACTTGAAAGGCTACCCTACCTTTCACAGCGCTTTGGTTACAGATTCTCAGTATTTCAAAATTCAGTAGAGATGTTCGGGTTCGAAAACGTATTCCAGGAGTTCTAGAGTCACTCTGACAAATCCCCTGGTCCGTTGTTTTGAGCTCTGAGAGTTTTCTTTTTAACACGGGTGTCATACCGGCTTTTTAAAGGCACGTTAAAACACCGCTCGGTGAAGCCGAAAGCGGTTTGGCTCAGTGGATAGAGCGTCGGTCTGCGGACTGAAGGGTCCCGGGTTCGATTCCGGTCAAGGGCACGTCCATTGGTTGCGGGCACATGCCCGGCAGGGGGTGTTTGCAGGAGGAGGCAGCTGGTCGATATGTTTCCAGCTCTCTGTCCCTCTGCTTTCCTCTCCGTACAAAGTCAATAAGATATATTAAAAAACAAACAAACAAACACAAAATACACTACTTGGGACCCTAGCCCAACTACCATTTTGATTTCATGGTGTTCTCCATACTTTCATACTATTCTATAGCTCTACGAAAATGAGTTTTGCAGTGTTTCACCAAAACCTTTTCCTGAAAACGCCAACTCCTTTGGACGGGAAAAATAAATGTAAACAGTGCCACACTCGGTTCTCAGCTGATTGAACAACATTTCCCAGGGACAAAATTGTGCTGTTCAGGCATTCAGTCTATTGGAATATGTGTTCCTAGTGTGTGAAGAACATTTCTCAATATTTCCCTAGTCTGGAGATGTAAATCCGCAGTGCTACACTCCAATTTGTCCAGTGATTGAAGCTCATTCGTTGTGAATAGCCAACGTTACTACACCGTGACCGTAACCCTGTCCCTAACCCTCTGACCCCAACGCTAAACCTATGCCTAACCTGAGCCTGAACCCTACCCAGCCTGAACCCTTATGGTAACCCTAACCCTAGCCAGAACCCCAAGTCTCTAACCCGAACACCACAACGAACCTCGGTGACATCGTCACTCCCAGCGGGTCCCCTGGCCAAAGCATGATCACCTGGGATCAATGGAACCTGCCCACGTGGCCCCTCCCCCCTTGGTGACATCATCACTTCCGCTTTCATGGCCTTAGCAGGCTTCTTTCAAAGACGCCAACTCATGGCCCTGAATTATAAATGTAACCCGTATCCAACTCGGTTCTATGTTCTTTGAGCACGATTTCCTTGTCAGGAAACAGTGCGTTACAGATATTAAGGCCCTTTATTCAGGTATTCCTAGCGTCTGAAGCACTTTCTTAGATATTAACCTGGGTTATCATTGTGAATTATCCCGAGTTGGGGTCTCTCTCTTGCAGTGTCTCAAGCTCCTTCGTTGTGAATTCCAATTTGGTGAAACAGCGTTTATAACAAATATACCAGCACTTTAACCGTTATTACCACTTGAAAGGCTACCCTACCTTTCACAGCGCTTTGGTTACAGATTCTCAGTATTTCAAAATTCAGTAGAGATGTTCGGGTTCGAAAACGTATTCCAGGAGTTCTAGAGTCACTCTGACAAATCCCCCTGGTCCGTTGTTTTGAGCTCTGAGAGTTTTCTTTTTAACACGGGTGTCATACCGGCTTTTTAAAGGCACGTTAAAACACCACTCGGATAAGCCGAAAGCGGTTTGGCTCAGTGGATAGAGCGTCGGTCTGCGGACTGAAGGGTCCCGGGTTCGATTCCGGTCAAGGGCACGTCCATCGGTTGCGGGCACATCCCCGGCAGGGGGTGTTTGCAGGAGGAGGCAGCTGGTCCATACGTTTCCAGCTCTCTGTCCCTCTGCTTTCCTCTCTGTAAAAAGTCAATAAGATATATTAAAAAACAAACAAACACACACAAAATACACTACTTGGGACCCTAGCCCAACTACCATTTTGATTTCATAGTGTTCTCCATACTTTCATACTATTCTATAGCTCTACGAAAATGAGTTTTGCAGTGTTTCACCAAAACCTTTTCCTGAAAACGCCAACTCCTTTGGACGAGAAAAATAAATGTAAACAGTGCCACACTCGGTTCTCAGCTGTTTGAACAACATTTCCCAGGGACAAAATTGTGCTGTTCCGATATTCAGTCTATTGGAATATGTGTTCCTAGTGTGTGAAGAACATTTCTCAATATTTCCCTAGTCTGGAGTTGTAAATCCTCAGTGCTACACTCCAATTTGTCCAGTGATTGAAGCTCATTCGTTGTGAATAGCCAACGTTACTACACCGTGACCGTAACCCTGTCCCTACGCCTCTGACCCCAACCCTAAACCTATGCCTAACATGAGCCTGAACCCTACCCAGCCCGAACCCTTATCGTAACCCTAACCCTAGCCAGAACCCCAATTCTCTAACCCTAACACCACAACGAACCTCGGTGACATCGTCACTCCCAGCTGGTCCCCTGGCCAAAGCATGATCACCTGGGATCAATTGAACCTGCCCACGTGGCCCCTCCCACCTTGGTGACATCATCACCTCCGCTTTCATGGCCTTAGCAGGCTTCTTTCAAAGACGCCAACTCATGGCCCTGAAGTATAAATGTAACCAGTATCCAACTCGGTTCTATGTTCTTTGAGCAGGATTTCCTTGTCAGGAAACAGTGCGTTACAGATATTAAGGCCCTTTATTCACGTATTCCTAGCGTTTGAAGCACTTTCTTAGATATTAACCTGGGTTATCATTGTGAATTTCCCGAGTTGGGGTCTATCTCTTCCAGTGTCTCAATCTCCTTCCTTGTGAATTCCAATTTGGTGAAACAGCGTTTATTACAAATATACCAGCACTTTAACCGTTATTACCACTTGAAAGGCTACCCTACCTTTCACAGCGCTTTGGTTACAGATTCTCAGTATTTCAAAATTCAGTAGAGATGTTCGGGTTCGAAAACGTATTCCAGGAGTTCTAGAGTCACTCTGACAAATCCCCTGGTCCGTTGTTTTGAGCTCTGAGAGTTTTCTTTTTAACACGGGTGTCATACCGGCTTTTTAAAGGCACGTTAAAACACCGCTCGGTGAAGCCGAAAGCGGTTTGGCTCAGTGGATAGAGCGTCGGTCTGCGGACTGAAGGGTCCCGGGTTCGATTCCGGTCAAGGGCACGTCCATTGGTTGCGGGCACATGCCCGGCAGGGGGTGTTTGCAGGAGGAGGCAGCTGGTCGATATGTTTCCAGCTCTCTGTCCCTCTGCTTTCCTCTCCGTACAAAGTCAATAAGATATATTAAAAAACAAACAAACAAACACAAAATACACTACTTGGGACCCTAGCCCAACTACCATTTTGATTTCATGGTGTTCTCCATACTTTCATACTATTCTATAGCTCTACGAAAATGAGTTTTGCAGTGTTTCACCAAAACCTTTTCCTGAAAACGCCAACTCCTTTGGACGGGAAAAATAAATGTAAACAGTGCCACACTCGGTTCTCAGCTGATTGAACAACATTTCCCAGGGACAAAATTGTGCTGTTCAGGCATTCAGTCTATTGGAATATGTGTTCCTAGTGTGTGAAGAACATTTCTCAATATTTCCCTAGTCTGGAGATGTAAATCCGCAGTGCTACACTCCAATTTGTCCAGTGATTGAAGCTCATTCGTTGTGAATAGCCAACGTTACTACACCGTGACCGTAACCCTGTCCCTAACCCTCTGACCCCAACGCTAAACCTATGCCTAACCTGAGCCTGAACCCTACCCAGCCTGAACCCTTATGGTAACCCTAACCCTAGCCAGAACCCCAAGTCTCTAACCCGAACACCACAACGAACCTCGGTGACATCGTCACTCCCAGCGGGTCCCCTGGCCAAAGCATGATCACCTGGGATCAATGGAACCTGCCCACGTGGCCCCTCCCCCCTTGGTGACATCATCACTTCCGCTTTCATGGCCTTAGCAGGCTTCTTTCAAAGACGCCAACTCATGGCCCTGAATTATAAATGTAACCCGTATCCAACTCGGTTCTATGTTCTTTGAGCACGATTTCCTTGTCAGGAAACAGTGCGTTACAGATATTAAGGCCCTTTATTCAGGTATTCCTAGCGTCTGAAGCACTTTCTTAGATATTAACCTGGGTTATCATTGTGAATTATCCCGAGTTGGGGTCTCTCTCTTGCAGTGTCTCAAGCTCCTTCGTTGTGAATTCCAATTTGGTGAAACAGCGTTTATAACAAATATACCAGCACTTTAACCGTTATTACCACTTGAAAGGCTACCCTACCTTTCACAGCGCTTTGGTTACAGATTCTCAGTATTTCAAAATTCAGTAGAGATGTTCGGGTTCGAAAACGTATTCCAGGAGTTCTAGAGTCACTCTGACAAATCCCCCTGGTCCGTTGTTTTGAGCTCTGAGAGTTTTCTTTTTAACACGGGTGTCATACCGGCTTTTTAAAGGCACGTTAAAACACCACTCGGATAAGCCGAAAGCGGTTTGGCTCAGTGGATAGAGCGTCGGTCTGCGGACTGAAGGGTCCCGGGTTCGATTCCGGTCAAGGGCACGTCCATCGGTTGCGGGCACATCCCCGGCAGGGGGTGTTTGCAGGAGGAGGCAGCTGGTCCATACGTTTCCAGCTCTCTGTCCCTCTGCTTTCCTCTCTGTAAAAAGTCAATAAGATATATTAAAAAACAAACAAACACACACAAAATACACTACTTGGGACCCTAGCCCAACTACCATTTTGATTTCATAGTGTTCTCCATACTTTCATACTATTCTATAGCTCTACGAAAATGAGTTTTGCAGTGTTTCACCAAAACCTTTTCCTGAAAACGCCAACTCCTTTGGACGAGAAAAATAAATGTAAACAGTGCCACACTCGGTTCTCAGCTGTTTGAACAACATTTCCCAGGGACAAAATTGTGCTGTTCCGATATTCAGTCTATTGGAATATGTGTTCCTAGTGTGTGAAGAACATTTCTCAATATTTCCCTAGTCTGGAGTTGTAAATCCTCAGTGCTACACTCCAATTTGTCCAGTGATTGAAGCTCATTCGTTGTGAATAGCCAACGTTACTACACCGTGACCGTAACCCTGTCCCTACGCCTCTGACCCCAACCCTAAACCTATGCCTAACATGAGCCTGAACCCTACCCAGCCCGAACCCTTATCGTAACCCTAACCCTAGCCAGAACCCCAATTCTCTAACCCTAACACCACAACGAACCTCGGTGACATCGTCACTCCCAGCTGGTCCCCTGGCCAAAGCATGATCACCTGGGATCAATTGAACCTGCCCACGTGGCCCCTCCCACCTTGGTGACATCATCACCTCCGCTTTCATGGCCTTAGCAGGCTTCTTTCAAAGACGCCAACTCATGGCCCTGAAGTATAAATGTAACCAGTATCCAACTCGGTTCTATGTTCTTTGAGCAGGATTTCCTTGTCAGGAAACAGTGCGTTACAGATATTAAGGCCCTTTATTCACGTATTCCTAGCGTTTGAAGCACTTTCTTAGATATTAACCTGGGTTATCATTGTGAATTTCCCGAGTTGGGGTCTCTCTCTTCCAGTGTCTCAATCTCCTTCCTTGTGAATTCCAATTTGGTGAAACAGCATTTATTACAAATATACCAGCACTTTAACCGTTATTACCACTTGAAAGGCTACCCTACCTTTCACAGCGCTTTGGTTACAGATTCTCAGTATTTCAAAATTCAGTAGAGATGTTCGGGTTCGAAAACGTATTCCAGGAGTTCTAGAGTCACTCTGACAAATCCCCCTGGTCCGTTGTTTTGAGCTCTGAGAGTTTTCTTTTTAACACGGGTGTCATACCGGCTTTTTAAAGGCACGTTAAAACACCACTCGGATAAGCCGAAAGCGGTTTGGCTCAGTGGATAGAGCGTCGGTCTGCGGACTGAAGGGTCCCGGGTTCGATTCCGGTCAAGGGCACGTCCATTGGTTGCGGGCACATCCCCGGCAGGGGGTGTTTGCAGGAGGAGGCAGCTGGTCCATACGTTTCCAGCTCTCTGTCCCTCTGCTTTCCTCTCTGTAAAAAGTCAATAAGATATATTAAAAAACAAACAAACACACACAACATACACTACTTGGGACCCTAGCCCAACTACCATTTTGATTTCATAGTGTTCTCCATACTTTCATACTATTCTATAGCTCTACGAAAATGAGTTTTGCAGTGTTTCACCAAAACCTTTTCCTGAAAACGCCAACTCCTTTGGACGGGAAAAATAAATGTAAACAGTGCCACACTCGGTTCTCAGCTGTTTGAACAACATTTCCCAGGGACAAAATTGTGCTGTTCAGACATTCAGTCTATTGGAATATGTGTTCCTAGTGTGTGAAGAACATTTCTCAATATTTCCCTAGTCTGGAGTTGTAAATCCGCAGTGCTACACTCCAATTTGTCCAGTGATTGAAGCTCATTCGTTGTGAATAGCCAACGTTACTACACCGTGACCGTAACCCTGTCCCTACGCCTCTGACCCCAACCCTAAACCTATGCCTAACCTGAGCCTGAACCCTACCCAGCCCGAACCCTTATCGTAACCCTAACCCTAGCCAGAACCCCAATTCTCTAACCCTAACACCACAACGAACCTCGGTGACATCCTCACTCCCAGCTGGTCCCCTGGCCAAAGCATGATCACCTGGGATCAATTGAACCTGCCCACGTGGCCCCTCCCACCTTGGTGACATCATCACCTCCGCTTTCATGGCCTTAGCAGGCTTCTTTCAAAGACGCCAACTCATGGCCCTGAAGTATAAATGTAACCAGTATCCAACTCGGTTCTATGTTCTTTGAGCAGGATTTCCTTGTCAGGAAACAGTGCGTTACAGATATTAAGGCCCTTTATTCACGTATTCCTAGCGTTTGAAGCACTTTCTTAGATATTAACCTGGGTTATCATTGTGAATTTCCCGAGTTGGGGTCTCTCTCTTCCAGTGTCTCAATCTCCTTCCTTGTGAATTCCAATTTGGTGAAACAGCGTTTATTACAAATATACCAGCACTTTAACCGTTATTACCACTTGAAAGGCTACCCTACCTTTCACAGCGCTTTGGTTACAGATTCTCAGTATTTCAAAATTCAGTAGAGATGTTCGGGTTCGAAAACGTATTCCAGGAGTTCTAGAGTCACTCTGACAAATCCCCTGGTCCGTTGTTTTGAGCTCTGAGAGTTTTCTTTTTAACACGGGTGTCATACCGGCTTTTTAAAGGCACGTTAAAACACCGCTCGGTGAAGCCGAAAGCGGTTTGGCTCAGTGGATAGAGCGTCGGTCTGCGGACTGAAGGGTCCCGGGTTCGATTCCGGTCAAGGGCACGTCCATTGGTTGCGGGCACATGCCCGGCAGGGGGTGTTTGCAGGAGGAGGCAGCTGGTCGATATGTTTCCAGCTCTCTGTCCCTCTGCTTTCCTCTCCGTACAAAGTCAATAAGATATATTAAAAAACAAACAAACAAACACAAAATACACTACTTGGGACCCTAGCCCAACTACCATTTTGATTTCATGGTGTTCTCCATACTTTCATACTATTCTATAGCTCTACGAAAATGAGTTTTGCAGTGTTTCACCAAAACCTTTTCCTGAAAACGCCAACTCCTTTGGACGGGAAAAATAAATGTAAACAGTGCCACACTCGGTTCTCAGCTGATTGAACAACATTTCCCAGGGACAAAATTGTGCTGTTCAGGCATTCAGTCTATTGGAATATGTGTTCCTAGTGTGTGAAGAACATTTCTCAATATTTCCCTAGTCTGGAGTTGTAAATCCGCAGTGCTACACTCCAATTTGTCCAGTGATTGAAGCTCATTCGTTGTGAATAGCCAACGTTACTACACCGTGACCGTAACCCTGTCCCTAACCCTCTGACCCCAACGCTAAACCTATGCCTAACCTGAGCCTGAACCCTACCCAGCCTGAACCCTTATGGTAACCCTAACCCTAGCCAGAACCCCAAGTCTCTAACCCGAACACCACAACGAACCTCGGTGACATCGTCACTCCCAGCGGGTCCCCTGGCCAAAGCATGATCACCTGGGATCAATGGAACCTGCCCACGTGGCCCCTCCCCCCTTGGTGACATCATCACTTCCGCTTTCATGGCCTTAGCAGGCTTCTTTCAAAGACGCCAACTCATGGCCCTGAATTATAAATGTAACCCGTATCCAACTCGGTTCTATGTTCTTTGAGCATGATTTCCTTGTCAGGAAACAGTGCGTTACAGATATTAAGGCCCTTTATTCAGGTATTCCTAGCGTCTGAAGCACTTTCTTAGATATTAACCTGGGTTATCATTGTGAATTATCCCGAGTTGGGGTCTCTCTCTTGCAGTGTCTCAAGCTCCTTCCTTGTGAATTCCAATTTGGTGAAACAGCGTTTATAACAAATATACCAGCACTTTAACCGTTATTACCACTTGAAAGGCTACCCTACCTTTCACATTGCTTTGGTTACAGATTCTCAGTATTTCAAAATTCAGTAGAGATGTTCGGGTTCGAAAACGTATTCCAGGAGTTCTAGAGTCACTCTGACAAATCCCCCTGGTCCGTTGTTTTGAGCTCTGAGAGTTTTCTTTTTAACACGGGTGTCATACCGGCTTTTTAAAGGCACGTTAAAACACCACTCGGATAAGCCGAAAGCGGTTTGGCTCAGTGGATAGAGCGTCGGTCTGCGGACTGAAGGGTCCCGGGTTCGATTCCGGTCAAGGGCACGTCCATCGGTTGCGGGCACATCCCCGGCAGGGGGTGTTTGCAGGAGGAGGCAGCTGGTCCATACGTTTCCAGCTCTCTGTCCCTCTGCTTTCCTCTCTGTAAAAAGTCAATAAGATATATTAAAAAACTAACAAACACACACAAAATACACTACTTGGGACCCTAGCCCAACTACCATTTTGATTTCATAGTGTTCTCCATACTTTCATACTATTCTATAGCTCTACGAAAATGAGTTTTGCAGTGTTTCACCAAAACCTTTTCCTGAAAACGCCAACTCCTTTGGACGAGAAAAATAAATGTAAACAGTGCCACACTCGGTTCTCAGCTGTTTGAACAACATTTCCCAGGGACAAAATTGTGCTGTTCCGATATTCAGTCTATTGGAATATGTGTTCCTAGTGTGTGAAGAACATTTCTCAATATTTCCCTAGTCTGGAGTTGTAAATCCTCAGTGCTACACTCCAATTTGTCCAGTGATTGAAGCTCATTCGTTGTGAATAGCCAACGTTACTACACTGTGACCGTAACCCTGTCCCTACGCCTCTGACCCCAACCCTAAACCTATGCCTAACATGAGCCTGAACCCTACCCAGCCCGAACCCTTATCGTAACCCTAACCCTAGCCAGAACCCCAATTCTCTAACCCTAACACCACAACGAACCTCGGTGACATCGTCACTCCCAGCTGGTCCCCTGGCCAAAGCATGATCACCTGGGATCAATTGAACCTGCCCACGTGGCCCCTCCCACCTTGGTGACATCATCACCTCCGCTTTCATGGCCTTAGCAGGCTTCTTTCAAAGACGCCAACTCATGGCCCTGAAGTATAAATGTAACCAGTATCCAACTCGGTTCTATGTTCTTTGAGCAGGATTTCCTTGTCAGGAAACAGTGCGTTACAGATATTAAGGCCCTTTATTCACGTATTCCTAGCGTTTGAAGCACTTTCTTAGATATTAACCTGGGTTATCATTGTGAATTTCCCGAGTTGGGGTCTCTCTCTTCCAGTGTCTCAATCTCCTTCCTTGTGAATTCCAATTTGGTGAAACAGCGTTTATTACAAATATACCAGCACTTTAACCGTTATTACCACTTGAAAGGCTACCCTACCTTTCACAGCGCTTTGGTTACAGATTCTCAGTATTTCAAAATTCAGTAGAGATGTTCGGGTTCGAAAACGTATTCCAGGAGTTCTAGAGTCACTCTGACAAATCCCCTGGTCCGTTGTTTTGAGCTCTGAGAGTTTTCTTTTTAACACGGGTGTCATACCGGCTTTTTAAAGGCACGTTAAAACACCGCTCGGTGAAGCCGAAAGCGGTTTGGCTCAGTGGATAGAGCGTCGGTCTGCGGACTGAAGGGTCCCGGGTTCGATTCCGGTCAAGGGCACGTCCATTGGTTGCGGGCACATGCCCGGCAGGGGGTGTTTGCAGGAGGAGGCAGCTGGTCGATATGTTTCCAGCTCTCTGTCCCTCTGCTTTCCTCTCCGTACAAAGTCAATAAGATATATTAAAAAACAAACAAACAAACACAAAATACACTACTTGGGACCCTAGCCCAACTACCATTTTGATTTCATGGTGTTCTCCATACTTTCATACTATTCTATAGCTCTACGAAAATGAGTTTTGCAGTGTTTCACCAAAACCTTTTCCTGAAAACGCCAACTCCTTTGGACGTGAAAAATAAATGTAAACAGTGCCACACTCGGTTCTCAGCTGATTGAACAACATTTCCCAGGGACAAAATTGTGCTGTTCAGGCATTCAGTCTATTGGAATATGTGTTCCTAGTGTGTGAAGAACATTTCTCAATATTTCCCTAGTCTGGAGTTGTAAATCCGCAGTGCTACACTCCAATTTGTCCAGTGATTGAAGCTCATTCGTTGTGAATAGCCAACGTTACTACACCGTGACCGTAACCCTGTCCCTAACCCTCTGACCCCAACGCTAAACCTATGCCTAACCTGAGCCTGAACCCTACCCAGCCTGAACCCTTATGGTAACCCTAACCCTAGCCAGAACCCCAAGTCTCTAACCCGAACACCACAACGAACCTCGGTGACATCGTCACTCCCAGCGGGTCCCCTGGCCAAAGCATGATCACCTGGGATCAATGGAACCTGCCCACGTGGCCCCTCCCCCCTTGGTGACATCATCACTTCCGCTTTCATGGCCTTAGCAGGCTTCTTTCAAAGACGCCAACTCATGGCCCTGAATTATAAATGTAACCCGTATCCAACTCGGTTCTATGTTCTTTGAGCACGATTTCCTTGTCAGGAAACAGTGCGTTACAGATATTAAGGCCCTTTATTCAGGTATTCCTAGCGTCTGAAGCACTTTCTTAGATATTAACCTGGGTTATCATTGTGAATTATCCCGAGTTGGGGTCTCTCTCTTGCAGTGTCTCAAGCTCCTTCGTTGTGAATTCCAATTTGGTGAAACAGCGTTTATAACAAATATACCAGCACTTTAACCGTTATTACCACTTGAAAGGCCACCCTACCTTTCACAGCGCTTTGGTTACAGATTCTCAGTATTTCAAAATTCAGTAGAGATGTTCGGGTTCGAAAACGTATTCCAGGAGTTCTAGAGTCACTCTGACAAATCCCCCTGGTCCGTTGTTTTGAGCTCTGAGAGTTTTCTTTTTAACACGGGTGTCATACCGGCTTTTTAAAGGCACGTTAAAACACCACTCGGATAAGCCGAAAGCGGTTTGGCTCAGTGGATAGAGCGTCGGTCTGCGGACTGAAGGGTCCCGGGTTCGATTCCGGTCAAGGGCACGTCCATCGGTTGCGGGCACATCCCCGGCAGGGGGTGTTTGCAGGAGGAGGCAGCTGGTCCATACGTTTCCAGCTCTCTGTCCCTCTGCTTTCCTCTCTGTAAAAAGTCAATAAGATATATTAAAAAACAAACAAACACACACAAAATACACTACTTGGGACCCTAGCCCAACTACCATTTTGATTTCATAGTGTTCTCCATACTTTCATACTATTCTATAGCTCTACGAAAATGAGTTTTGCAGTGTTTCACCAAAACCTTTTCCTGAAAACGCCAACTCCTTTGGACGAGAAAAATAAATGTAAACAGTGCCACACTCGGTTCTCAGCTGTTTGAACAACATTTCCCAGGGACAAAATTGTGCTGTTCCGATATTCAGTCTATTGGAATATGTGTTCCTAGTGTGTGAAGAACATTTCTCAATATTTCCCTAGTCTGGAGTTGTAAATCCTCAGTGCTACACTCCAATTTGTCCAGTGATTGAAGCTCATTCGTTGTGAATAGCCAACGTTACTACACCGTGACCGTAACCCTGTCCCTACGCCTC
Source organism: Cnephaeus nilssonii (assembly GCF_951640355.1). Classification (NCBI taxonomy): domain Eukaryota; kingdom Metazoa; phylum Chordata; class Mammalia; order Chiroptera; family Vespertilionidae; genus Cnephaeus; species Cnephaeus nilssonii. The sequence goes on along the minus strand of NW_027645539.1, from coordinate 138,575 downwards.
TGACCCCAACCCTAAACCTATGCCTAACATGAGCCTGAACCCTACCCAGCCCGAACCCTTATCGTAACCCTAACCCTAGCCAGAACCCCAATTCTCTAACCCTAACACCACAACGAACCTCGGTGACATCGTCACTCCCAGCTGGTCCCCTGGCCAAAGCATGATCACCTGGGATCAATTGAACCTGCCCACGTGGCCCCTCCCACCTTGGTGACATCATCACCTCCGCTTTCATGGCCTTAGCAGGCTTCTTTCAAAGACGCCAACTCATGGCCCTGAAGTATAAATGTAACCAGTATCCAACTCGGTTCTATGTTCTTTGAGCAGGATTTCCTTGTCAGGAAACAGTGCGTTACAGATATTAAGGCCCTTTATTCACGTATTCCTAGCGTTTGAAGCACTTTCTTAGATATTAACCTGGGTTATCATTGTGAATTTCCCGAGTTGGGGTCTCTCTCTTCCAGTGTCTCAATCTCCTTCCTTGTGAATTCCAATTTGGTGAAACAGCGTTTATTACAAATATACCAGCACTTTAACCGTTATTACCACTTGAAAGGCTACCCTACCTTTCACAGCGCTTTGGTTACAGATTCTCAGTATTTCAAAATTCAGTAGAGATGTTCGGGTTCGAAAACGTATTCCAGGAGTTCTAGAGTCACTCTGACAAATCCCCTGGTCCGTTGTTTTGAGCTCTGAGAGTTTTCTTTTTAACACGGGTGTCATACCGGCTTTTTAAAGGCACGTTAAAACACCGCTCGGTGAAGCCGAAAGCGGTTTGGCTCAGTGGATAGAGCGTCGGTCTGCGGACTGAAGGGTCCCGGGTTCGATTCCGGTCAAGGGCACGTCCATTGGTTGCGGGCACATGCCCGGCAGGGGGTGTTTGCAGGAGGAGGCAGCTGGTCGATATGTTTCCAGCTCTCTGTCCCTCTGCTTTCCTCTCCGTACAAAGTCAATAAGATATATTAAAAAACAAACAAACAAACACAAAATACACTACTTGGGACCCTAGCCCAACTACCATTTTGATTTCATGGTGTTCTCCATACTTTCATACTATTCTATAGCTCTACGAAAATGAGTTTTGCAGTGTTTCACCAAAACCTTTTCCTGAAAACGCCAACTCCTTTGGACGTGAAAAATAAATGTAAACAGTGCCACACTCGGTTCTCAGCTGATTGAACAACATTTCCCAGGGACAAAATTGTGCTGTTCAGGCATTCAGTCTATTGGAATATGTGTTCCTAGTGTGTGAAGAACATTTCTCAATATTTCCCTAGTCTGGAGTTGTAAATCCGCAGTGCTACACTCCAATTTGTCCAGTGATTGAAGCTCATTCGTTGTGAATAGCCAACGTTACTACACCGTGACCGTAACCCTGTCCCTAACCCTCTGACCCCAACGCTAAACCTATGCCTAACCTGAGCCTGAACCCTACCCAGCCTGAACCCTTATGGTAACCCTAACCCTAGCCAGAACCCCAAGTCTCTAACCCGAACACCACAACGAACCTCGGTGACATCGTCACTCCCAGCGGGTCCCCTGGCCAAAGCATGATCACCTGGGATCAATGGAACCTGCCCACGTGGCCCCTCCCCCCTTGGTGACATCATCACTTCCGCTTTCATGGCCTTAGCAGGCTTCTTTCAAAGACGCCAACTCATGGCCCTGAATTATAAATGTAACCCGTATCCAACTCGGTTCTATGTTCTTTGAGCACGATTTCCTTGTCAGGAAACAGTGCGTTACAGATATTAAGGCCCTTTATTCAGGTATTCCTAGCGTCTGAAGCACTTTCTTAGATATTAACCTGGGTTATCATTGTGAATTATCCCGAGTTGGGGTCTCTCTCTTGCAGTGTCTCAAGCTCCTTCGTTGTGAATTCCAATTTGGTGAAACAGCGTTTATAACAAATATACCAGCACTTTAACCGTTATTACCACTTGAAAGGCTACCCTACCTTTCACAGCGCTTTGGTTACAGATTCTCAGTATTTCAAAATTCAGTAGAGATGTTCGGGTTCGAAAACGTATTCCAGGAGTTCTAGAGTCACTCTGACAAATCCCCCTGGTCCGTTGTTTTGAGCTCTGAGAGTTTTCTTTTTAACACGGGTGTCATACCGGCTTTTTAAAGGCACGTTAAAACACCACTCGGATAAGCCGAAAGCGGTTTGGCTCAGTGGATAGAGCGTCGGTCTGCGGACTGAAGGGTCCCGGGTTCGATTCCGGTCAAGGGCACGTCCATCGGTTGCGGGCACATCCCCGGCAGGGGGTGTTTGCAGGAGGAGGCAGCTGGTCCATACGTTTCCAGCTCTCTGTCCCTCTGCTTTCCTCTCTGTAAAAAGTCAATAAGATATATTAAAAAACAAACAAACACACACAAAATACACTACTTGGGACCCTAGCCCAACTACCATTTTGATTTCATAGTGTTCTCCATACTTTCATACTATTCTATAGCTCTACGAAAATGAGTTTTGCAGTGTTTCACCAAAACCTTTTCCTGAAAACGCCAACTCCTTTGGACGAGAAAAATAAATGTAAACAGTGCCACACTCGGTTCTCAGCTGTTTGAACAACATTTCCCAGGGACAAAATTGTGCTGTTCCGATATTCAGTCTATTGGAATATGTGTTCCTAGTGTGTGAAGAACATTTCTCAATATTTCCCTAGTCTGGAGTTGTAAATCCTCAGTGCTACACTCCAATTTGTCCAGTGATTGAAGCTCATTCGTTGTGAATAGCCAACGTTACTACACCGTGACCGTAACCCTGTCCCTACGCCTCTGACCCCAACCCTAAACCTATGCCTAACATGAGCCTGAACCCTACCCAGCCCGAACCCTTATCGTAACCCTAACCCTAGCCAGAACCCCAATTCTCTAACCCTAACACCACAACGAACCTCGGTGACATCGTCACTCCCAGCTGGTCCCCTGGCCAAAGCATGATCACCTGGGATCAATTGAACCTGCCCACGTGGCCCCTCCCACCTTGGTGACATCATCACCTCCGCTTTCATGGCCTTAGCAGGCTTCTTTCAAAGACGCCAACTCATGGCCCTGAAGTATAAATGTAACCAGTATCCAACTCGGTTCTATGTTCTTTGAGCAGGATTTCCTTGTCAGGAAACAGTGCGTTACAGATATTAAGGCCCTTTATTCACGTATTCCTAGCGTTTGAAGCACTTTCTTAGATATTAACCTGGGTTATCATTGTGAATTTCCCGAGTTGGGGTCTCTCTCTTCCAGTGTCTCAATCTCCTTCCTTGTGAATTCCAATTTGGTGAAACAGCGTTTATTACAAATATACCAGCACTTTAACCGTTATTACCACTTGAAAGGCTACCCTACCTTTCACAGCGCTTTGGTTACAGATTCTCAGTATTTCAAAATTCAGTAGAGATGTTCGGGTTCGAAAACGTATTCCAGGAGTTCTAGAGTCACTCTGACAAATCCCCTGGTCCGTTGTTTTGAGCTCTGAGAGTTTTCTTTTTAACACGGGTGTCATACCGGCTTTTTAAAGGCACGTTAAAACACCGCTCGGTGAAGCCGAAAGCGGTTTGGCTCAGTGGATAGAGCGTCGGTCTGCGGACTGAAGGGTCCCGGGTTCGATTCCGGTCAAGGGCACGTCCATTGGTTGCGGGCACATGCCCGGCAGGGGGTGTTTGCAGGAGGAGGCAGCTGGTCGATATGTTTCCAGCTCTCTGTCCCTCTGCTTTCCTCTCCGTACAAAGTCAATAAGATATATTAAAAAACAAACAAACAAACACAAAATACACTACTTGGGACCCTAGCCCAACTACCATTTTGATTTCATGGTGTTCTCCATACTTTCATACTATTCTATAGCTCTACGAAAATGAGTTTTGCAGTGTTTCACCAAAACCTTTTCCTGAAAACGCCAACTCCTTTGGACGTGAAAAATAAATGTAAACAGTGCCACACTCGGTTCTCAGCTGATTGAACAACATTTCCCAGGGACAAAATTGTGCTGTTCAGGCATTCAGTCTATTGGAATATGTGTTCCTAGTGTGTGAAGAACATTTCTCAATATTTCCCTAGTCTGGAGTTGTAAATCCGCAGTGCTACACTCCAATTTGTCCAGTGATTGAAGCTCATTCGTTGTGAATAGCCAACGTTACTACACCGTGACCGTAACCCTGTCCCTAACCCTCTGACCCCAACGCTAAACCTATGCCTAACCTGAGCCTGAACCCTACCCAGCCTGAACCCTTATGGTAACCCTAACCCTAGCCAGAACCCCAAGTCTCTAACCCGAACACCACAACGAACCTCGGTGACATCGTCACTCCCAGCGGGTCCCCTGGCCAAAGCATGATCACCTGGGATCAATGGAACCTGCCCACGTGGCCCCTCCCCCCTTGGTGACATCATCACTTCCGCTTTCATGGCCTTAGCAGGCTTCTTTCAAAGACGCCAACTCATGGCCCTGAATTATAAATGTAACCCGTATCCAACTCGGTTCTATGTTCTTTGAGCACGATTTCCTTGTCAGGAAACAGTGCGTTACAGATATTAAGGCCCTTTATTCAGGTATTCCTAGCGTCTGAAGCACTTTCTTAGATATTAACCTGGGTTATCATTGTGAATTATCCCGAGTTGGGGTCTCTCTCTTGCAGTGTCTCAAGCTCCTTCGTTGTGAATTCCAATTTGGTGAAACAGCGTTTATAACAAATATACCAGCACTTTAACCGTTATTACCACTTGAAAGGCTACCCTACCTTTCACAGCGCTTTGGTTACAGATTCTCAGTATTTCAAAATTCAGTAGAGATGTTCGGGTTCGAAAACGTATTCCAGGAGTTCTAGAGTCACTCTGACAAATCCCCCTGGTCCGTTGTTTTGAGCTCTGAGAGTTTTCTTTTTAACACGGGTGTCATACCGGCTTTTTAAAGGCACGTTAAAACACCACTCGGATAAGCCGAAAGCGGTTTGGCTCAGTGGATAGAGCGTCGGTCTGCGGACTGAAGGGTCCCGGGTTCGATTCCGGTCAAGGGCACGTCCATCGGTTGCGGGCACATCCCCGGCAGGGGGTGTTTGCAGGAGGAGGCAGCTGGTCCATACGTTTCCAGCTCTCTGTCCCTCTGCTTTCCTCTCTGTAAAAAGTCAATAAGATATATTAAAAAACAAACAAACACACACAAAATACACTACTTGGGACCCTAGCCCAACTACCATTTTGATTTCATAGTGTTCTCCATACTTTCATACTATTCTATAGCTCTACGAAAATGAGTTTTGCAGTGTTTCACCAAAACCTTTTCCTGAAAACGCCAACTCCTTTGGACGAGAAAAATAAATGTAAACAGTGCCACACTCGGTTCTCAGCTGTTTGAACAACATTTCCCAGGGACAAAATTGTGCTGTTCCGATATTCAGTCTATTGGAATATGTGTTCCTAGTGTGTGAAGAACATTTCTCAATATTTCCCTAGTCTGGAGTTGTAAATCCTCAGTGCTACACTCCAATTTGTCCAGTGATTGAAGCTCATTCGTTGTGAATAGCCAACGTTACTACACCGTGACCGTAACCCTGTCCCTACGCCTCTGACCCCAACCCTAAACCTATGCCTAACATGAGCCTGAACCCTACCCAGCCCGAACCCTTATCGTAACCCTAACCCTAGCCAGAACCCCAATTCTCTAACCCTAACACCACAACGAACCTCGGTGACATCGTCACTCCCAGCTGGTCCCCTGGCCAAAGCATGATCACCTGGGATCAATTGAACCTGCCCACGTGGCCCCTCCCACCTTGGTGACATCATCACCTCCGCTTTCATGGCCTTAGCAGGCTTCTTTCAAAGACGCCAACTCATGGCCCTGAAGTATAAATGTAACCAGTATCCAACTCGGTTCTATGTTCTTTGAGCAGGATTTCCTTGTCAGGAAACAGTGCGTTACAGATATTAAGGCCCTTTATTCACGTATTCCTAGCGTTTGAAGCACTTTCTTAGATATTAACCTGGGTTATCATTGTGAATTTCCCGAGTTGGGGTCTCTCTCTTCCAGTGTCTCAATCTCCTTCCTTGTGAATTCCAATTTGGTGAAACAGCGTTTATTACAAATATACCAGCACTTTAACCGTTATTACCACTTGAAAGGCTACCCTACCTTTCACAGCGCTTTGGTTACAGATTCTCAGTATTTCAAAATTCAGTAGAGATGTTCGGGTTCGAAAACGTATTCCAGGAGTTCTAGAGTCACTCTGACAAATCCCCTGGTCCGTTGTTTTGAGCTCTGAGAGTTTTCTTTTTAACACGGGTGTCATACCGGCTTTTTAAAGGCACGTTAAAACACCGCTCGGTGAAGCCGAAAGCGGTTTGGCTCAGTGGATAGAGCGTCGGTCTGCGGACTGAAGGGTCCCGGGTTCGATTCCGGTCAAGGGCACGTCCATTGGTTGCGGGCACATGCCCGGCAGGGGGTGTTTGCAGGAGGAGGCAGCTGGTCGATATGTTTCCAGCTCTCTGTCCCTCTGCTTTCCTCTCCGTACAAAGTCAATAAGATATATTAAAAAACAAACAAACAAACACAAAATACACTACTTGGGACCCTAGCCCAACTACCATTTTGATTTCATGGTGTTCTCCATACTTTCATACTATTCTATAGCTCTACGAAAATGAGTTTTGCAGTGTTTCACCAAAACCTTTTCCTGAAAACGCCAACTCCTTTGGACGTGAAAAATAAATGTAAACAGTGCCACACTCGGTTCTCAGCTGATTGAACAACATTTCCCAGGGACAAAATTGTGCTGTTCAGGCATTCAGTCTATTGGAATATGTGTTCCTAGTGTGTGAAGAACATTTCTCAATATTTCCCTAGTCTGGAGTTGTAAATCCGCAGTGCTACACTCCAATTTGTCCAGTGATTGAAGCTCATTCGTTGTGAATAGCCAACGTTACTACACCGTGACCGTAACCCTGTCCCTAACCCTCTGACCCCAACGCTAAACCTATGCCTAACCTGAGCCTGAACCCTACCCAGCCTGAACCCTTATGGTAACCCTAACCCTAGCCAGAACCCCAAGTCTCTAACCCGAACACCACAACGAACCTCGGTGACATCGTCACTCCCAGCGGGTCCCCTGGCCAAAGCATGATCACCTGGGATCAATGGAACCTGCCCACGTGGCCCCTCCCCCCTTGGTGACATCATCACTTCCACTTTCATGGCCTTAGCAGGCTTCTTTCAAAGACGCCAACTCATGGCCCTGAATTATAAATGTAACCCGTATCCAACTCGGTTCTATGTTCTTTGAGCACGATTTCCTTGTCAGGAAACAGTGCGTTACAGATATTAAGGCCCTTTATTCAGGTATTCCTAGCGTCTGAAGCACTTTCTTAGATATTAACCTGGGTTATCATTGTGAATTATCCCGAGTTGGGGTCTCTCTCTTGCAGTGTCTCAAGCTCCTTCGTTGTGAATTCCAATTTGGTGAAACAGCGTTTATAACAAATATACCAGCACTTTAACCGTTATTACCACTTGAAAGGCTACCCTACCTTTCACAGCGCTTTGGTTACAGATTCTCAGTATTTCAAAATTCAGTAGAGATGTTCGGGTTCGAAAACGTATTCCAGGAGTTCTAGAGTCACTCTGACAAATCCCCCTGGTCCGTTGTTTTGAGCTCTGAGAGTTTTCTTTTTAACACGGGTGTCATACCGGCTTTTTAAAGGCACGTTAAAACACCACTCGGATAAGCCGAAAGCGGTTTGGCTCAGTGGATAGAGCGTCGGTCTGCGGACTGAAGGGTCCCGGGTTCGATTCCGGTCAAGGGCACGTCCATCGGTTGCGGGCACATCCCCGGCAGGGGGTGTTTGCAGGAGGAGGCAGCTGGTCCATACGTTTCCAGCTCTCTGTCCCTCTGCTTTCCTCTCTGTAAAAAGTCAATAAGATATATTAAAAAACAAACAAACACACACAAAATACACTACTTGGGACCCTAGCCCAACTACCATTTTGATTTCATAGTGTTCTCCATACTTTCATACTATTCTATAGCTCTACGAAAATGAGTTTTGCAGTGTTTCACCAAAACCTTTTCCTGAAAACGCCAACTCCTTTGGACGAGAAAAATAAATGTAAACAGTGCCACACTCGGTTCTCAGCTGTTTGAACAACATTTCCCAGGGACAAAATTGTGCTGTTCCGATATTCAGTCTATTGGAATATGTGTTCCTAGTGTGTGAAGAACATTTCTCAATATTTCCCTAGTCTGGAGTTGTAAATCCTCAGTGCTACACTCCAATTTGTCCAGTGATTGAAGCTCATTCGTTGTGAATAGCCAACGTTACTACACCGTGACCGTAACCCTGTCCCTACGCCTCTGACCCCAACCCTAAACCTATGCCTAACATGAGCCTGAACCCTACCCAGCCCGAACCCTTATCGTAACCCTAACCCTAGCCAGAACCCCAATTCTCTAACCCTAACACCACAACGAACCTCGGTGACATCGTCACTCCCAGCTGGTCCCCTGGCCAAAGCATGATCACCTGGGATCAATTGAACCTGCCCACGTGGCCCCTCCCACCTTGGTGACATCATCACCTCCGCTTTCATGGCCTTAGCAGGCTTCTTTCAAAGACGCCAACTCATGGCCCTGAAGTATAAATGTAACCAGTATCCAACTCGGTTCTATGTTCTTTGAGCAGGATTTCCTTGTCAGGAAACAGTGCGTTACAGATATTAAGGCCCTTTATTCACGTATTCCTAGCGTTTGAAGCACTTTCTTAGATATTAACCTGGGTTATCATTGTGAATTTCCCGAGTTGGGGTCTCTCTCTTCCAGTGTCTCAATCTCCTTCCTTGTGAATTCCAATTTGGTGAAACAGCGTTTATTACAAATATACCAGCACTTTAACCGTTATTACCACTTGAAAGGCTACCCTACCTTTCACAGCGCTTTGGTTACAGATTCTCAGTATTTCAAAATTCAGTAGAGATGTTCGGGTTCGAAAACGTATTCCAGGAGTTCTAGAGTCACTCTGACAAATCCCCCTGGTCCGTTGTTTTGAGCTCTGAGAGTTTTCTTTTTAACACGGGTGTCATACCGGCTTTTTAAAGGCACGTTAAAACACCACTCGGATAAGCCGAAAGCGGTTTGGCTCAGTGGATAGAGCGTCGGTCTGCGGACTGAAGGGTCCCGGGTTCGATTCCGGTCAAGGGCACGTCCATTGGTTGCGGGCACATCCCCGGCAGGGGGTGTTTGCAGGAGGAGGCAGCTGGTCCATACGTTTCCAGCTCTCTGTCCCTCTGCTTTCCTCTCTGTAAAAAGTCAATAAGATATATTAAAAAACAAACAGACACACACAACATACACTACTTGGGACCCTAGCCCAACTACCATTTTGATTTCATAGTGTTCTCCATACTTTCATACTATTCTATAGCTCTACGAAAATGAGTTTTGCAGTGTTTCACCAAAACCTTTTCCTGAAAACGCCAACTCCTTTGGACGGGAAAAATAAATGTAAACAGTGCCACACTCGGTTCTCAGCTGTTTGAACAACATTTCCCAGGGACAAAATTGTGCTGTTCAGACATTCAGTCTATTGGAATATGTGTTCCTAGTGTGTGAAGAACATTTCTCAATATTTCCCTAGTCTGGAGTTGTAAATCCGCAGTGCTACACTCCAATTTGTCCAGTGATTGAAGCTCATTCGTTGTGAATAGCCAACGTTACTACACCGTGACCGTAACCCTGTCCCTACGCCTCTGACCCCAACCCTAAACCTATGCCTAACCTGAGCCTGAACCCTACCCAGCCCAAACCCTTATCGTAACCCTAACCCTAGCCAGAACCCCAATTCTCTAACCCTAACACCACAACGAACCTCGGTGACATCGTCACTCCCAGCTGGTCCCCTGGCCAAAGCATGATCACCTGGGATCAATTGAACCTGCCCACGTGGCCCCTCCCACCTTGGTGACATCATCACCTCCGCTTTCATGGCCTTAGCAGGCTTCTTTCAAAGACGCCAACTCATGGCCCTGAAGTATAAATGTAACCAGTATCCAACTCGGTTCTATGTTCTTTGAGCAGGATTTCCTTGTCAGGAAACAGTGCGTTACAGATATTAAGGCCCTTTATTCACGTATTCCTAGCGTTTGAAGCACTTTCTTAGATATTAACCTGGGTTATCATTGTGAATTTCCCGAGTTGGGGTCTCTCTCTTCCAGTGTCTCAATCTCCTTCCTTGTGAATTCCAATTTGGTGAAACAGCGTTTATTACAAATATACCAGCACTTTAACCGTTATTACCACTTGAAAGGCTACCCTACCTTTCACAGCGCTTTGGTTACAGATTCTCAGTATTTCAAAATTCAGTAGAGATGTTCGGGTTCGAAAACGTATTCCAGGAGTTCTAGAGTCACTCTGACAAATCCCCTGGTCCGTTGTTTTGAGCTCTGAGAGTTTTCTTTTTAACACGGGTGTCATACCGGCTTTTTAAAGGCACGTTAAAACACCGCTCGGTGAAGCCGAAAGCGGTTTGGCTCAGTGGATAGAGCGTCGGTCTGCGGACTGAAGGGTCCCGGGTTCGATTCCGGTCAAGGGCACGTCCATTGGTTGCGGGCACATGCCCGGCAGGGGGTGTTTGCAGGAGGAGGCAGCTGGTCGATATGTTTCCAGCTCTCTGTCCCTCTGCTTTCCTCTCCGTACAAAGTCAATAAGATATATTAAAAAACAAACAAACAAACACAAAATACACTACTTGGGACCCTAGCCCAACTACCATTTTGATTTCATGGTGTTCTCCATACTTTCATACTATTCTATAGCTCTACGAAAATGAGTTTTGCAGTGTTTCACCAAAACCTTTTCCTGAAAACGCCAACTCCTTTGGACGGGAAAAATAAATGTAAACAGTGCCACACTCGGTTCTCAGCTGATTGAACAACATTTCCCAGGGACAAAATTGTGCTGTTCAGGCATTCAGTCTATTGGAATATGTGTTCCTAGTGTGTGAAGAACATTTCTCAATATTTCCCTAGTCTGGAGTTGTAAATCCGCAGTGCTACACTCCAATTTGTCCAGTGATTGAAGCTCATTCGTTGTGAATAGCCAACGTTACTACACCGTGACCGTAACCCTGTCCCTAACCCTCTGACCCCAACGCTAAACCTATGCCTAACCTGAGCCTGAACCCTACCCAGCCTGAACCCTTATGGTAACCCTAACCCTAGCCAGAACCCCAAGTCTCTAACCCGAACACCACAACGAACCTCGGTGACATCGTCACTCCCAGCGGGTCCCCTGGCCAAAGCATGATCACCTGGGATCAATGGAACCTGCCCACGTGGCCCCTCCCCCCTTGGTGACATCATCACTTCCGCTTTCATGGCCTTAGCAGGCTTCTTTCAAAGACGCCAACTCATGGCCCTGAATTATAAATGTAACCCGTATCCAACTCGGTTCTATGTTCTTTGAGCACGATTTCCTTGTCAGGAAACAGTGCGTTACAGATATTAAGGCCCTTTATTCAGGTATTCCTAGCGTCTGAAGCACTTTCTTAGATATTAACCTGGGTTATCATTGTGAATTATCCCGAGTTGGGGTCTCTCTCTTGCAGTGTCTCAAGCTCCTTCGTTGTGAATTCCAATTTGGTGAAACAGCGTTTATAACAAATATACCAGCACTTTAACCGTTATTACCACTTGAAAGGCTACCCTACCTTTCACAGCGCTTTGGTTACAGATTCTCAGTATTTCAAAATTCAGTAGAGATGTTCGGGTTCGAAAACGTATTCCAGGAGTTCTAGAGTCACTCTGACAAATCCCCCTGGTCCGTTGTTTTGAGCTCTGAGAGTTTTCTTTTTAACACGGGTGTCATACCGGCTTTTTAAAGGCACGTTAAAACACCACTCGGATAAGCCGAAAGCGGTTTGGCTCAGTGGATAGAGCGTCGGTCTGCGGACTGAAGGGTCCCGGGTTCGATTCCGGTCAAGGGCACGTCCATCGGTTGCGGGCACATCCCCGGCAGGGGGTGTTTGCAGGAGGAGGCAGCTGGTCCATACGTTTCCAGCTCTCTGTCCCTCTGCTTTCCTCTCTGTAAAAAGTCAATAAGATATATTAAAAAACAAACAAACACACACAAAATACACTACTTGGGACCCTAGCCCAACTACCATTTTGATTTCATAGTGTTCTCCATACTTTCATACTATTCTATAGCTCTACGAAAATGAGTTTTGCAGTGTTTCACCAAAACCTTTTCCTGAAAACGCCAACTCCTTTGGACGAGAAAAATAAATGTAAACAGTGCCACACTCGGTTCTCAGCTGTTTGAACAACATTTCCCAGGGACAAAATTGTGCTGTTCCGATATTCAGTCTATTGGAATATGTGTTCCTAGTGTGTGAAGAACATTTCTCAATATTTCCCTAGTCTGGAGTTGTAAATCCTCAGTGCTACACTCCAATTTGTCCAGTGATTGAAGCTCATTCGTTGTGAATAGCCAACGTTACTACACCGTGACCGTAACCCTGTCCCTACGCCTCTGACCCCAACCCTAAACCTATGCCTAACATGAGCCTGAACCCTACCCAGCCCGAACCCTTATCGTAACCCTAACCCTAGCCAGAACCCCAATTCTCTAACCCTAACACCACAACGAACCTCGGTGACATCGTCACTCCCAGCTGGTCCCCTGGCCAAAGCATGATCACCTGGGATCAATTGAACCTGCCCACGTGGCCCCTCCCACCTTGGTGACATCATCACCTCCGCTTTCATGGCCTTAGCAGGCTTCTTTCAAAGACGCCAACTCATGGCCCTGAAGTATAAATGTAACCAGTATCCAACTCGGTTCTATGTTCTTTGAGCAGGATTTCCTTGTCAGGAAACAGTGCGTTACAGATATTAAGGCCCTTTATTCACGTATTCCTAGCGTTTGAAGCACTTTCTTAGATATTAACCTGGGTTATCATTGTGAATTTCCCGAGTTGGGGTCTCTCTCTTCCAGTGTCTCAATCTCCTTCCTTGTGAATTCCAATTTGGTGAAACAGCGTTTATTACAAATATACCAGCACTTTAACCGTTATTACCACTTGAAAGGCTACCCTACCTTTCACAGCGCTTTGGTTACAGATTCTCAGTATTTCAAAATTCAGTAGAGATGTTCGGGTTCGAAAACGTATTCCAGGAGTTCTAGAGTCACTCTGACAAATCCCCCTGGTCCGTTGTTTTGAGCTCTGAGAGTTTTCTTTTTAACACGGGTGTCATACCGGCTTTTTAAAGGCACGTTAAAACACCACTCGGATAAGCCGAAAGCGGTTTGGCTCAGTGGATAGAGCGTCGGTCTGCGGACTGAAGGGTCCCGGGTTCGATTCCGGTCAAGGGCACGTCCATTGGTTGCGGGCACATCCCCGGCAGGGGGTGTTTGCAGGAGGAGGCAGCTGGTCCATACGTTTCCAGCTCTCTGTCCCTCTGCTTTCCTCTCTGTAAAAAGTCAATAAGATATATTAAAAAACAAACAAACACACACAACATACACTACTTGGGACCCTAGCCCAACTACCATTTTGATTTCATAGTGTTCTCCATACTTTCATACTATTCTATAGCTCTACGAAAATGAGTTTTGCAGTGTTTCACCAAAACCTTTTCCTGAAAACGCCAACTCCTTTGGACGGGAAAAATAAATGTAAACAGTGCCACACTCGGTTCTCAGCTGTTTGAACAACATTTCCCAGGGACAAAATTGTGCTGTTCAGACATTCAGTCTATTGGAATATGTGTTCCTAGTGTGTGAAGAACATTTCTCAATATTTCCCTAGTCTGGAGTTGTAAATCCGCAGTGCTACACTCCAATTTGTCCAGTGATTGAAGCTCATTCGTTGTGAATAGCCAACGTTACTACACCGTGACCGTAACCCTGTCCCTACGCCTCTGACCCCAACCCTAAACCTATGCCTAACCTGAGCCTGAACCCTACCCAGCCCGAACCCTTATCGTAACCCTAACCCTAGCCAGAACCCCAATTCTCTAACCCTAACACCACAACGAACCTCGGTGACATCCTCACTCCCAGCTGGTCCCCTGGCCAAAGCATGATCACCTGGGATCAATTGAACCTGCCCACGTGGCCCCTCCCACCTTGGTGACATCATCACCTCCGCTTTCATGGCCTTAGCAGGCTTCTTTCAAAGACGCCAACTCATGGCCCTGAAGTATAAATGTAACCAGTATCCAACTCGGTTCTATGTTCTTTGAGCAGGATTTCCTTGTCAGGAAACAGTGCGTTACAGATATTAAGGCCCTTTATTCACGTATTCCTAGCGTTTGAAGCACTTTCTTAGATATTAACCTGGGTTATCATTGTGAATTTCCCGAGTTGGGGTCTCTCTCTTCCAGTGTCTCAATCTCCTTCCTTGTGAATTCCAATTTGGTGAAACAGCGTTTATTACAAATATACCAGCACTTTAACCGTTATTACCACTTGAAAGGCTACCCTACCTTTCACAGCGCTTTGGTTACAGATTCTCAGTATTTCAAAATTCAGTAGAGATGTTCGGGTTCGAAAACGTATTCCAGGAGTTCTAGAGTCACTCTGACAAATCCCCCTGGTCCGTTGTTTTGAGCTCTGAGAGTTTTCTTTTTAACACGGGTGTCATACCGGCTTTTTAAAGGCACGTTAAAACACCACTCGGATAAGCCGAAAGCGGTTTGGCTCAGTGGATAGAGCGTCGGTCTGCGGACTGAAGGGTCCCGGGTTCGATTCCGGTCAAGGGCACGTCCATCGGTTGCGGGCACATCCCCGGCAGGGGGTGTTTGCAGGAGGAGGCAGCTGGTCCATACGTTTCCAGCTCTCTGTCCCTCTGCTTTCCTCTCTGTAAAAAGTCAATAAGATATATTAAAAAACAAACAAACACACACAAAATACACTACTTGGGACCCTAGCCCAACTACCATTTTGATTTCATAGTGTTCTCCATACTTTCATACTATTCTATAGCTCTACGAAAATGAGTTTTGCAGTGTTTCACCAAAACCTTTTCCTGAAAACGCCAACTCCTTTGGACGAGAAAAATAAATGTAAACAGTGCCACACTCGGTTCTCAGCTGTTTGAACAACATTTCCCAGGGACAAAATTGTGCTGTTCCGATATTCAGTCTATTGGAATATGTGTTCCTAGTGTGTGAAGAACATTTCTCAATATTTCCCTAGTCTGGAGTTGTAAATCCTCAGTGCTACACTCCAATTTGTCCAGTGATTGAAGCTCATTCGTTGTGAATAGCCAACGTTACTACACCGTGACCGTAACCCTGTCCCTACGCCTCTGACCCCAACCCTAAACCTATGCCTAACATGAGCCTGAACCCTACCCAGCCCGAACCCTTATCGTAACCCTAACCCTAGCCAGAACCCCAATTCTCTAACCCTAACACCACAACGAACCTCGGTGACATCGTCACTCCCAGCTGGTCCCCTGGCCAAAGCATGATCACCAGGGATCAATTGAACCTGCCCACGTGGCCCCTCCCCCCTTGGTGACATCATCACTTCCCCTTTCATGGCCTTAGCAGGCTTCTTTCAAAGACGCCAACTCATGGCCCTGAAGTATAAATGTAACCAGTATCCAACTCGGTTCTATGTTCTTTGAGCACGATTTCCTTGTCAGGAAACAGTGCGTGACAGATATTAAGGCCCTTTATTCACGTATTCCTAGCGTTTGAAGCACTTTCTTAGATATTAACCTGGGTTATCATTGTGAATTTCCCGAGTTGGGGTCTCTCTCTTCCAGTGTCTCAAGCTCCTTCCTTGTGAATTCCAATTTGGTGAAACAGCGTTTATAACAAATGTACCAGCACTTTAACCGTTATTACCACTTGAAAGGCTACCCTACCTTTCACAGCGCTTTGGTTACAGATTCTCAGTATTTCAAAATTCAGTAGAGATGTTCGGGTTCGAAAACGTATTCCAGGAGTTCTAGAGTCACTCTGACAAATCCCCCTGGTCCGTTGTTTTGAGCTCTGAGAGTTTTCTTTTTAACACGGGTGTCATACCGGCTTTTTAAAGGCACGTTAAAACACCACTCGGATAAGCCGAAACCGGTTTGGCTCAGTGGATAGAGTGTCGGTCTGCGGACTGAAGAGTCCCGGGTTCGATTCCGGTCAAGGGCACGTCCATTGGTTGCGGGCACATCCCCGGGAGGGGGTGTTTGCAGGAGGACGCAGCTGGTCGATATGTTTCCAGCTCTCTGTCCCTCTGCTTTCCTCTCTGTAAAAAGTCAATAAGATATATTAAAAAACAAACAAACACACACAAAATACACTACTTGGGACCCTAGCCCAACTACCATTTTGATTTCATAGTGTTCTCCATACTTTCATACTATTCTATAGCTCTACGAAAATGAGTTTTGCAGTGTTTCACCAAAACCTTTTCCTGAAAACGCCAACTCCTTTTGACGGGAAAAATAAATGTAAACAGTGCCACACTCGGTTCTCAGCTGTTTGAACAACATTTCCCAGGGACAAAATTGTGCAGTTCAGACATTCAGTCTATTGGAATATTTGTTCCTAGTGTGTGAAGCACATTTCTCAATATTTCCCTAGTCTGGAGTTGTAAATCCTCAGTGCTACACTCCAATTTGTCCAGTGAATGAAGCTCATTCGTTGTGAATAGCCAACGTTCCTACAATGTGACCGTAACCCTGTCCATAACCCTCTGACCCCAACCCTAAACCTATGCCTAACTTGAGCCTGAACCCTACCCAGCCCGAACCCTTACCATAACCCTAACCCTAGCCAGAACCCCAATTCTCTAACCCTAACACCACAACGAACCTCGGTGACATCGTCACTCCCAGCTGGTCCCCTGGCCAAAGCATGATCACCTGGGATCAATTGAACCTGCCCACGTGGCCCCTCCCCCCTTGGTGACATCATCACTTCCCCTTTCATGGCCTTAGCAGGCTTCTTTCAAAGAGGCCAACTCATGGCCCTGAAGTATAAATGTAACCAGTATCCAACTCGGTTCTATGTTCTTTGAGCACGATTTCCTTGTCAGGAAACAGTGCGTGACAGATATTAAGGCCCTTTATTCACGTATTCCTAGCGTTTGAAGCACTTTCTTAGATAGTAACCTGGGTTATCATTGTGAATTTCCCGAGTTGGGGTCTCTCTCTTCCAGTGTCTCAAGCTCCTTCCTTGTGAATTCCAATTTGGTGAAACAGCGTTTATAACAAATGTACCAGTACTTTAACCGTTATTACCACTTGAAAGGCTACCCTACCTTTCACAGCGCTTTGGTTACAGATTCCCAGTATTTCAAAATTCAGTAGAGATGTTCGGGTTCGAAAACGTATTCCAGGAGTTCTAGAGTCACTCTGACAAATCCCCCTGGTCCGTTGTTTTGAGCTCTGAGAGTTTTCTTTTTAACACGGGTGTCATACCGGCTTTTTAAAGGCACGTTAAAACACCACTCGGATAAGCCGAAACCGGTTTGGCTCAGTGGATAGAGCGTCGGTCTGCGGACTGAAGGGTCCCGGGTTCGAATCCGATCAAGGGCACGTCCATTGGTTGCGGGCACATCCCCGGCAGGGGGTGTTTGCAGGAGGAGGCAGCTGGTCGATATGTTTCCAGCTCTCTGTCCCTCTGCTTTCCTCTCTGTAAAAAGTCAATAAGATATATTAAAAAACAAACAAACACACACAAAATACACTTCTTGGGACCCTAGCCCAACTACCATTTTGATTTCATAGTGTTCTCCATACTTTCATACTATTGTATAGCTCTACGAAAATGAGTTTTGCAGTGTTTCACCAAAACCTTTTCCTGAAAACGCCAACTCCTTTTGTCGGGAAAAATAAATGTAAACAGTGCCACACTCGGTTCTCAGCTGTTTGAACAACATTTCCCAGGGACAAAATTGTGCTGTTCAGACATTCAGTCTATTGGAATATGTGTTCCTAGTGTGTGAAGCACATTTCTCAATATTTCCCTAGTCTGGAGTTGTAAATCCTCAGTGCTACACTCCAATTTGTCCAGTGATTGAAGCTCATTCGTTGTGAATAGCCAACGTTACTACACCGTGACCTTAACCCTGTCCCTAACCCTCTGACCCGAACCCTAAACCTATGCCTAACCTGAGCCTGAACCCTACCCAGCCCGAACCCTAATCGTAACCCTAACCCTAGCCAGAACCCCAATTCTCTAACCCTAACACCACAACGAACCTCGGTGACATCGTCACTCCCAGCTGGTCCCCTGGCCAAAGCATGAAAACCTGGGATCAATTGAACCTGCCCACGTGGCCCCTGCCCCCTTGGTGACATCATCACCTCCGCTTTCATGGCCTTAGCAGGCTTCTTTCAAAGACGCCAACTCATGGCCCTGAAGTATAAATGTAACCAGTATCCAACTCGGTTCTATGTTCTTTGAGCAGGATTTCCTTGTCAGGAAACAGTGCGTTACAGATATTAAGGCCCTTTATTCACGTATTCCTAGCGTTTGAAGCACTTTCTTAGATATTAACCTGGGTAATCATTGTGAATTTCCCGAGTTGGGGTCTCTCTCTTCCAGTGTCTCAAGCTCCTTCCTTGTGAATTCCAATTTGGTGAAACAGCGTTTATTACAAATATACCAGCACTTTAACCGTTATTACCACTTGAAAGGCTACCCTACCTTTCACAGCGCTTTGGTTACAGATTCTCAGTATTTCAAAATTCAGTAGAGATGTTCGGGTTCGAAAACGTATTCCAGGAGTTCTAGAGTCACTCTGACAAATCCCCCTGGTCCGTTGTTTTGAGCTCTGAGAGTTTTCTTTTTAACACGGGTGTCATACCGGCTTTTTAAAGGCACGTTAAAACACCACTCGGATAAGCCGAAACCGGTTTGGCTCAGTGGATAGAGCGTCGGTCTGCGGACTGAAGGGTCCCGGGTTCGATTCCGGACAAGGGCACGTCCATTGGTTGCGGGCACATCCCCGGCAGGGGGTGTTTGCAGTAGGAGGCAGCTGGTCGATATGTTTCCAGCTCTCTGTCCCTCTGCTTTCCTCTCTGTAAAAAGTCAATAAGATATATTAAAAAACAAACAAACACACACAAAATACACTACTTGGGACCCTAGCCCAACTACCATTTTGATTTCATAGTGTTCTCCATACTTTCATACTATTCTATAGCTCTACGAAAATGAGTTTTGCAGTGTTTCACCAAAACCTTTTCCTGAAAACGCCAACTCCTTTTGACTGGAAAAATAAATGTAAACAGTGCCACACTCGGTTCTCAGCTGTTTGAGCAACATTTCCCAGGGACAAAATTGTGCTGTTCAGACATTCAGTCTATTGGAATATGTGTTCCTAGTGTGTGAAGCACATTTCTCAATATTTCCCTAGTCTGGAGTTGTAAATCCTCAGTGCTACACTCCAATTTGTCCAGTGATTGAAGCTCATTCGTTGTGAATAGCCAACGTTACTACACCGTGACCTTAACCCTGTCCCTAACCCTCTGACCCCAACCCTAAACCTATGCCTAACGTGAGCCTGAACCCTACCCAGCCCGAACCCTTATCGTAACCCTAACCCTAGCCAGAACCCCAATTCTCTAACCCTAACACCACAAGGAACCTCGGTGACATCGTCACTCCCAGCTGGTCCCCTGGCCAAAGCATGATTACCTGGGATCAATTGAACCTGCCCACGTGGCCCCTCCCCCCTTGGAGACATCATCACCTCCGCTTTCATGGCCTTAGCAGGCTTCTTTCAAAGACGGCAACTCATGGCCCTGAAGTATAAATGTAACCAGTATCCAACTCGGTTCTATGTTCTTTGAGCAGGATTTCCTTGTCAGGAAACAATGCGTTACAGATATTAAGGCCCTTTATTCACGTATTCCTAGCGTTTGAAGCACTTTCTTAGATATTAACCTGGGTTATCATTGTGAATTTCCCGAGTTGGGGTCTCTCTCTTCCAGTGTCTCAAGCTCCTTCCTTGTGAATTTCAATTTGGTGAAACAGCGTTTATAACAAATGTACCAGTACTTTAACCGTTATTACCACTTGAAAGGCTACCCTACCTTTTACAGTGTTTGGTTACAGATTCTCAGTATTTCAAAATTCAGTAGAGATGTTCGGGTTCGAAAACGTATTCCAGGAGTTCTAGAGTCACTCTGACAAATCCCCCTGGTCCGTTGTTTTGAGCTCTGAGAGTTTTCTTTTTAACACGGGTGTCATACCGGCTTTTTAAAGGCACGTTAAAACACCACTCGGATAAGGAGAAACCGGTTTGGCTCAGTGGATAGAGTGTCGGTCTGCGGACTGAAGAGTCCCGGGTTCGATTCCGCTCAAGGGCACGTCCATTGGTTGCGGGCACATCCCCGGGAGGGGGTGTTTGCAGGAGGAGGCAGCTGGTCGATATATTTCCAGCTCTCTGTCCCTCTGCTTTCCTCTCTGTAAAAAGTCAATAAGATATATTAAAAAACAAACAAACACACACAAAATACACTACTTGGGACCCTAGCCCAACTACCATTTTGATTTCATAGTGTTCTCCATACTTTCATACTATTCTATAGCTCTACGAAAATGAGTTTTGCCGTGTTTCACCAAAACCTTTTCCTGAAAACGCCAACTCCTTTTGACGGGAAAAATAAATGTAAACAGTGCCACACTCGGTTCTCAGCTGTTTGAACAACATTTCCCAGGGACAAAATTGTGCAGTTCAGACATTCAGTCTATTGGAATATGTGTTCCTAGTGTGTGAAGCACATTTCTCAATATTTCCCTAGTCTGGAGTTGTAAATCCTCAGTGCTACACTCCAATTTGTCCAGTGAATGAAGCTCATTCGTTGTGAATAGCCAACGTTCCTACAATGTGACCGTAACCCTGTCCATAACCCTCTGACCCCAACCCTAAACCTATGCCTAACTTGAGCCTGAACCCTACCCAGCCCGAACCCTTACCATAACCCTAACCCTAGCCAGAACCCCAATTCTCTAACCCTAACACCACAACGAACCTCGGTGACATCGTCACTCCCAGCTGGTCCCCTGGCCAAAGCATGATCACCTGGGATCAATTGAACCTGCCCACGTGGCCCCTCCCCCCTTGGTGACATCATCACTTCCCCTTTCATGGCCTTAGCAGGCTTCTTTCAAAGAGGCCAACTCATGGCCCTGAAGTATAAATGTAACCAGTATCCAACTCGGTTCTATGTTCTTTGAGCACGATTTCCTTGTCAGGAAACAGTGCGTGACAGATATTAAGGCCCTTTATTCACGTATTCCTAGCGTTTGAAGCACTTTCTTTGATATTAACCTGGGTTATCATTGTGAATTTCCCGAGTTGGGGTCTCTCTCTTCCAGTGTCTCAAGCTCCTTCCTTGTGAATTCCAATTTGGTGAAACAGCGTTTATAACAAATGTACCAGTACTTTAACCGTTATTACCACTTGAAAGGCTACCCTACCTTTCACAGCGCTTTGGTTACAGATTCCCAGTATTTCAAAATTCAGTAGAGATGTTCGGGTTCGAAAACGTATTCCAGGAGTTCTAGAGTCACTCTGACAAATCCCCCTGGTCCGTTGTTTTGAGCTCTGAGAGTTTTCTTTTTAACACGGGTGTCATACCGGCTTTTTAAAGGCACGTTAAAACACCACTCGGATAAGCCGAAACCGGTTTGGCTCAGTGGATAGAGCGTCGGTCTGCGGACTGAAGGGTCCCGGGTTCGAATCCGATCAAGGGCACGTCCATTGGTTGCGGGCACATCCCCGGCAGGGGGTGTTTGCAGGAGGAGGCAGCTGGTCGATATGTTTCCAGCTCTCTGTCCCTCTGCTTTCCTCTCTGTAAAAAGTCAATAAGATATATTAAAAAACAAACAAACACACACAAAATACACTTCTTGGGACCCTAGCCCAACTACCATTTTGATTTCATAGTGTTCTCCATACTTTCATACTATTGTATAGCTCTACGAAAATGAGTTTTGCAGTGTTTCACCAAAACCTTTTCCTGAAAACGCCAACTCCTTTTGTCGGGAAAAATAAATGTAAACAGTGCCACACTCGGTTCTCAGCTGTTTGAACAACATTTCCCAGGGACAAAATTGTGCTGTTCAGACATTCAGTCTATTGGAATATGTGTTCCTAGTGTGTGAAGCACATTTCTCAATATTTCCCTAGTCTGGAGTTGTAAATCCTCAGTGCTACACTCCAATTTGTCCAGTGATTGAAGCTCATTCGTTGTGAATAGCCAACGTTACTACACCGTGACCTTAACCCTGTCCCTAACCCTCTGACCCCAACCCTAAACCTATGCCTAACCTGAGCCTGAACCCTACCCAGCCCGAACCCTAATCGTAACCCTAACCCTAGCCAGAACCCCAATTCTCTAACCCTAACACCACAACGAACCTCGGTGACATCGTCACTCCCAGCTGGTCCCCTGGCCAAAGCATGAAAACCTGGGATCAATTGAACCTGCCCACGTGGCCCCTGCCCCCTTGGTGACATCATCACCTCCGCTTTCATGGCCTTAGCAGGCTTCTTTCAAAGACGCCAACTCATGGCCCTGAAGTATAAATGTAACCAGTATCCAACTCGGTTCTATGTTCTTTGAGCAGGATTTCCTTGTCAGGAAACAGTGCGTTACAGATATTAAGGCCCTTTATTCACGTATTCCTAGCGTTTGAAGCACTTTCTTAGATATTAACCTGGGTAATCATTGTGAATTTCCCGAGTTGGGGTCTCTCTCTTCCAGTGTCTCAAGCTCCTTCCTTGTGAATTCCAATTTGGTGAAACAGCGTTTATTACAAATATACCAGCACTTTAACCGTTATTACCACTTGAAAGGCTACCCTACCTTTCACAGCGCTTTGGTTACAGATTCTCAGTATTTCAAAATTCAGTAGAGATGTTCGGGTTCGAAAACGTATTCCAGGAGTTCTAGAGTCACTCTGACAAATCCCCCTGGTCCGTTGTTTTGAGCTCTGAGAGTTTTCTTTTTAACACGGGTGTCATACCGGCTTTTTAAAGGCACGTTAAAACACCACTCGGATAAGCCGAAACCGGTTTGGCTCAGTGGATAGAGCGTCGGTCTGCGGACTGAAGGGTCCCGGGTTCGATTCCGGACAAGGGCACGTCCATTGGTTGCGGGCACATCCCCGGCAGGGGGTGTTTGCAGTAGGAGGCAGCTGGTCGATATGTTTCCAGCTCTCTGTCCCTCTGCTTTCCTCTCTGTAAAAAGTCAATAAGATATATTAAAAAACAAACAAACACACACAAAATACACTACTTGGGACCCTAGCCCAACTACCATTTTGATTTCATAGTGTTCTCCATACTTTCATACTATTCTATAGCTCTACGAAAATGAGTTTTGCAGTGTTTCACCAAAACCTTTTCCTGAAAACGCCAACTCCTTTTGACTGGAAAAATAAATGTAAACAGTGCCACACTCGGTTCTCAGCTGTTTGAGCAACATTTCCCAGGGACAAAATTGTGCTGTTCAGACATTCAGTCTATTGGAATATGTGTTCCTAGTGTGTGAAGCACATTTCTCAATATTTCCCTAGTCTGGAGTTGTAAATCCTCAGTGCTACACTCCAATTTGTCCAGTGATTGAAGCTCATTCGTTGTGAATAGCCAACGTTACTACACCGTGACCTTAACCCTGTCCCTAACCCTCTGACCCCAACCCTAAACCTATGCCTAACGTGAGCCTGAACCCTACCCAGCCCGAACCCTTATCGTAACCCTAACCCTAGCCAGAACCCCAATTCTCTAACCCTAACACCACAAGGAACCTCGGTGACATCGTCACTCCCAGCTGGTCCCCTGGCCAAAGCATGATTACCTGGGATCAATTGAACCTGCCCACGTGGCCCCTCCCCCCTTGGAGACATCATCACCTCCGCTTTCATGGCCTTAGCAGGCTTCTTTCAAAGACGGCAACTCATGGCCCTGAAGTATAAATGTAACCAGTATCCAACTCGGTTCTATGTTCTTTGAGCAGGATTTCCTTGTCAGGAAACAATGCGTTACAGATATTAAGGCCCTTTATTCACGTATTCCTAGCGTTTGAAGCACTTTCTTAGATATTAACCTGGGTTATCATTGTGAATTTCCCGAGTTGGGGTCTCTCTCTTCCAGTGTCTCAAGCTCCTTCCTTGTGAATTTCAATTTGGTGAAACAGCGTTTATAACAAATGTACCAGTACTTTAACCGTTATTACCACTTGAAAGGCTACCCTACCTTTTACAGTGTTTGGTTACAGATTCTCAGTATTTCAAAATTCAGTAGAGATGTTCGGGTTCGAAAACGTATTCCAGGAGTTCTAGAGTCACTCTGACAAATCCCCCTGGTCCGTTGTTTTGAGCTCTGAGAGTTTTCTTTTTAACACGGGTGTCATACCGGCTTTTTAAAGGCACGTTAAAACACCACTCGGATAAGGAGAAACCGGTTTGGCTCAGTGGATAGAGTGTCGGTCTGCGGACTGAAGAGTCCCGGGTTCGATTCCGCTCAAGGGCACGTCCATTGGTTGCGGGCACATCCCCGGGAGGGGGTGTTTGCAGGAGGAGGCAGCTGGTCGATATATTTCCAGCTCTCTGTCCCTCTGCTTTCCTCTCTGTAAAAAGTCAATAAGATATATTAAAAAACAAACAAACACACACAAAATACACTACTTGGGACCCTAGCCCAACTACCATTTTGATTTCATAGTGTTCTCCATACTTTCATACTATTCTATAGCTCTACGAAAATGAGTTTTGCCGTGTTTCACCAAAACCTTTTCCTGAAAACGCCAACTCCTTTTGACGGGAAAAATAAATGTAAACAGTGCCACACTCGGTTCTCAGCTGTTTGAACAACATTTCCCAGGGACAAAATTGTGCAGTTCAGACATTCAGTCTATTGGAATATGTGTTCCTAGTGTGTGAAGCACATTTCTCAATATTTCCCTAGTCTGGAGTTGTAAATCCTCAGTGCTACACTCCAATTTGTCCAGTGAATGAAGCTCATTCGTTGTGAATAGCCAACGTTCCTACAATGTGACCGTAACCCTGTCCATAACCCTCTGACCCCAACCCTAAACCTATGCCTAACTTGAGCCTGAACCCTACCCAGCCCGAACCCTTACCATAACCCTAACCCTAGCCAGAACCCCAATTCTCTAACCCTAACACCACAACGAACCTCGGTGACATCGTCACTCCCAGCTGGTCCCCTGGCCAAAGCATGATCACCTGGGATCAATTGAACCTGCCCACGTGGCCCCTCCCCCCTTGGTGACATCATCACTTCCCCTTTCATGGCCTTAGCAGGCTTCTTTCAAAGAGGCCAACTCATGGCCCTGAAGTATAAATGTAACCAGTATCCAACTCGGTTCTATGTTCTTTGAGCACGATTTCCTTGTCAGGAAACAGTGCGTGACAGATATTAAGGCCCTTTATTCACGTATTCCTAGCGTTTGAAGCACTTTCTTTGATATTAACCTGGGTTATCATTGTGAATTTCCCGAGTTGGGGTCTCTCTCTTCCAGTGTCTCAAGCTCCTTCCTTGTGAATTCCAATTTGGTGAAACAGCGTTTATAACAAATGTACCAGTACTTTAACCGTTATTACCACTTGAAAGGCTACCCTACCTTTCACAGCGCTTTGGTTACAGATTCCCAGTATTTCAAAATTCAGTAGAGATGTTCAGGTTCGAAAACGTATTCCAGGAGTTCTAGAGTCACTCTGACAAATCCCCCTGGTCCGTTGTTTTGAGCTCTGAGAGTTTTCTTTTTAACACGGGTGTCATACCGGCTTTTTAAAGGCACGTTAAAACACCACTCGGATAAGCCGAAACCGGTTTGGCTCAGTGGATAGAGCGTCGGTCTGCGGACTGAAGGGTCCCGGGTTCGAATCCGATCAAGGGCACGTCCATTGGTTGCGGGCACATCCCCGGCAGGGGGTGTTTGCAGGAGGAGGCAGCTGGTCGATATGTTTCCAGCTCTCTGTCCCTCTGCTTTCCTCTCTGTAAAAAGTCAATAAGATATATTAAAAAACAAACAAACACACACAAAATACACTTCTTGGGACCCTAGCCCAACTACCATTTTGATTTCATAGTGTTCTCCATACTTTCATACTATTCTATAGCTCTACGAAAATGAGTTTTGCAGTGTTTCACCAAAACCTTTTCCTGAAAACGCCAACTCCTTTTGACGGGAAAAATAAATGTAAACAGTGCCACACTCGGTTCTCAGCTGTTTGAACAACATTTCCCAGGGACAAAATTGTGCTGTTCAGACATTCAGTCTATTGGAATATGTGTTCCTAGTGTGTGAAGCACATTTCTCAATATTTCCCTAGTCTGGAGTTGTAAATCCTCAGTGCTACACTCCAATTTGTCCAGTGATTGAAGCTCATTCGTTGTGAAAAGCCAACGTTACTACAACGTGACCCTAACCCTGTCCCTACGCCTCTGACCCCAACCCTAAACCTATGCCTAACCTGAGCCTGAACCCTACCCAGCCCGAACCCTTACCATAACCCTAACCCTAGCCAGAACCCCAATTCTCTAACCCTAACACCACAACGAACCTCGGTGACATCGTCACTCCCAGCTGGTCCCCTGGCCAAAGCATGATCACCTGGGATCAATTGAACCTGCCCACGTGGCCCCTCCCCCCTTGGTGACATCATCACTTCCCCTTTCAAGGCCTTAGCAGGCTTCTTTCAAAGACGCCAACTCATGGCCCTGAAGTATAAATGTAACCAGTATCCAACTCGGTTCTATGTTCTTTGAGCAGGATTTCCTTGTCAGGAAACAGTGCGTTACAGATATTAAGGCCCTTTATTCACGTATTCCTAGCGTTTGAAGCACTTTCTTAGATATTAACCTGGGTTATCATTGTGAATTTCCCGAGTTGGGGTCTCTCTCTTCCAGTGTCTCAAGCTCCTTCCTTGTGAATTCCAATTTGGTGAAACAGCGTTTATTACAAATATACCAGCACTTTAACCGTTATTACCACTTGAAAGGCTACCCTACCTTTCACAGCGCTTTGGTTACAGATTCTCAGTATTTCAAAATTCAGTAGAGATGTTCGGGTTCGAAAACGTATTCCAGGAGTTCTAGAGTCACTCTGACAAATCCCCCTGGTCCGTTGTTTTGAGCTCTGAGAGTTTTCTTTTTAACACGGGTGTCATACCGGCTTTTTAAAGGCACGTTAAAACACCACTCGGATAAGCTGAAACCGGTTTGGCTCAGTGGATAGAGCGTCGGTCTGCGGACTGAAGGGTCCCGGGTTCGATTCCGGTCAAGGGCACGTCCATTGGTTGCGGGCACATCCCCGGGAGGGGGTGTTTGCAGGAGGAGGCAGCTGGTCGATATGTTTCCAGCTCTCTATCCCTCTGCTTTCCTCACTGTAAAAAGTCAATAAGATATATTAAAAAACAAACAAACACACACAAAATACACTACTTGGGACCCTAGCCCAACTACCATTTTGATTTCATAGTGTTCTCCATACTTTCATACTATTCTATAGCTCTACGAAAATGAGTTTTGCAGTGTTTCACCAAAACCTTTTCCTGAAAACGCCAACTCCTTTTGACTGGAAAAATAAATGTAAACAGTGCCACACTCGGTTCTCAGCTGTTTGAGCAACATTTCCCAGGGACAAAATTGTGCTGTTCAGACATTCAGTCTATTGGAATATGTGTTCCTAGTGTGTGAAGCACATTTCTCAATATTTCCCTAGTCTGGAGTTGTAAATCCTCAGTGCTACACTCCAATTTGTCCAGTGATTGAAGCTCATTCGTTGTGAATAGCCAACGTTACTACACCGTGACCTTAACCCTGTCCCTAACCCTCTGACCCCAACCCTAAACCTATGCCTAACGTGAGCCTGAACCCTACCCAGCCCGAACCCTTATCGTAACCCTAACCCTAGCCAGAACCCCAATTCTCTAACCCTAACACCACAACGAACCTCGGTGACATCGTCACTCCCAGCTGGTCCCCTGGCCAAAGCATGATTACCTGGGATCAATTGAACCTGCCCACGTGGCCCCTCCCCCCTTGGAGACATCATCACCTCCGCTTTCATGGCCTTAGCAGGCTTCTTTCAAAGACGGCAACTCATGGCCCTGAAGTATAAATGTAACCAGTATCCAACTCGGTTCTATGTTCTTTGAGCAGGATTTCCTTGTCAGGAAACAATGCGTTACAGATATTAAGGCCCTTTATTCACGTATTCCTAGCGTTTGAAGCACTTTCTTAGATATTAACCTGGGTTATCATTGTGAATTTCCCGAGTTGGGGTCTCTCTCTTCCAGTGTCTCAAGCTCCTTCCTTGTGAATTTCAATTTGGTGAAACAGCGTTTATAACAAATGTACCAGTACTTTAACCGTTATTACCACTTGAAAGGCTACCCTACCTTTTACAGTGTTTGGTTACAGATTCTCAGTATTTCAAAATTCAGTAGAGATGTTCGGGTTCGAAAACGTATTCCAGGAGTTCTAGAGTCACTCTGACAAATCCCCCTGGTCCGTTGTTTTGAGCTCTGAGAGTTTTCTTTTTAACACGGGTGTCATACCGGCTTTTTAAAGGCACGTTAAAACACCACTCGGATAAGGAGAAACCGGTTTGGCTCAGTGGATAGAGTGTCGGTCTGCGGACTGAAGAGTCCCGGGTTCGATTCCGCTCAAGGGCACGTCCATTGGTTGCGGGCACATCCCCGGGAGGGGGTGTTTGCAGGAGGAGGCAGCTGGTCGATATATTTCCAGCTCTCTGTCCCTCTGCTTTCCTCTCTGTAAAAAGTCAATAAGATATATTAAAAAACAAACAAACACACACAAAATACACTACTTGGGACCCTAGCCCAACTACCATTTTGATTTCATAGTGTTCTCCATACTTTCATACTATTCTATAGCTCTACGAAAATGAGTTTTGCCGTGTTTCACCAAAACCTTTTCCTGAAAACGCCAACTCCTTTTGACGGGAAAAATAAATGTAAACAGTGCCACACTCGGTTCTCAGCTGTTTGAACAACATTTCCCAGGGACAAAATTGTGCAGTTCAGACATTCAGTCTATTGGAATATGTGTTCCTAGTGTGTGAAGCACATTTCTCAATATTTCCCTAGTCTGGAGTTGTAAATCCTCAGTGCTACACTCCAATTTGTCCAGTGAATGAAGCTCATTCGTTGTGAATAGCCAACGTTCCTACAATGTGACCGTAACCCTGTCCATAACCCTCTGACCCCAACCCTAAACCTATGCCTAACTTGAGCCTGAACCCTACCCAGCCCGAACCCTTACCATAACCCTAACCCTAGCCAGAACCCCAATTCTCTAACCCTAACACCACAACGAACCTCGGTGACATCGTCACTCCCAGCTGGTCCCCTGGCCAAAGCATGATCACCTGGGATCAATTGAACCTGCCCACGTGGCCCCTCCCCCCTTGGTGACATCATCACTTCCCCTTTCATGGCCTTAGCAGGCTTCTTTCAAAGAGGCCAACTCATGGCCCTGAAGTATAAATGTAACCAGTATCCAACTCGGTTCTATGTTCTTTGAGCACGATTTCCTTGTCAGGAAACAGTGCGTGACAGATATTAAGGCCCTTTATTCACGTATTCCTAGCGTTTGAAGCACTTTCTTTGATATTAACCTGGGTTATCATTGTGAATTTCCCGAGTTGGGGTCTCTCTCTTCCAGTGTCTCAAGCTCCTTCCTTGTGAATTCCAATTTGGTGAAACAGCGTTTATAACAAATGTACCAGTACTTTAACCGTTATTACCACTTGAAAGGCTACCCTACCTTTCACAGCGCTTTGGTTACAGATTCCCAGTATTTCAAAATTCAGTAGAGATGTTCGGGTTCGAAAACGTATTCCAGGAGTTCTAGAGTCACTCTGACAAATCCCCCTGGTCCGTTGTTTTGAGCTCTGAGAGTTTTCTTTTTAACACGGGTGTCATACCGGCTTTTTAAAGGCACGTTAAAACACCACTCGGATAAGCCGAAACCGGTTTGGCTCAGTGGATAGAGCGTCGGTCTGCGGACTGAAGGGTCCCGGGTTCGAATCCGATCAAGGGCACGTCCATTGGTTGCGGGCACATCCCCGGCAGGGGGTGTTTGCAGGAGGAGGCAGCTGGTCGATATGTTTCCAGCTCTCTGTCCCTCTGCTTTCCTCTCTGTAAAAAGTCAATAAGATATATTAAAAAACAAACAAACACACACAAAATACACTTCTTGGGACCCTAGCCCAACTACCATTTTGATTTCATAGTGTTCTCCATACTTTCATACTATTGTATAGCTCTACGAAAATGAGTTTTGCAGTGTTTCACCAAAACCTTTTCCTGAAAACGCCAACTCCTTTTGACGGGAAAAATAAATGTAAACAGTGCCACACTCGGTTCTCAGCTGTTTGAACAACATTTCCCAGGGACAAAATTGTGCTGTTCAGACATTCAGTCTATTGGAATATGTGTTCCTAGTGTGTGAAGCACATTTCTCAATATTTCCCTAGTCTGGAGTTGTAAATCCTCAGTGCTACACTCCAATTTGTCCAGTGATTGAAGCTCATTCGTTGTGAAAAGCCAACGTTACTACAACGTGACCCTAACCCTGTCCCTACGCCTCTGACCCCAACCCTAAACCTATGCCTAACCTGAGCCTGAACCCTACCCAGCCCGAACCCTTACCATAACCCTAACCCTAGCCAGAACCCCAATTCTCTAACCCTAACACCACAACGAACCTCGGTGACATCGTCACTCCCAGCTGGTCCCCTGGCCAAAGCATGATCACCTGGGATCAATTGAACCTGCCCACGTGGCCCCTCCCCCCTTGGTGACATCATCACTTCCCCTTTCAAGGCCTTAGCAGGCTTCTTTCAAAGACGCCAACTCATGGCCCTGAAGTATAAATGTAACCAGTATCCAACTCGGTTCTATGTTCTTTGAGCAGGATTTCCTTGTCAGGAAACAGTGCGTTACAGATATTAAGGCCCTTTATTCACGTATTCCTAGCGTTTGAAGCACTTTCTTAGATATTAACCTGGGTTATCATTGTGAATTTCCCGAGTTGGGGTCTCTCTCTTCCAGTGTCTCAAGCTCCTTCCTTGTGAATTCCAATTTGGTGAAACAGCGTTTATTACAAATATACCAGCACTTTAACCGTTATTACCACTTGAAAGGCTACCCTACCTTTCACAGCGCTTTGGTTACAGATTCTCAGTATTTCAAAATTCAGTAGAGATGTTCGGGTTCGAAAACGTATTCCAGGAGTTCTAGAGTCACTCTGACAAATCCCCCTGGTCCGTTGTTTTGAGCTCTGAGAGTTTTCTTTTTAACACGGGTGTCATACCGGCTTTTTAAAGGCACGTTAAAACACCACTCGGATAAGCTGAAACCGGTTTGGCTCAGTGGATAGAGCGTCGGTCTGCGGACTGAAGGGTCCCGGGTTCGATTCCGGTCAAGGGCACGTCCATTGGTTGCGGGCACATCCCCGGGAGGGGGTGTTTGCAGGAGGAGGCAGCTGGTCGATATGTTTCCAGCTCTCTATCCCTCTGCTTTCCTCACTGTAAAAAGTCAATAAGATATATTAAAAAACAAACAAACACACACAAAATACACTACTTGGGACCCTAGCCCAACTACCATTTTGATTTCATAGTGTTCTCCATACTTTCATACTATTCTATAGCTCTACGAAAATGAGTTTTGCAGTGTTTCACCAAAACCTTTTCCTGAAAACGCCAACTCCTTTTGACTGGAAAAATAAATGTAAACAGTGCCACACTCGGTTCTCAGCTGTTTGAGCAACATTTCCCAGGGACAAAATTGTGCTGTTCAGACATTCAGTCTATTGGAATATGTGTTCCTAGTGTGTGAAGCACATTTCTCAATATTTCCCTAGTCTGGAGTTGTAAATCCTCAGTGCTACACTCCAATTTGTCCAGTGATTGAAGCTCATTCGTTGTGAATAGCCAACGTTACTACACCGTGACCTTAACCCTGTCCCTAACCCTCTGACCCCAACCCTAAACCTATGCCTAACGTGAGCCTGAACCCTACCCAGCCCGAACCCTTATCGTAACCCTAACCCTAGCCAGAACCCCAATTCTCTAACCCTAACACCACAACGAACCTCGGTGACATCGTCACTCCCAGCTGGTCCCCTGGCCAAAGCATGATTACCTGGGATCAATTGAACCTGCCCACGTGGCCCCTCCCCCCTTGGAGACATCATCACCTCCGCTTTCATGGCCTTAGCAGGCTTCTTTCAAAGACGGCAACTCATGGCCCTGAAGTATAAATGTAACCAGTATCCAACTCGGTTCTATGTTCTTTGAGCAGGATTTCCTTGTCAGGAAACAATGCGTTACAGATATTAAGGCCCTTTATTCACGTATTCCTAGCGTTTGAAGCACTTTCTTAGATATTAACCTGGGTTATCATTGTGAATTTCCCGAGTTGGGGTCTCTCTCTTCCAGTGTCTCAAGCTCCTTCCTTGTGAATTTCAATTTGGTGAAACAGCGTTTATAACAAATGTACCAGTACTTTAACCGTTATTACCACTTGAAAGGCTACCCTACCTTTTACAGTGTTTGGTTACAGATTCTCAGTATTTCAAAATTCAGTAGAGATGTTCGGGTTCGAAAACGTATTCCAGGAGTTCTAGAGTCACTCTGACAAATCCCCCTGGTCCGTTGTTTTGAGCTCTGAGAGTTTTCTTTTTAACACGGGTGTCATACCGGCTTTTTAAAGGCACGTTAAAACACCACTCGGATAAGGAGAAACCGGTTTGGCTCAGTGGATAGAGTGTCGGTCTGCGGACTGAAGAGTCCCGGGTTCGATTCCGCTCAAGGGCACGTCCATTGGTTGCGGGCACATCCCCGGGAGGGGGTGTTTGCAGGAGGAGGCAGCTGGTCGATATATTTCCAGCTCTCTGTCCCTCTGCTTTCCTCTCTGTAAAAAGTCAATAAGATATATTAAAAAACAAACAAACACACACAAAATACACTACTTGGGACCCTAGCCCAACTACCATTTTGATTTCATAGTGTTCTCCATACTTTCATACTATTCTATAGCTCTACGAAAATGAGTTTTGCCGTGTTTCACCAAAACCTTTTCCTGAAAACGCCAACTCCTTTTGACGGGAAAAATAAATGTAAACAGTGCCACACTCGGTTCTCAGCTGTTTGAACAACATTTCCCAGGGACAAAATTGTGCAGTTCAGACATTCAGTCTATTGGAATATGTGTTCCTAGTGTGTGAAGCACATTTCTCAATATTTCCCTAGTCTGGAGTTGTAAATCCTCAGTGCTACACTCCAATTTGTCCAGTGAATGAAGCTCATTCGTTGTGAATAGCCAACGTTCCTACAATGTGACCGTAACCCTGTCCATAACCCTCTGACCCCAACCCTAAACCTATGCCTAACTTGAGCCTGAACCCTACCCAGCCCGAACCCTTACCATAACCCTAACCCTAGCCAGAACCCCAATTCTCTAACCCTAACACCACAACGAACCTCGGTGACATCGTCACTCCCAGCTGGTCCCCTGGCCAAAGCATGATCACCTGGGATCAATTGAACCTGCCCACGTGGCCCCTCCCCCCTTGGTGACATCATCACTTCCCCTTTCATGGCCTTAGCAGGCTTCTTTCAAAGAGGCCAACTCATGGCCCTGAAGTATAAATGTAACCAGTATCCAACTCGGTTCTATGTTCTTTGAGCACGATTTCCTTGTCAGGAAACAGTGCGTGACAGATATTAAGGCCCTTTATTCACGTATTCCTAGCGTTTGAAGCACTTTCTTTGATATTAACCTGGGTTATCATTGTGAATTTCCCGAGTTGGGGTCTCTCTCTTCCAGTGTCTCAAGCTCCTTCCTTGTGAATTCCAATTTGGTGAAACAGCGTTTATAACAAATGTACCAGTACTTTAACCGTTATTACCACTTGAAAGGCTACCCTACCTTTCACAGCGCTTTGGTTACAGATTCCCAGTATTTCAAAATTCAGTAGAGATGTTCGGGTTCGAAAACGTATTCCAGGAGTTCTAGAGTCACTCTGACAAATCCCCCTGGTCCGTTGTTTTGAGCTCTGAGAGTTTTCTTTTTAACACGGGTGTCATACCGGCTTTTTAAAGGCACGTTAAAACACCACTCGGATAAGCCGAAACCGGTTTGGCTCAGTGGATAGAGCGTCGGTCTGCGGACTGAAGGGTCCCGGGTTCGAATCCGATCAAGGGCACGTCCATTGGTTGCGGGCACATCCCCGGCAGGGGGTGTTTGCAGGAGGAGGCAGCTGGTCGATATGTTTCCAGCTCTCTGTCCCTCTGCTTTCCTCTCTGTAAAAAGTCAATAAGATATATTAAAAAACAAACAAACACACACAAAATACACTTCTTGGGACCCTAGCCCAACTACCATTTTGATTTCATAGTGTTCTCCATACTTTCATACTATTGTATAGCTCTACGAAAATGAGTTTTGCAGTGTTTCACCAAAACCTTTTCCTGAAAACGCCAACTCCTTTTGACGGGAAAAATAAATGTAAACAGTGCCACACTCGGTTCTCAGCTGTTTGAACAACATTTCCCAGGGACAAAATTGTGCTGTTCAGACATTCAGTCTATTGGAATATGTGTTCCTAGTGTGTGAAGCACATTTCTCAATATTTCCCTAGTCTGGAGTTGTAAATCCTCAGTGCTACACTCCAATTTGTCCAGTGATTGAAGCTCATTCGTTGTGAAAAGCCAACGTTACTACAACGTGACCCTAACCCTGTCCCTACGCCTCTGACCCCAACCCTAAACCTATGCCTAACCTGAGCCTGAACCCTACCCAGCCCGAACCCTTACCATAACCCTAACCCTAGCCAGAACCCCAATTCTCTAACCCTAACACCACAACGAACCTCGGTGACATCGTCACTCCCAGCTGGTCCCCTGGCCAAAGCATGATCACCTGGGATCAATTGAACCTGCCCACGTGGCCCCTCCCCCCTTGGTGACATCATCACTTCCCCTTTCAAGGCCTTAGCAGGCTTCTTTCAAAGACGCCAACTCATGGCCCTGAAGTATAAATGTAACCAGTATCCAACTCGGTTCTATGTTCTTTGAGCAGGATTTCCTTGTCAGGAAACAGTGCGTTACAGATATTAAGGCCCTTTATTCACGTATTCCTAGCGTTTGAAGCACTTTCTTAGATATTAACCTGGGTTATCATTGTGAATTTCCCGAGTTGGGGTCTCTCTCTTCCAGTGTCTCAAGCTCCTTCCTTGTGAATTCCAATTTGGTGAAACAGCGTTTATTACAAATATACCAGCACTTTAACCGTTATTACCACTTGAAAGGCTACCCTACCTTTCACAGCGCTTTGGTTACAGATTCTCAGTATTTCAAAATTCAGTAGAGATGTTCGGGTTCGAAAACGTATTCCAGGAGTTCTAGAGTCACTCTGACAAATCCCCCTGGTCCGTTGTTTTGAGCTCTGAGAGTTTTCTTTTTAACACGGGTGTCATACCGGCTTTTTAAAGGCACGTTAAAACACCACTCGGATAAGCCGAAACCGGTTTGGCTCAGTGGATAGAGTGTCGGTCTGCGGACTTAAGGGTCCCGGGTTCGATTCCGGTCAAGGGCACGTCCATTGGTTGCGGGCACATCCCCGGGAGGGGGTGTTTGCAGGAGGAGGCAGCTGGTCGATATGTTTCCAGCTCTCTGTCCCTCTGCTTTCCTCTCTGTAAAAAGTCAATAAGATATATTAAAAAACAAACAAACACACACAAAATACACTACTTGGGACCCTAGCCCAACTACCATTTTGATTTCATAGTATTCTCCATACTTTCATACTATTCTATAGCTCTACGAAAATCAGTTTTGCAGTGTTTCACCAAAACCTTTTCCTGAAAACGCCAACTCCTTTGGACGGGAAAAATAAATGTAAACAGTGCCACACTCGGTTCTCAGCTGTTTGAACAACATTTCCCAGGGACAAAATTGTGCTGTTCAGACATTCAGTCTATTGGAATATGTGTTCCTAGTGTGTGAAGCACATTTCTCAATATTTCCCTAGTCTGGAGTTGTAAATCCTCAGTGCTACACTCCAATTTGTCCAGTGATTGAAGCTCATTCGTTGTGAATAGCCAACGTTACTACACCGTGACCTTAACCCTGTCCCTAACCCTCTGACCCCAACCCTAAACCTATGCCTAACCTGAGCCTGAACCCTACCCAGCCCGAACCCTAATCGTAACCCTAACCCTAGCCAGAACCCCAATTCTCTAACCCTAACACCACAACGAACCTCGGTGACATCGTCACTCCCAGCTGGTCCCCTGGCCAAAGCATGATCACCTGGGATCAATTGAACCTGCCCACGTGGCCCCTGCCCCCTTGGTGACATCATCACCTCCGCTTTCATGGCCTTAGCAGGCTTCTTTCAAAGACGCCAACTCATGGCCCTGAAGTATAAATGTAACCAGTATCCAACTCGGTTCTATGTTCTTTGAGCAGGATTTCCTTGTCAGGAAACAGTGCGTTACAGATATTAAGGCCCTTTATTCACGTATTCCTAGCGTTTGAAGCACTTTCTTAGATATTAACCTGGGTAATCATTGTGAATTTCCCGAGTTGGGGTCTCTCTCTTCCAGTGTCTCAAGCTCCTTCCTTGTGAATTCCAATTTGGTGAAACAGCGTTTATTACAAATATACCAGCACTTTAACCGTTATTACCACTTGAAAGGCTACCCTACCTTTCACAGCGCTTTGGTTACAGATTCTCAGTATTTCAAAATTCAGTAGAGATGTTCGGGTTCGAAAACGTATTCCAGGAGTTCTAGAGTCACTCTGACAAATCCCCCTGGTCCGTTGTTTTGAGCTCTGAGAGTTTTCCTTTTAACACGGGTGTCATACCGGCTTTTTAAAGGCACGTTAAAACACCACTCGGATAAGCTGAAACCGGTTTGGCTCAGTGGATAGAGCGTCGGTCTGCGGACTGAAGGGTCCCGGGTTCGATTCCGGACAAGGGCACGTCCATTGGTTGCGGGCACATCCCCGGCAGGGGGTGTTTGCAGGAGGAGGCAGCTGGTCGATATGTTTCCAGCTCTCTGTCCCTCTGCTTTCCTCTCTGTAAAAAGTCAATAAGATATATTAAAAAACAAACAAACACACACAAAATACACTACTTGGGACCCTAGCCCAACTACCATTTTGATTTCATAGTGTTCTCCATACTTTCATACTATTCTATAGCTCTACGAAAATGAGTTTTGCAGTGTTTCACCAAAACCTTTTCCTGAAAACGCCAACTCCTTTTGACTGGAAAAATAAATGTAAACAGTGCCACACTCGGTTCTCAGCTGTTTGAGCAACATTTCCCAGGGACAAAATTGTGCTGTTCAGACATTCAGTCTATTGGAATATGTGTTCCTAGTGTGTGAAGCACATTTCTCAATATTTCCCTAGTCTGGAGTTGTAAATCCTCAGTGCTACACTCCAATTTGTCCAGTGATTGAAGCTCATTCGTTGTGAATAGCCAACGTTACTACACCGTGACCTTAACCCTGTCCCTAACCCTCTGACCCCAACCCTAAACCTATGCCTAACGTGAGCCTGAACCCTACCCAGCCCGAACCCTTATCGTAACCCTAACCCTAGCCAGAACCCCAATTCTCTAACCCTAACACCACAATGAACCTCGGTGACATCGTCACTCCCAGCTGGTCCCCTGGCCAAAGCATGATTACCTGGGATCAATTGAACCTGCCCACGTGGCCCCTCCCCCCTTGGAGACATCATCACCTCCGCTTTCATGGCCTTAGCAGGCTTCTTTCAAAGACGGCAACTCATGGCCCTGAAGTATAAATGTAACCAGTATCCAACTCGGTTCTATGTTCTTTGAGCAGGATTTCCTTGTCAGGAAACAGTGCGTTACAGATATTAAGGCCCTTTATTCACGTATTCCTAGCGTTTGAAGCACTTTCTTAGATATTAACCTGGGTTATCATTGTGAATTTCCTGAGTTGGGGTCTCTCTCTTCCAGTGTCTCAAGCTCCTTCCTTGTGAATTCCAATTTGGTGAAACAGCGTTTATTACAAATATGCCAGCACTTTAACCGTTTTTACCACTTGAAAGGCTACCCTACCTTTCACAGCGCTTTGGTTACAGATTCTCAGTATTTCAAAATTCAGTAGAGATGTTCGGGTTCGAAAACGTATTCCAGGAGTTCTAGAGTCACTCTGACAAATCCCCCTGGTCCGTTGTTTTGAGCTCTGAGAGTTTTCTTTTTAACACGGGTGTCATACCGGCTTTTTAAAGGCACGTTAAAACACCACTCGGATAAGCCGAAACCGGTTTGGCTTAGTGGATAGAGCGTCGGTGTGCGGATTGAAGAGTCCCGGGTTCGATTCCGGTCAAGGGCACGTCCATTGGTTGCGGGCACATCCCCGGCAGGGGGTGTTTGCAGGAGGAGGCAGCTGGTCGATACGTTTCCAGCTCTCTGTCCCTCTGCTTTCCTCTCTGTAAAAAGTCAATAAGATATATTAAAAAACAAACAAACACACACAAAATACACTACTTGGGACCCTAGCCCAACTACCATTTTGATTTCATAGTATTCTCCATACTTTCATACTATTCTATAGCTCTACGAAAATCAGTTTTGCAGTGTTTCACCAAAACCTTTTCCTGAAAACGCCAACTCCTTTGGACGGGAAAAATAAATGTAAACAGTGCCACACTCGGTTCTCAGCTGTTTGAACAACATTTCCCAGGGACAAAATTGTGCTGTTCAGACATTCAGTCTATTGGAATATGTGTTCCTAGTGTGTGAAGCACATTTCTCAATATTTCCCTAGTCTGGAGTTGTAAATCCTCAGTGCTACACTCCAATTTGTCCAGTGATTGAAGTTCATTCGTTGTGAATAGCCAACGTTACTACACCGTGACCGTAACCCTGTCCCTACGCCTCTGACCCCAACCCTAAACCTATGCCTAACCTGAGCCTGAACCCTACCCAGCCCGAACCCTTATCGTAACCCTAACCCTAGCCAGAACCCCAATTCTCTAACCCTAACACCACAACGAACCTCGGTGACATCGTCACTCCCAGCTGGTCCCCTGGCCAAAGCATGATTACCTGGGATCAATTGAACCTGCCCACGTGGCCCCTCCCCCCTTGGAGACATCATCACCTCCGCTTTCATGGCCTTAGCAGGCTTCTTTCAAAGAGGCCAACTCATGGCCCTGAAGTATAAATGTAACCAGTATCCAACTCGGTTCTATGTTCTTTGAGCAGAATTTCCTTGTCAGGAAACAGTGCGTTACAGATATTAAGGCCCTTTATTCACGTATTCCTAGCGTTTGAAGCACTTTCTTAGATATTAACCTGGGTTATCATTGTGAATTTCCCGAGTTGGGGTCTCTCTCTTCCAGTGTCTCAAGCTCCTTCCTTGTGAATTCCAATTTGGTGAAACAGCGTTTATTACAAATATACCAGCACTTTAACCGTTATTACCACTTGAAAGGCTACCCTACCTTTCACAGCGCTTTGGTTACAGATTCTCAGTATTTCAAAATTCAGTAGAGATGTTCGGGTTCGAAAACGTATTCCAGGAGTTCTAGAGTCACTCTGACAAATCCCCCTGGTCCGTTGTTTTGAGCTCTGAGAGTTTTCTTTTTAACACGGGTGTCATACCGGCTTTTTAAAGGCACGTTAAAACACCACTCGGATAAGCCGAAAGCGGTTTGGCTCAGTGGATAGAGCGTCGGTCTGCGGACTGAAGGGTCCCGGGTTCGATTCCGGTCAAGGGCACATCCATTGGTTGCGGGCACATCCCCGGCAGGGGGTGTTTGCAGGAGGAGGCAGCTGGTCGATATGTTTCCAGCTCTCTGTCCCTCTGCTTTCCTCTCTGTAAAAAGTCAATAATATATATTAAAAAACAAACAAACACACACAAAATACACTACTTGGGACCCTAGCCCAACTACCATTTTGATTTCATAGTGTTCTCCATACTTTCATACTATTGTATAGCTCTACGAAAATGAGTTTTGCAGTGTTTCACCAAAACCTTTTCCTGAAAACGCCAACTCCTTTTGACGGGAAAAATAAATGTAAACAGTGCCACACTCGGTTCTCAGCTGTTTGAACAACATTTCCCAGGGACAAAATTGTGCAGTTCAGACATTCAGTCTATTGGAATATGTGTTCCTAGTGTGTGAAGCACATTTCTCAATATTTCCCTAGTCTGGAGTTGTAAATCCTCAGTGCTACACTCCAATTTGTCCAGTGAATGAAGCTCATTCGTTGTGAATAGCCAACGTTACTACACCGTGACCGTAACCCTGTCCATAACCCTCTGACCCCAACCCTAAACCTATGCCTAACTTGAGCCTGAACCCTACCCAGCCCGAACCCTTACCGTAACCCTAACCCTAGCCAGAACCCCAATTCTCTAACCCTAACACCACAACGAACCTCGGTGACATCGTCACTCCCAGCGGGTCCCCTGGCCAAAGCATGATCACCTGGGATCAATTGAACCTGCCCACGTGGCCCCTCCCCCCTTGGTGACATCATCACTTCCCCTTTCATGGCCTTAGCAGGCTTCTTTCAAAGACGCCAACTCATGGCCCTGAAGTATAAATGTAACCAGTATCCAACTCGGTTCTATGTTCTTTGAGCACGATTTCCTTGTCAGGAAACAGTGCGTGACAGATATTAAGGCCCTTTATTCACGTATTCCAAGCGTTTGAAGTACTTTCTTAGATATTAACCTGGGTTATCATTGTGAATTTCCCGAGTTGGGGTCTCTCTCTTCCAGTGTCTCAAGCTCCTTCCTTGTGAATTCCAATTTGGTGAAACAGCGTTTATTACAAATATACCAGCACTTTAACCGTTATTACCACTTGAAAGGCTACCCTACCTTTCACAGCACTTTGGTTACAGATTCTCAGTATTTCAAAATTCAGTAGAGATGTTCGGGTTCGAAAACGTATTCCAGGAGTTCTAGAGTCACTCTGACAAATCCCCCTGGTCCGTTGTTTTGAGCTCTGAGAGTTTTCTTTTTAACACGGGTGTCATACCGGCTTTTTAAAGGCACGTTAAAACACCACTCGGATAAGCCGAAAGCGGTTTGGCTCAGTGGATAGAGCGTCGGTCTGCGGACTGAAGGGTCCCGGGTTCGATTCCGGTCAAGGGCACATCCATTGGTTGCGGGCACATCCCCGGCAGGGGGTGTTTGCAGGAGGAGGCAGCTGGTCGATACGTTTCCAGCTCTCTGTCCCTCTGCTTTCCTCTCTGTAAAAAGTCAATAAGATATATTAAAAAACAAACAAACACACACAAAATACACTACTTGGGACCCTAGCCCAACTACCATTTTGATTTCATAGTGTTCTCCATACTTTCATACTATTGTATAGCTCTACGAAAATGAGTTTTGCAGTGTTTCACCAAAACCTTTTCCTGAAAACGCCAACTCCTTTTGACGGGAAAAATAAATGTAAACAGTGCCACACTCGGTTCTCAGCTGTTTGAACAACATTTCCCAGGGACAAAATTGTGCAGTTCAGACATTCAGTCTATTGGAATATGTGTTCCTAGTGTGTGAAGCACATTTCTCAATATTTCCCTAGTCTGGAGTTGTAAATCCTCAGTGCTACACTCCAATTTGTCCAGTGATTGAAGCTCATTCGTTGTGAATAGCCAACGTTACTACACCGTGACCTTAACCCTGTCCCTAACCCTCTGACCCCAACCCTAAACCTCTGCCTAACGTGAGCCTGAACCCTACCCAGCCCGAACCCTTATCGTAACCCTAACCCTAGCCAGAACCCCAATTCTCTAACCCTAACACCACAACGAACCTCGGTGACATCGTCACTGCCAGCTGGTCCCCTGGCCAAAGCATGATTACCTGGGATCAATTGAACCTGCCCACGTGGCCCCTCCCCCCTTGGAGACATCATCACCTCCGCTTTCATGGCCTTAGCAGGCTTCTTTCAAAGACGGCAACTCATGGCCCTGAAGTATAAATGTAACCAGTATCCAACTCGGTTCTATGTTCTTTGAGCAGGATTTCCTTGTCAGGAAACAGTGCGTTACAGATATTAAGGCCCTTTATTCACGTATTCCTAGCGTTTGAAGCACTTTCTTAGATATTAACCTGGGTTATCATTGTGAATTTCCTGAGTTGGGGTCTCTCTCTTCCAGTGTCTCAAGCTCCTTCCTTGTGAATTCCAATTTGGTGAAACAGCGTTTATTACATTATGCCAGCACTTTAACCGTTATTACCACTTGAAAGGCTACCCTACCTTTCACAGCGCTTTGGTTACAGATTCTCAGTATTTCAAAATTCAGTAGAGATGTTCGGGTTCGAAAACGTATTCCAGGAGTTCTAGAGTCACTCTGACAAATCCCCCTGGTCCGTTGTTTTGAGCTCTGAGAGTTTTCTTTTTAACACGGGTGTCATACCGGCTTTTTAAAGGCACGTTAAAACACCACTCGGATAAGCCGAAACCGGTTTGGCTTAGTGGATAGAGCGTCGGTGTGCGGACTGCAGAGTCCCGGGTTCGATTCCGGTCAAGGGCACGTCCATTGGTTGCGGGCACATCCCCGGCAGGGGGTGTTTGCAGGAGGAGGCAGCTGGTCGATACGTTTCCAGCTCTCTGTCCCTCTGCTTTCCTCTCTGTAAAAAGTCAATAAGATATATTAAAAAACAAACAAACACACACAAAATACACTACTTGGGACCCTAGCCCAACTACCATTTTGATTTCATAGTA
The DNA here is from genome assembly GCF_951640355.1 of Cnephaeus nilssonii. Classification (NCBI taxonomy): domain Eukaryota; kingdom Metazoa; phylum Chordata; class Mammalia; order Chiroptera; family Vespertilionidae; genus Cnephaeus; species Cnephaeus nilssonii. The sequence continues at coordinate 95,813 of NW_027645539.1, read as the reverse complement.
TTCTCCATACTTTCATACTATTCTATAGCTCTACGAAAATCAGTTTTGCAGTGTTTCACCAAAACCTTTTCCTGAAAACGCCAACTCCTTTTGACGGGAAAAATAAATGTAAACAGTGCCACACTCGGTTCTCAGCTGTTTGAACAACATTTCCCAGGGACAAAATTGTGCTGTTCAGACATTCAGTCTATTGGAATATGTGTTCCTAGTGTGTGAAGCACATTTCTCAATATTTCCCTAGTCTGGAGTTGTAAATCCTCAGTGCTACACTCCAATTTGTCCAGTGATTGAAGCTCATTCGTTGTGAATAGCCAACGTTACTACACCGTGACCGTAACCCTGTCCCTACGCCTCTGACCCCAACCCTAAACCTATGCCTAACCTGAGCCTGAACCCTACCCAGCCCGAACCCTTATCGTAACCCTAACCCTAGCCAGAACCCCAATTCTCTAACCCTAACACCACAACGAACCTCGGTGACATCGTCACTCCCAGCTGGTCCCCTGGCCAAAGCATGATTACCTGGGATCAATTGAACCTGCCCACGTGGCCCCTCCCCCCTTGGAGACATCATCACCTCCGCTTTCATGGCCTTAGCAGGCTTCTTTCAAAGAGGCCAACTCATGGCCCTGAAGTATAAATGTAACCAGTATCCAACTCGGTTCTATGTTCTTTGAGCAGGATTTCCTTGTCAGGAAACAGTGCGTTACAGATATTAAGGCCCTTTATTCACGTATTCCTAGCGTTTGAAGCACTTTCTTAGATATTAACCTGGGTTATCATTGTGAATTTCCCGAGTTGGGGTCTCTCTCTTCCAGTGTCTCAAGCTCCTTCCTTGTGAATTCCAATTTGGTGAAACAGCGTTTATTACAAATATACCAGCACTTTAACCGTTATTACCACTTGAAAGGCTACCCTACCTTTCACAGCGCTTTGGTTACAGATTCTCAGTATTTCAAAATTCAGTAGAGATGTTCGGGTTCGAAAACGTATTCAAGGAGTTCTAGAGTCACTCTGACAAATCCCCCTGGTCCGTTGTTTTGAGCTCTGAGAGTTTTCTTTTTAACACGGGTGTCATACCGGCTTTTTAAAGGCACGTTAAAACACCACTCGGATAAGCCGAAAGCGGTTTGGCTCAGTGGATAGAGCGTCGGTCTGCGGACTGAAGGGTCCCGGGTTCGATTCCGGTCAAGGGCACATCCATTGGTTGCGGGCACATCCCCGGCAGGGGGTGTTTGCAGGAGGAGGCAGCTGGTCGATATGTTTCCAGCTCTCTGTCCCTCTGCTTTCCTCTCTGTAAAAAGTCAATAAGATATATTAAAAAACAAACAAACACACACAAAATACACTACTTGGGACCCTAGCCCAACTACCATTTTGATTTCATAGTGTTCTCCATACTTTCATACTATTGTATAGCTCTACGAAAATGAGTTTTGCAGTGTTTCACCAAAACCTTTTCCTGAAAACGCCAACTCCTTTTGACGGGAAAAATAAATGTAAACAGTGCCACACTCGGTTCTCAGCTGTTTGAACAACATTTCCCAGGGACAAAATTGTGCAGTTCAGACATTCAGTCTATTGGAATATGTGTTCCTAGTGTGTGAAGCACATTTCTCAATATTTCCCTAGTCTGGAGTTGTAAATCCTCAGTGCTACACTCCAATTTGTCCAGTGATTGAAGCTCATTCGTTGTGAAAAGCCAACGTTACTACAACGTGACCCTAACCCTGTCCCTAACACTCTGACCCCAACCCTAAACCTATGCCTAACCTGAGCCTGAACCCTACCCAGCCCGAACCCTTACCATAACCCTAACCCTAGCCAGAACCCCAATTCTGTAACCCTAACACCACAACGAACCTCGGTGACATCGTCACTCCCAGCTGGTCCCCTGGCCAAAACATGATCACCTGGGATCAATTGAACCTTCCCACGTGGCCCCTCCCCCCTTGGTGACATCATCACTTCCCCTTTCATGGCCTTAGCAGGCTTCTTTCAAAGACGCCAACTCATGGCCCTGAAGTATAAATGTAACCAGTATCCAACTCGGTTCTATGTTCTTTGAGCAGGATTTCCTTGTCAGGAAACAGTGCGTTACAGATATTAAGGCCCTTTATTCACGTATTCCTAGCGTTTGAAGCACTTTCTTAGATATTAACCTGGGTTATCATTGTGAATTTCCCGAGTTTGGGTCTCTCTCTTCCAGTGTCTCAAGCTCCTTCCTTGTGAATTCCAATTTGGTGAAACAGCGTTTATTACAAATATACCAGCACTTTAACCGTTATTACCACTTGAAAGGCTACCCTACCTTTCACAGCGCTTTGGTTACAGATTCTCAGTATTTCAAAATTCAGTAGAGATGTTCGGGTTCGAAAACGTATTCCAGGAGTTCTAGAGTCACTCTGACAAATCCCCCTGGTCCGTTGTTTTGAGCTCTGAGAGTTTTCTTTTTAACACGGGTGTCATACCGGCTTTTTAAAGGCACGTTAAAACACCACTCGGATAAGCCGAAACCGGTTTGGCTCAGTGGATAGAGCGTCGATCTGCGGACTGAAGGGTCCCCGGTTCGATTCCGGTCAAGGGCACGTCCATTGGTTGCGGGCACATCCCCGGGAGGGGGTGTTTGCAGGAGGAGGCAGCTGGTCGATATGTTTCCAGCTCTCTGTCCCTCTGCTTTCCTCTCTGTAAAAAGTCAATAAGATATATTAAAAAACAAACAAACACACACAAAATACACTACTTGGGACCCTAGCCCAACTACCATTTTGATTTCATAGTGTTCTCCATACTTTCATACTATTCTATAGCTCTACAAAAATGAGTTTTGCAGTGTTTCACCAAAACCTTTTCCTGAAAACGCCAACTCCTTTGGACGGGAAAAATAAATGTAAACAGTGCCACACTCGGTTCTCAGCTGTTTGAACAACATTTCCCAGGGACAAAATTGTGCTGTTCAGACATTCAGTCTATTGGAATATGTGTTCCTAGTGTGTGAAGCACATTTCTCAATATTTCCCTAGTCTGGAGTTGTAAATCCTCAGTGCTACACTCCAATTTGTCCAGTGATTGAAGCTCATTCGTTGTGAATAGCCAACGTTACTACACCGTGACCGTAATCCTGTCCCTACGCCTCTGACCCCAACCCTAAACCTATGCCTAACGTGAGCCTGAACCCTACCCAGCCCGAACCCTTATCGTAACCCTAACCCTAGCCAGAACCCCAATTCTCTAACCCTAACACCACAACGAACCTCGGTGACATCGTCACTCCCAGCTGGTCCCCTGGCCAAAGCATGATCACCTGGGATCAATTGAACCTGCCCACGTGGCCCCTCCCCCCTTGGAGACATCATCACCTCCGCTTTCATGGCCTTAGCAGGCTTCTTTCAAAGACGCCAACTCATGGCCCTGAAGTATAAATGTAACCAGTATCCAACTCGGTTCTATGTTCTTGGAGCACGATTTCCTTGTCAGGAAACAGTGCGTTACAGATATTAAGGCCCTTTATTCACGTATTCCTAGCGTTTGAAGCACTTTCTTAGATATTAACCTGGGTTATCATTGTGAATTTCCCGAGTTGGGGTCTCTCTCTTCCAGTGTCTCAAGCTCCTTCCTTGTGAATTCCAATTTGGTGAAACAGCGTTTATTACAAATATACCAGCACTTTAACCGTTATTACCACTTGAAAGGCTACCCTACCTTTCACAGCGCTTTGGTTACAGATTCTCAGTATTTCAAAATTCAGTAGAGATGTTCGGGTTCGAAAACGTATTCCAGGAGTTCTAGAGTCACTCTGACAAATCCCCCTGGTCCGTTGTTTTGAGCTCTGAGAGTTTTCTTTTTAACACGGGTGTCATACCGGCTTTTTAAAGGCACGTTAAAACAACACTCGGATAAGCCGAAACCGGTTTGGCTCAGTGGATAGAGCGTCGATCTGCGGACTGAAGGGTCCCGGGTTCGATTCCGGTCAAGGGCATGTCCATTGGTTGCGGGCACATCCCCGGGAGGGGGTGTTTGCAGGAGGAGGCAGCTGGTCGATATGTTTCCAGCTCTCTGTCCCTCTGCTTTCCTCTCTGTAAAAAGTCAATAAGATATATTAAAAAACAAACAAACACACACAAAATACACTACTTGGGACCCTAGCCCAACTACCATTTTGATTTCATAGTGTTCTCCATACTTTCATACTATTGTATAGCTCTACGAAAATGAGTTTTGCAGTGTTTCACCAAAACCTTTTCCTGAAAACGCCAACTCCTTTGGACGGGAAAAATAAATGTAAACAGTGCCACACTCGGTTCTCAGCTGTTTGAACAACATTTCCCAGGGACAAAATTGTGCAGTTCAGACATTCAGTCTATTGGAATATGTGTTCCTAGTGTGTGAAGCACATTTCTCAATATTTCCCTAGTCTGGAGTTGTAAATCCTCAGTGCTACACTCCAATTTGTCCAGTGAATGAAGCTCATTCGTTGTGAATAGCCAACGTTACTACACCGTGACCGTAACCCTGTCCATAACCCTCTGACCCCAACCCTAAACCTATGCCTAACTTGAGCCTGAACCCTACCCAGCCCGAACCCTTACCGTAACCCTAACCCTAGCCAGAACCCCAATTCTCTAACCCTAACACCACAACGAACCTCGGTGACATCGTCACTCCCAGCGGGTCCCCTGGCCAAAGCATGATCACCTGGGATCAATTGAACCTGCCCACGTGGCCCCTCCCCCCTTGGTGACATCATCACTTCCCCTTTCATGGCCTTAGCAGGCTTCTTTCAAAGACGCCAACTCATGGCCCTGAAGTATAAATGTAACCAGTATCCAACTCGGTTCTATGTTCTTTGAGCACGATTTCCTTGTCAGGAAACAGTGCGTGACAGATATTAAGGCCCTTTATTCACGTATTCCAAGCGTTTGAAGTACTTTCTTAGATATTAACCTGGGTTATCATTGTGAATTTCCCGAGTTGGGGTCTCTCTCTTCCAGTGTCTCAAGCTCCTTCCTTGTGAATTCCAATTTGGTGAAACAGCGTTTATTACAAATATACCAGCACTTTAACCGTTATTACCACTTGAAAGGCTACCCTACCTTTCACAGCGCTTTGGTTACAGATTCTCAGTATTTCAAAATTCAGTAGAGATGTTCGGGTTCGAAAACGTATTCCAGGAGTTCTAGAGTCACTCTGACAAATCCCCCTGGTCCGTTGTTTTGAGCTCTGAGAGTTTTCTTTTTAACACGGGTGTCATACCGGCTTTTTAAAGGCACGTTAAAACACCACTCGGATAAGCCGAAAGCGGTTTGGCTCAGTGGATAGAGCGTCGGTCTGCGGACTGAAGGGTCCCGGGTTATATTCCGGTCAAGGGCACATCCATTGGTTGCGGGCACATCCCCGGCAGGGGGTGTTTGCAGGAGGAGGCAGCTGGTCGATACGTTTCCAGCTCTCTGTCCCTCTGCTTTCCTCTCTGTAAAAAGTCAATAAGATATATTAAAAAACAAACACACACACACAAAATACACTACTTGGGACCCTAGCCCAACTACCATTTTGATTTCATAGTGTTCTCCATACTTTCATACTATTCTATAGCTCTACGAAAATGAGTTTTGCAGTGTTTCACCAAAACCTTTTCCTGAAAACGCCAACTCCTTTTGACGGGAAAAATAAATGTAAACAGTGCCACACTCGGTTCTCAGCTGTTTGAGCAACATTTCCCAGGGACAAAATTGTGCTGTTCAGACATTCAGTCTATTGGAATATGTGTTCCTAGTGTGTGAAGCACATTTCTCAATATTTCCCTAGTCTGGAGTTGTAAATCCTCAGTGCTACACTCCAATTTGTCCAGTGATTGAAGCTCATTCGTTGTGAATAGCCAACGTTACTACACCGTGACCTTAACCCTGTCCCTAACCCTCTGACCCCAACCCTAAACCTCTGCCTAACGTGAGCCTGAACCCTACCCAGCCCGAACCCTTATCGTAACCCTAACCCTAGCCAGAACCCCAATTCTCTAACCCTAACACCACAACGAACCTCGGTGACATCGTCACTGCCAGCTGGTCCCCTGGCCAAAGCATGATTACCTGGGATCAATTGAACCTGCCCACGTGGCCCCTCCCCCCTTGGAGACATCATCACCTCCGCTTTCATGGCCTTAGCAGGCTTCTTTCAAAGACGGCAACTCATGGCCCTGAAGTATAAATGTAACCAGTATCCAACTCGGTTCTATGTTCTTTGAGCAGGATTTCCTTGTCAGGAAACAGTGCGTTACAGATATTAAGGCCCTTTATTCACGTATTCCTAGCGTTTGAAGCACTTTCTTAGATATTAACCTGGGTTATCATTGTGAATTTCCCGAGTTTGGGTCTCTCTCTTCCAGTGTCTCAAGCTCCTTCCTTGTGAATTCCAATTTGGTGAAACAGCGTTTATTACAAATATACCAGCACTTTAACCGTTATTACCACTTGAAAGGCTACCCTACCTTTCACAGCGCTTTGGTTACAGATTCTCAGTATTTCAAAATTCAGTAGAGATGTTCGGGTTCGAAAACGTATTCCAGGAGTTCTAGAGTCACTCTGACAAATCCCCCTGGTCCGTTGTTTTGAGCTCTGAGAGTTTTCTTTTTAACACGGGTGTCATACCGGCTTTTTAAAGGCACGTTAAAACACCACTCGGATAAGCCGAAACCGGTTTGGCTCAGTGGATAGAGCGTCGATCTGCGGACTGAAGGGTCCCCGGTTCGATTCCGGTCAAGGGCACGTCCATTGGTTGCGGGCACATCCCCGGGAGGGGGTGTTTGCAGGAGGAGGCAGCTGGTCGATATGTTTCCAGCTCTCTGTCCCTCTGCTTTCCTCTCTGTAAAAAGTCAATAAGATATATTAAAAAACAAACAAACACACACAAAATACACTACTTGGGACCCTAGCCCAACTACCATTTTGATTTCATAGTGTTCTCCATACTTTCATACTATTCTATAGCTCTACAAAAATGAGTTTTGCAGTGTTTCACCAAAACCTTTTCCTGAAAACGCCAACTCCTTTGGACGGGAAAAATAAATGTAAACAGTGCCACACTCGGTTCTCAGCTGTTTGAACAACATTTCCCAGGGACAAAATTGTGCTGTTCAGACATTCAGTCTATTGGAATATGTGTTCCTAGTGTGTGAAGCACATTTCTCAATATTTCCCTAGTCTGGAGTTGTAAATCCTCAGTGCTACACTCCAATTTGTCCAGTGATTGAAGCTCATTCGTTGTGAATAGCCAACGTTACTACACCGTGACCGTAATCCTGTCCCTACGCCTCTGACCCCAACCCTAAACCTATGCCTAACGTGAGCCTGAACCCTACCCAGCCCGAACCCTTATCGTAACCCTAACCCTAGCCAGAACCCCAATTCTCTAACCCTAACACCACAACGAACCTCGGTGACATCGTCACTCCCAGCTGGTCCCCTGGCCAAAGCATGATCACCTGGGATCAATTGAACCTGCCCACGTGGCCCCTCCCCCCTTGGAGACATCATCACCTCCGCTTTCATGGCCTTAGCAGGCTTCTTTCAAAGACGCCAACTCATGGCCCTGAAGTATAAATGTAACCAGTATCCAACTCGGTTCTATGTTCTTTGAGCACGATTTCCTTGTCAGGAAACAGTGCGTTACAGATATTAAGGCCCTTTATTCACGTATTCCTAGCGTTTGAAGCACTTTCTTAGATATTAACCTGGGTTATCATTGTGAATTTCCCGAGTTGGGGTCTCTCTCTTCCAGTGTCTCAAGCTCCTTCCTTGTGAATTCCAATTTGGTGAAACAGCGTTTATTACAAATATACCAGCACTTTAACCGTTATTACCACTTGAAAGGCTACCCTACCTTTCACAGCGCTTTGGTTACAGATTCTCAGTATTTCAAAATTCAGTAGAGATGTTCGGGTTCGAAAACGTATTCCAGGAGTTCTAGAGTCACTCTGACAAATCCCCCTGGTCCGTTGTTTTGAGCTCTGAGAGTTTTCTTTTTAACACGGGTGTCATACCGGCTTTTTAAAGGCACGTTAAAACAACACTCGGATAAGCCGAAACCGGTTTGGCTCAGTGGATAGAGCGTCGATCTGCGGACTGAAGGGTCCCGGGTTCGATTCCGGTCAAGGGCATGTCCATTGGTTGCGGGCACATCCCCGGGAGGGGGTGTTTGCAGGAGGAGGCAGCTGGTCGATATGTTTCCAGCTCTCTGTCCCTCTGCTTTCCTCTCTGTAAAAAGTCAATAAGATATATTAAAAAACAAACAAACACACACAAAATACACTACTTGGGACCCTAGCCCAACTACCATTTTGATTTCATAGTGTTCTCCATACTTTCATACTATTGTATAGCTCTACGAAAATGAGTTTTGCAGTGTTTCACCAAAACCTTTTCCTGAAAACGCCAACTCCTTTGGACGGGAAAAATAAATGTAAACAGTGCCACACTCGGTTCTCAGCTGTTTGAACAACATTTCCCAGGGACAAAATTGTGCAGTTCAGACATTCAGTCTATTGGAATATGTGTTCCTAGTGTGTGAAGCACATTTCTCAATATTTCCCTAGTCTGGAGTTGTAAATCCTCAGTGCTACACTCCAATTTGTCCAGTGAATGAAGCTCATTCGTTGTGAATAGCCAACGTTACTACACCGTGACCGTAACCCTGTCCATAACCCTCTGACCCCAACCCTAAACCTAAGCCTAACTTGAGCCTGAACCCTACCCAGCCCGAACCCTTACCGTAACCCTAACCCTAGCCAGAACCCCAATTCTCTAACCCTAACACCACAACGAACCTCGGTGACATCGTCACTCCCAGCGGGTCCCCTGGCCAAAGCATGATCACCTGGGATCAATTGAACCTGCCCACGTGGCCCCTCCCCCCTTGGAGACATCATCACCTCCGCTTTCATGGCCTTAGCAGGCTTCTTTCAAAGACGGCAACTCATGGCCCTGAAGTATAAATGTAACCAGTATCCAACTCGGTTCTATGTTCTTTGAGCAGGATTTCCTTGTCAGGAAACAGTGCGTTACAGATATTAAGGCCCTTTATTCACGTATTCCTAGCGTTTGAAGCACTTTCTTAGATATTAACCTGGGTTATCATTGTGAATTTCCTGAGTTGGGGTCTCTCTCTTCCAGTGTCTCAAGCTCCTTCCTTGTGAATTCCAATTTGGTGAAACAGCGTTTATTACATTATGCCAGCACTTTAACCGTTATTACCACTTGAAAGGCTACCCTACCTTTCACAGCGCTTTGGTTACAGATTCTCAGTATTTCAAAATTCAGTAGAGATGTTCGGGTTCGAAAACGTATTCCAGGAGTTCTAGAGTCACTCTGACAAATCCCCCTGGTCCGTTGTTTTGAGCTCTGAGAGTTTTCTTTTTAACACGGGTGTCATACCGGCTTTTTAAAGGCACGTTAAAACACCACTCGGATAAGCCGAAACCGGTTTGGCTTAGTGGATAGAGCGTCGGTGTGCGGACTGCAGAGTCCCGGGTTCGATTCCGGTCAAGGGCACGTCCATTGGTTGCGGGCACATCCCCGGCAGGGGGTGTTTGCAGGAGGAGGCAGCTGGTCGATACGTTTCCAGCTCTCTGTCCCTCTGCTTTCCTCTCTGTAAAAAGTCAATAAGATATATTAAAAAACAAACAAACACACACAAAATACACTACTTGGGACCCTAGGCCAACTACCATTTTGATTTCATAGTATTCTCCATACTTTCATACTATTCTATAGCTCTACGAAAATCAGTTTTGCAGTGTTTCACCAAAACCTTTTCCTGAAAACGCCAACTCCTTTTGACGGGAAAAATAAATGTAAACAGTGCCACACTCGGTTCTCAGCTGTTTGAACAACATTTCCCAGAGACAAAATTGTGCTGTTCAGACATTCAGTCTATTGGAATATGTGTTCCTAGTGTGTGAAGCACATTTCTCAATATTTCCCTAGTCTGGAGTTGTAAATCCTCAGTGCTACACTCCAATTTGTCCAGTGATTGAAGCTCATTCGTTGTGAATAGCCAACGTTACTACACCGTGACCGTAACCCTGTCCCTACGCCTCTGACCCCAACCCTAAACCTATGCCTAACCTGAGCCTGAACCCTACCCAGCCCGAACCCTTATCGTAACCCTAACCCTAGCCAGAACCCCAATTCTCTAACCCTAACACCACAACGAACCTCGGTGACATCGTCACTCCCAGCTGGTCCCCTGGCCAAAGCATGATTACCTGGGATCAATTGAACCTGCCCACGTGGCCCCTCCCCCCTTGGAGACATCATCACCTCCGCTTTCATGGCCTTAGCAGGCTTCTTTCAAAGAGGCCAACTCATGGCCCTGAAGTATAAATGTAACCAGTATCCAACTCGGTTCTATGTTCTTTGAGCAGGATTTCCTTGTCAGGAAACAGTGCGTTACAGATATTAAGGCCCTTTATTCACGTATTCATAGCGTTTGAAGCACTTTCTTAGATATTAACCTGGGTTATCATTGTGAATTTCCCGAGTTGGGGTCTCTCTCTTCCAGTGTCTCAAGCTCCTTCCTTGTGAATTCCAATTTGGTGAAACAGCGTTTATTACAAATATACCAGCACTTTAACCGTTATTACCACTTGAAAGGCTACCCTACCTTTCACAGCGCTTTGGTTACAGATTCTCAGTATTTCAAAATTCAGTAGAGATGTTCGGGTTCGAAAACGTATTCCAGGAGTTCTAGAGTCACTCTGACAAATCCCCCTGGTCCGTTGTTTTGAGCTCTGAGAGTTTTCTTTTTAACACGGGTGTCATACCGGCTTTTTAAAGGCACGTTAAAACACCACTCGGATAAGCCGAAAGCGGTTTGGCTCAGTGGATAGAGCGTCGGTCTGCGGACTGAAGGGTCCCGGGTTCGATTCCGGTCAAGGGCACATCCATTGGTTGCGGGCACATCCCCGGCAGGGGGTGTTTGCAGGAGGAGGCAGCTGGTCGATATGTTTCCAGCTCTCTGTCCCTCTGCTTTCCTCTCTGTAAAAAGTCAATAATATATATTAAAAAACAAACAAACACACACAAAATACACTACTTGGGACCCTAGCCCAACTACCATTTTGATTTCATAGTGTTCTCCATACTTTCATACTATTGTATAGCTCTACGAAAATGAGTTTTGCAGTGTTTCACCAAAACCTTTTCCTGAAAACGCCAACTCCTTTTGACGGGAAAAATAAATGTAAACAGTGCCACACTCGGTTCTCAGCTGTTTGAACAACATTTCCCAGGGACAAAATTGTGCAGTTCAGACATTCAGTCTATTGGAATATGTGTTCCTAGTGTGTGAAGCACATTTCTCAATATTTCCCTAGTCTGGAGTTGTAAATCCTCAGTGCTACACTCCAATTTGTCCAGTGAATGAAGCTCATTCGTTGTGAATAGCCAACGTTACTACACCGTGACCGTAACCCTGTCCATAACCCTCTGACCCCAACCCTAAACCTATGCCTAACTTGAGCCTGAACCCTACCCAGCCCGAACCCTTACCGTAACCCTAACCCTAGCCAGAACCCCAATTCTCTAACCCTAACACCACAACGAACCTCGGTGACATCGTCACTCCCAGCGGGTCCCCTGGCCAAAGCATGATCACCTGGGATCAATTGAACCTGCCCACGTGGCCCCTCCCCCCTTGGTGACATCATCACTTCCCCTTTCATGGCCTTAGCAGGCTTCTTTCAAAGACGCCAACTCATGGCCCTGAAGTATAAATGTAACCAGTATCCAACTCGGTTCTATGTTCTTTGAGCACGATTTCCTTGTCAGGAAACAGTGCGTGACAGATATTAAGGCCCTTTATTCACGTATTCCAAGCGTTTGAAGTACTTTCTTAGATATTAACCTGGGTTATCATTGTGAATTTCCCGAGTTGGGGTCTCTCTCTTCCAGTGTCTCAAGCTCCTTCCTTGTGAATTCCAATTTGGTGAAACAGCGTTTATTACAAATATACCAGCACTTTAACCGTTATTACCACTTGAAAGGCTACCCTACCTTTCACAGCGCTTTGGTTACAGATTCTCAGTATTTCAAAATTCAGTAGAGATGTTCGGGTTCGAAAACGTATTCCAGGAGTTCTAGAGTCACTCTGACAAATCCCCCTGGTCCGTTGTTTTGAGCTCTGAGAGTTTTCTTTTTAACACGGGTGTCATACCGGCTTTTTAAAGGCACGTTAAAACACCACTCGGATAAGCCGAAAGCGGTTTGGCTCAGTGGATAGAGCGTCGGTCTGCGGACTGAAGGGTCCCGGGTTCGATTCCGGTCAAGGGCACATCCATTGGTTGCGGGCACATCCCCGGCAGGGGGTGTTTGCAGGAGGAGGCAGCTGGTCGATACGTTTCCAGCTCTCTGTCCCTCTGCTTTCCTCTCTGTAAAAAGTCAATAAGATATATTAAAAAACAAACAAACACACACAAAATACACTACTTGGGACCCTAGCCCAACTACCATTTTGATTTCATAGTGTTCTCCATACTTTCATACTATTGTATAGCTCTACGAAAATGAGTTTTGCAGTGTTTCACCAAAACCTTTTCCTGAAAACGCCAACTCCTTTTGACGGGAAAAATAAATGTAAACAGTGCCACACTCGGTTCTCAGCTGTTTGAACAACATTTCCCAGGGACAAAATTGTGCAGTTCAGACATTCAGTCTATTGGAATATGTGTTCCTAGTGTGTGAAGCACATTTCTCAATATTTCCCTAGTCTGGAGTTGTAAATCCTCAGTGCTACACTCCAATTTGTCCAGTGATTGAAGCTCATTCGTTGTGAATAGCCAACGTTACTACACCGTGACCTTAACCCTGTCCCTAACCCTCTGACCCCAACCCTAAACCTCTGCCTAACGTGAGCCTGAACCCTACCCAGCCCGAACCCTTATCGTAACCCTAACCCTAGCCAGAACCCCAATTCTCTAACCCTAACACCACAACGAACCTCGGTGACATCGTCACTGCCAGCTGGTCCCCTGGCCAAAGCATGATTACCTGGGATCAATTGAACCTGCCCACGTGGCCCCTCCCCCCTTGGAGACATCATCACCTCCGCTTTCATGGCCTTAGCAGGCTTCTTTCAAAGACGGCAACTCATGGCCCTGAAGTATAAATGTAACCAGTATCCAACTCGTTTCTATGTTCTTTGAGCAGGATTTCCTTGTCAGGAAACAGTGCGTTACAGATATTAAGGCCCTTTATTCACGTATTCCTAGCGTTTGAAGCACTTTCTTAGATATTAACCTGGGTTATCATTGTGAATTTCCTGAGTTGGGGTCTCTCTCTTCCAGTGTCTCAAGCTCCTTCCTTGTGAATTCCAATTTGGTGAAACAGCGTTTATTACATTATGCCAGCACTTTAACCGTTATTACCACTTGAAAGGCTACCCTACCTTTCACAGCGCTTTGGTTACAGATTCTCAGTATTTCAAAATTCAGTAGAGATGTTCGGGTTCGAAAACGTATTCCAGGAGTTCTAGAGTCACTCTGACAAATCCCCCTGGTCCGTTGTTTTGAGCTCTGAGAGTTTTCTTTTTAACACGGGTGTCATACCGGCTTTTTAAAGGCACGTTAAAACACCACTCGGATAAGCCGAAACCGGTTTGGCTTAGTGGATAGAGCGTCGGTGTGCGGACTGCAGAGTCCCGGGTTCGATTCTGGTCAAGGGCACGTCCATTGGTTGCGGGCACATCCCCGGCAGGGGGTGTTTGCAGGAGGAGGCAGCTGGTCGATACGTTTCCAGCTCTCTGTCCCTCTGCTTTCCTCTCTGTAAAAAGTCAATAAGATATATTAAAAAACAAACAAACACACACAAAATACACTACTTGGGACCCTAGCCCAACTACCATTTTGATTTCATAGTATTCTCCATACTTTCATACTATTCTATAGCTCTACGAAAATCAGTTTTGCAGTGTTTCACCAAAACCTTTTCCTGAAAACGCCAACTCCTTTTGACGGGAAAAATAAATGTAAACAGTGCCACACTCGGTTCTCAGCTGTTTGAACAACATTTCCCAGGGACAAAATTGTGCTGTTCAGACATTCAGTCTATTGGAATATGTGTTCCTAGTGTGTGAAGCACATTTCTCAATATTTCCCTAGTCTGGAGTTGTAAATCCTCAGTGCTACACTCCAATTTGTCCAGTGATTGAAGCTCATTCGTTGTGAATAGCCAACGTTACTACACCGTGACCGTAACCCTGTCCCTACGCCTCTGACCCCAACCCTAAACCTATGCCTAACCTGAGCCTGAACCCTACCCAGCCCGAACCCTTATCGTAACCCTAACCCTAGCCAGAACCCCAATTCTCTAACCCTAACACCACAACGAACCTCGGTGACATCGTCACTCCCAGCTGGTCCCCTGGCCAAAGCATGATTACCTGGGATCAATTGAACCTGCCCACGTGGCCCCTCCCCCCTTGGAGACATCATCACCTCCGCTTTCATGGCCTTAGCAGGCTTCTTTCAAAGAGGCCAACTCATGGCCCTGAAGTATAAATGTAACCAGTATCCAACTCGGTTCTATGTTCTTTGAGCAGGATTTCCTTGTCAGGAAACAGTGCGTTACAGATATTAAGGCCCTTTATTCACGTATTCCTAGCGTTTGAAGCACTTTCTTAGATATTAACCTGGGTTATCATTGTGAATTTCCCGAGTTGGGGTCTCTCTCTTCCAGTGTCTCAAGCTCCTTCCTTGTGAATTCCAATTTGGTGAAACAGCGTTTATTACAAATATACCAGCACTTTAACCGTTATTACCACTTGAAAGGCTACCCTACCTTTCACAGCGCTTTGGTTACAGATTCTCAGTATTTCAAAATTCAGTAGAGATGTTCGGGTTCGAAAACGTATTCCAGGAGTTCTAGAGTCACTCTGACAAATCCCCCTGGTCCGTTGTTTTGAGCTCTGAGAGTTTTCTTTTTAACACGGGTGTCATACCGGCTTTTTAAAGGCACGTTAAAACACCACTCGGATAAGCCGAAAGCGGTTTGGCTCAGTGGATAGAGCGTCGGTCTGCGGACTGAAGGGTCCCGGGTTCGATTCCGGTCAAGGGCACATCCATTGGTTGCGGGCACATCCCCGGCAGGGGGTGTTTGCAGGAGGAGGCAGCTGGTCGATATGTTTCCAGCTCTCTGTCCCTCTGCTTTCCTCTCTGTAAAAAGTCAATAATATATATTAAAAAACAAACAAACACACACAAAATACACTACTTGGGACCCTAGCCCAACTACCATTTTGATTTCATAGTGTTCTCCATACTTTCATACTATTGTATAGCTCTACGAAAATCAGTTTTGCAGTGTTTCACCAAAACCTTTTCCTGAAAACGCCAACTCCTTTTGACGGGAAAAATAAATGTAAACAGTGCCACACTCGGTTCTCAGCTGTTTGAACAACATTTCCCAGGGACAAAATTGTGCAGTTCAGACATTCAGTCTATTGGAATATGTGTTCCTAGTGTGTGAAGCACATTTCTCAATATTTCCCTAGTCTGGAGTTGTAAATCCTCAGTGTTACACTCCAATTTGTCCAGTGAATGAAGCTCATTCGTTGTGAATAGCCAACGTTACTACACCGTGACCGTAACCCTGTCCATAACCCTCTGACCCCAACCCTAAACCTATGCCTAACTTGAGCCTGAACCCTACCCAGCCCGAACCCTTACCGTAACCCTAACCCTAGCCAGAACCCCAATTCTCTAACCCTAACACCACAACGAACCTCGGTGACATCGTCACTCCCAGCTGGTCCCCTGGCCAAAGCATGATTACCTGGGATCAATTGAACCTGCCCACGTGGCCCCTCCCCCCTTGGAGACATCATCACCTCCGCTTTCATGGCCTTAGCAGGCTTCTTTCAAAGAGGCCAACTCATGGCCCTGAAGTATAAATGTAACCAGTATCCAACTCGGTTCTATGTTCTTTGAGCAGGATTTCCTTGTCAGGAAACAGTGCGTTACAGATATTAAGGCCCTTTATTCACGTATTCCTAGCGTTTGAAGCACTTTCTTAGATATTAACCTGGGTTATCATTGTGAATTTCCCGAGTTGGGGTCTCTCTCTTCCAGTGTCTCAAGCTCCTTCCTTGTGAATTCCAATTTGGTGAAACAGCGTTTATTACAAATATACCAGCACTTTAACCGTTATTACCACTTGAAAGGCTACCCTACCTTTCACAGCGCTTTGGTTACAGATTCTCAGTATTTCAAAATTCAGTAGAGTTGTTCGGGTTCGAAAACGTATTCCAGGAGTTCTAGAGTCACTCTGACAAATCCCCCTGGTCCGTTGTTTTGAGCTCTGAGAGTTTTCTTTTTAACACGGGTGTCATACCGGCTTTTTAAAGGCACGTTAAAACACCACTCGGATAAGCCGAAAGCGGTTTGGCTCAGTGGATAGAGCGTCGGTCTGCGGACTGAAGGGTCCCGGGTTCGATTCCGGTCAAGGGCACATCCATTGGTTGCGGGCACATCCCCGGCAGGGGGTGTTTGCAGGAGGAGGCAGCTGGTCGATATGTTTCCAGCTCTCTGTCCCTCTGCTTTCCTCTCTGTAAAAAGTCAATAATATATATTAAAAAACAAACAAACACACACAAAATACACTACTTGGGACCCTAGCCCAACTACCATTTTGATTTCATAGTGTTCTCCATACTTTCATACTATTGTATAGCTCTACGAAAATCAGTTTTGCAGTGTTTCACCAAAACCTTTTCCTGAAAACGCCAACTCCTTTTGACGGGAAAAATAAATGTAAACAGTGCCACACTCGGTTCTCAGCTGTTTGAACAACATTTCCCAGGGACAAAATTGTGCAGTTCAGACATTCAGTCTATTGGAATATGTGTTCCTAGTGTGTGAAGCACATTTCTCAATATTTCCCTAGTCTGGAGTTGTAAATCCTCAGTGTTACACTCCAATTTGTCCAGTGAATGAAGCTCATTCGTTGTGAATAGCCAACGTTACTACACCGTGACCGTAACCCTGTCCATAACCCTCTGACCCCAACCCTAAACCTATGCCTAACTTGAGCCTGAACCCTACCCAGCCCGAACCCTTACCGTAACCCTAACCCTAGCCAGAACCCCAATTCTCTAACCCTAACACCACAACGAACCTCGGTGACATCGTCACTCCCAGCGGGTCCCCTGGCCAAAGCATGATCACCTGGGATCAATTGAACCTGCCCACGTGGCCCCTCCCCCCTTGGTGACATCATCACTTCCCCTTTCATGGCCTTAGCAGGCTTCTTTCAAAGACGCCAACTCATGGCCCTGAAGTATAAATGTAACCAGTATCCAACTCGGTTCTATGTTCTTTGAGCACGATTTCCTTGTCAGGAAACAGTGCGTGACAGATATTAAGGCCCTTTATTCACGTATTCCTAGCGTTTGAAGTACTTTCTTAGATATTAACCTGGGTTATCATTGTGAATTTCCCGAGTTGGGGTCTCTCTCTTCCAGTGTCTCAAGCTCCTTCCTTGTGAATTCCAATTTGGTGAAACAGCGTTTATTACAAATATACCAGCACTTTAACCGTTATTACCACTTGAAAGGCTACCCTACCTTTCACAGCGCTTTGGTTACAGATTCTCAGTATTTCAAAATTCAGTAGAGATGTTCGGGTTCGAAAACGTATTCCAGGAGTTCTAGAGTCACTCTGACAAATCCCCCTGGTCCGTTGTTTTGAGCTCTGAGAGTTTTCTTTTTAACACGGGTGTCATACCGGCTTTTTAAAGGCACGTTAAAACACCACTCGGATAAGCCGAAACCGGTTTGGCTCAGTGGATAGAGCGTCGGTCTGCGGACTGAAGGGTCCCGGGTTCGATTCCGGTCAAGGGCACATCCATTGGTTGCGGGCACATCCCCGGCAGGGGGTGTTTGCAGGAGGAGGCAGCTGGTCGATACGTTTCCAGCTCTCTGTCCCTCTGCTTTCCTCTCTGTAAAAAGTCAATAAGATATATTAAAAAACAAACAAACACACACAAAATACACTACTTGGGACCCTAGCCCAACTACCATTTTGATTTCATAGTGTTCTCCATACTTTCATACTATTCTATAGCTCTACGAAAATGAGTTTTGCAGTGTTTCACCAAAACCTTTTCCTGAAAACGCCAACTCCTTTTGACGGGAAAAATAAATGTAAACAGTGCCACACTCGGTTCTCAGCTGTTTGAACAACATTTCCCAGGGACAAAATTGTGCAGTTCAGACATTCAGTCTATTGGAATATGTGTTCCTAGTGTGTGAAGCACATTTCTCAATATTTCCCTAGTCTGGAGTTGTAAATCCTCAGTGCTACACTCCAATTTGTCCAGTGATTGAAGCTCATTCGTTGTGAATAGCCAACGTTACTACACCGTGACCTTAACCCTGTCCCTAACCCTCTGACCCCAACCCTAAACCTCTGCCTAACGTGAGCCTGAACCCTACCCAGCCCGAACCCTTATCGTAACCCTAACCCTAGCCAGAACCCCAATTCTCTAACCCTAACACCACAACGAACCTCGGTGACATCGTCACTGCCAGCTGGTCCCCTGGCCAAAGCATGATTACCTGGGATCAATTGAACCTGCCCACGTGGCCCCTCCCCCCTTGGAGACATCATCACCTCCGCTTTCATGGCCTTAGCAGGCTTCTTTCAAAGACGGCAACTCATGGCCCTGAAGTATAAATGTAACCAGTATCCAACTCGGTTCTATGTTCTTTGAGCAGGATTTCCTTGTCAGGAAACAGTGCGTTACAGATATTAAGGCCCTTTATTCACGTATTCCTAGCGTTTGAAGCACTTTCTTAGATATTAACCTGGGTTATCATTGTGAATTTCCTGAGTTGGGGTCTCTCTCTTCCAGTGTCTCAAGCTCCTTCCTTGTGAATTCCAATTTGGTGAAACAGCGTTTATTACATTATGCCAGCACTTTAACCGTTATTACCACTTGAAAGGCTACCCTACCTTTCACAGCGCTTTGGTTACAGATTCTCAGTATTTCAAAATTCAGTAGAGATGTTCGGGTTCGAAAACGTATTCCAGGAGTTCTAGAGTCACTCTGACAAATCCCCCTGGTCCGTTGTTTTGAGCTCTGAGAGTTTTCTTTTTAACACGGGTGTCATACCGGCTTTTTAAAGGCACGTTAAAACACCACTCGGATAAGCCGAAACCGGTTTGGCTTAGTGGATAGAGCGTCGGTGTGCGGACTGCAGAGTCCCGGGTTCGATTCCGGTCAAGGGCACGTCCATTGGTTGCGGGCACATCCCCGGCAGGGGGTGTTTGCAGGAGGAGGCAGCTGGTCGATACGTTTCCAGCTCTCTGTCCCTCTGCTTTCCTCTCTGTAAAAAGTCAATAAGATATATTAAAAAACAAACAAACACACACAAAATACACTACTTGGGACCCTAGCCCAACTACCATTTTGATTTCATAGTATTCTCCATACTTTCATACTATTCTATAGCTCTACGAAAATCAGTTTTGCAGTGTTTCACCAAAACCTTTTCCTGAAAACGCCAACTCCTTTTGACGGGAAAAATAAATGTAAACAGTGCCACACTTGGTTCTCAGCTGTTTGAACAACATTTCCCAGGGACAAAATTGTGCTGTTCAGACATTCAGTCTATTGGAATATGTGTTCCTAGTGTGTGAAGCACATTTCTCAATATTTCCCTAGTCTGGAGTTGTAAATCCTCAGTGCTACACTCCAATTTGTCCAGTGATTGAAGCTCATTCGTTGTGAATAGCCAACGTTACTACACCGTGACCGTAACCCTGTCCCTACGCCTCTGACCCCAACCCTAAACCTATGCCTAACCTGAGCCTGAACCCTACCCAGCCCGAACCCTTATCGTAACCCTAACCCTAGCCAGAACCCCAATTCTCTAACCCTAACACCACAACGAACCTCGGTGACATCGTCACTCCCAGCTGGTCCCCTGGCCAAAGCATGATTACCTGGGATCAATTGAACCTGCCCACGTGGCCCCTCCCCCCTTGGAGACATCATCACCTCCGCTTTCATGGCCTTAGCAGGCTTCTTTCAAAGAGGCCAACTCATGGCCCTGAAGTATAAATGTAACCAGTATCCAACTCGGTTCTATGTTCTTTGAGCAGGATTTCCTTGTCAGGAAACAGTGCGTTACAGATATTAAGGCCCTTTATTCACGTATTCCTAGCGTTTGAAGCACTTTCTTAGATATTAACCTGGGTTATCATTGTGAATTTCCCGAGTTGGGGTCTCTCTCTTCCAGTGTCTCAAGCTCCTTCCTTGTGAATTCCAATTTGGTGAAACAGCGTTTATTACAAATATACCAGCACTTTAACCGTTATTACCACTTGAAAGGCTACCCTACCTTTCACAGCGCTTTGGTTACAGATTCTCAGTATTTCAAAATTCAGTAGAGATGTTCGGGTTCAAAAACGTATTCAAGGAGTTCTAGAGTCACTCTGACAAATCCCCCTGGTCCGTTGTTTTGAGCTCTGAGAGTTTTCTTTTTAACACGGGTGTCATACCGGCTTTTTAAAGGCACGTTAAAACACCACTCGGATAAGCCGAAAGCGGTTTGGCTCAGTGGATAGAGCGTCGGTCTGCGGACTGAAGGGTCCCGGGTTCGATTCCGGTCAAGGGCACATCCATTGGTTGCGGGCACATCCCCGGCAGGGGGTGTTTGCAGGAGGAGGCAGCTGGTCGATATGTTTCCAGCTCTCTGTCCCTCTGCTTTCCTCTCTGTAAAAAGTCAATAATATATATTAAAAAACAAACAAACACACACAAAATACACTACTTGGGACCCTAGCCCAACTACCATTTTGATTTCATAGTGTTCTCCATACTTTCATACTATTGTATAGCTCTACGAAAATGAGTTTTGCAGTGTTTCACCAAAACCTTTTCCTGAAAACGCCAACTCCTTTTGACGGGAAAAATAAATGTAAACAGTGCCACACTCGGTTCTCAGCTGTTTGAACAACATTTCCCAGGGACAAAATTGTGCAGTTCAGACATTCAGTCTATTGGAATATGTGTTCCTAGTGTGTGAAGCACATTTCTCAATATTTCCCTAGTCTGGAGTTGTAAATCCTCAGTGCTACACTCCAATTTGTCCAGTGATTGAAGCTCATTCGTTGTGAAAAGCCAACGTTACTACAACGTGACCCTAACCCTGTCCCTAACACTCTGACCCCAACCCTAAACCTATGCCTAACCTGAGCCTGAACCCTACCCAGCCCGAACCCTTACCATAACCCTAACCCTAGCCAGAACCCCAATTCTGTAACCCTAACACCACAACGAACCTCGGTGACATCGTCACTCCCAGCTGGTCCCCTGGCCAAAACATGATCACCTGGGATCAATTGAACCTTCCCACGTGGCCCCTCCCCCCTTGGTGACATCATCACTTCCCCTTTCATGGCCTTAGCAGGCTTCTTTCAAAGACGCCAACTCATGGCCCTGAAGTATAAATGTAACCAGTATCCAACTCGGTTCTATGTTCTTTGAGCAGGATTTCCTTGTCAGGAAACAGTGCGTTACAGATATTAAGGCCCTTTATTCACGTATTCCTAGCGTTTGAAGCACTTTCTTAGATATTAACCTGGGTTATCATTGTGAATTTCCCGAGTTTGGGTCTCTCACTTCCAGTGTCTCAAGCTCCTTCCTTGTGAATTCCAATTTGGTGAAACAGCGTTTATTACAAATATACCAGCACTTTAACCGTTATTACCACTTGAAAGGCTACCCTACCTTTCACAGCGCTTTGGTTACAGATTCTCAGTATTTCAAAATTCAGTAGAGATGTTCGGGTTCGAAAACGTATTCCAGGAGTTCTAGAGTCACTCTGACAAATCCCCCTGGTCCGTTGTTTTGAGCTCTGAGAGTTTTCTTTTTAACACGGGTGTCATACCGGCTTTTTAAAGGCACGTTAAAACACCACTCGGATAAGCCGAAACCGGTTTGGCTCAGTGGATAGAGCGTCGATCTGCGGACTGAAGGGTCCCCGGTTCGATTCCGGTCAAGGGCACGTCCATTGGTTGCGGGCACATCCCCGGGAGGGGGTGTTTGCAGGAGGAGGCAGCTGGTCGATATGTTTCCAGCTCTCTGTCCCTCTGCTTTCCTCTCTGTAAAAAGTCAATAAGATATATTAAAAAACAAACAAACACACACAAAATACACTACTTGGGACCCTAGCCCAACTACCATTTTGATTTCATAGTGTTCTCCATACTTTCATACTATTCTATAGCTCTACAAAAATGAGTTTTGCAGTGTTTCACCAAAACCTTTTCCTGAAAACGCCAACTCCTTTGGACGGGAAAAATAAATGTAAACAGTGCCACACTCGGTTCTCAGCTGTTTGAACAACATTTCCCAGGGACAAAATTGTGCTGTTCAGACATTCAGTCTATTGGAATATGTGTTCCTAGTGTGTGAAGCACATTTCTCAATATTTCCCTAGTCTGGAGTTGTAAATCCTCAGTGCTACACTCCAATTTGTCCAGTGATTGAAGCTCATTCGTTGTGAATAGCCAACGTTACTACACCGTGACCGTAATCCTGTCCCTACGCCTCTGACCCCAACCCTAAACCTATGCCTAACGTGAGCCTGAACCCTACCCAGCCCGAACCCTTATCGTAACCCTAACCCTAGCCAGAACCCCAATTCTCTAACCCTAACACCACAACGAACCTCGGTGACATCGTCACTCCCAGCTGGTCCCCTGGCCAAAGCATGATCACCTGGGATCAATTGAACCTGCCCACGTGGCCCCTCCCCCCTTGGAGACATCATCACCTCCGCTTTCATGGCCTTAGCAGGCTTCTTTCAAAGACGGCAACTCATGGCCCTGAAGTATAAATGTAACCAGTATCCAACTCGGTTCTATGTTCTTGGAGCACGATTTCCTTGTCAGGAAACAGTGCGTTACAGATATTAAGGCCCTTTATTCACGTATTCCTAGCGTTTGAAGCACTTTCTTAGATATTAACCTGGGTTATCATTGTGAATTTCCCGAGTTGGGGTCTCTCTCTTCCAGTGTCTCAAGCTCCTTCCTTGTGAATTCCAATTTGGTGAAACAGCGTTTATTACAAATATACCAGCACTTTAACCGTTATTACCACTTGAAAGGCTACCCTACCTTTCACAGCGCTTTGGTTACAGATTCTCAGTATTTCAAAATTCAGTAGAGATGTTCGGGTTCGAAAACGTATTCCAGGAGTTCTAGAGTCACTCTGACAAATCCCCCTGGTCCGTTGTTTTGAGCTCTGAGAGTTTTCTTTTTAACACGGGTGTCATACCGGCTTTTTAAAGGCACGTTAAAACAACACTCGGATAAGCCGAAACCGGTTTGGCTCAGTGGATAGAGCGTCGATCTGCGGACTGAAGGGTCCCGGGTTCGATTCCGGTCAAGGGCATGTCCATTGGTTGCGGGCACATCCCCGGGAGGGGGTGTTTGCAGGAGGAGGCAGCTGGTCGATATGTTTCCAGCTCTCTGTCCCTCTGCTTTCCTCTCTGTAAAAAGTCAATAAGATATATTAAAAAACAAACAAACACACACAAAATACACTACTTGGGACCCTAGCCCAACTACCATTTTGATTTCATAGTGTTCTCCATACTTTCATACTATTGTATAGCTCTACGAAAATGAGTTTTGCAGTGTTTCACCAAAACCTTTTCCTGAAAACGCCAACTCCTTTGGACGGGAAAAATAAATGTAAACAGTGCCACACTCGGTTCTCAGCTGTTTGAACAACATTTCCCAGGGACAAAATTGTGCAGTTCAGACATTCAGTCTATTGGAATATGTGTTCCTAGTGTGTGAAGCACATTTCTCAATATTTCCCTAGTCTGGAGTTGTAAATCCTCAGTGCTACACTCCAATTTGTCCAGTGAATGAAGCTCATTCGTTGTGAATAGCCAACGTTACTACACCGTGACCGTAACCCTGTCCCTACGCCTCTGACCCCAACCCTAAACCTATGCCTAACTTGAGCCTGAACCCTACCCAGCCCGAACCCTTACCGTAACCCTAACCCTAGCCAGAACCCCAATTCTCTAACCCTAACACCACAACGAACCTCGGTGACATCGTCACTCCCAGCTGGTCCCCTGGCCAAAGCATGATCACCTGGGATCAATTGAACCTTCCCACGTGGCCCCTCCCCCCTTGGTGACATCATCACTTCCCCTTTCATGGCCTTAGCAGGCTTCTTTCAAAGACGCCAACTCATGGCCCTGAAGTATAAATAAACCAGTATCCAACTCGGTTCTATGTTCTTTGAGCACGATTTCCTTGTCAGGAAACAGTGTGTTACAGATATTAAGGCCCTTTATTCACGTATTCCTAGCGTTTGAAGCACTTTCTTAGATATTAACCTGGGTTATCATTGTGAATTTCCCGAGTTGGGGTCTCTCTCTTCCAGTGTCTCAAGCTCCTTCCTTGTGAATTCCAATTTGTTGAAACAGCGTTTATTACATATATACCAGCACTTTAACCGTTATTACCACTTGAAAGGCTACCCTACCTTTCACAGCGCTTTGGTTACAGATTCTCAGTATTTCAAAATTCAGTAGAGATGTTCGGGTTCGAAAACGTATTCCAGGAGTTCTAGAGTCACTCTGACAAATCCCCCTGGTCCGTTGTTTTGAGCTCTGAGAGTTTTCTTTTTAACACGGGTGTCATACCGGCTTTTTAAAGGCACGTTAAAACACCACTCGGATAAGCCGAAACCGGTTTGGCTCAGTGGATAGAGTGTCGGTCTGCGGACTTAAGGGTCCCGGGTTCGATTCTGGTCAAGGGCACGTCCATTGGTTGCGGGCACATCCCCGGCAGGGGGTGTTTGCAGGAGGAGGCAGCTGGTCGATATGTTTCCAGCTCTCTGTCCCTCTGCTTTCCTCTCTGTAAAAAGTCAATAAGATATATTAAAAAACAAACAAACACACACAAAATACACTACTTGGGACCCTAGCCCAACTACCATTTTGATTTCATAGTGTTCTCCATACTTTCATACTATTCTATAGCTCTACGAAAATGAGTTTTGCAGTGTTTCACCAAAACCTTTTCCTGAAAACGCCAACTCCTTTTGACGGGAAAAATAAATGTAAACAGTGCCACACTCGGTTCTCAGCTGTTTGAACAACATTTCCCAGGGACAAAATTGTGCTGTTCAGACATTCACTCTATTGGAATATGTGTTCCTAGTGTGTGAAGCACATTTCTCAATATTTCCCTAGTCTGGAGTTGTAAATCCTCAGTGCTACACTCCAATTTGTCCAGTGAATGAAGCTCATTCGTTGTGAATAGCCAACGTTACTACACCGTGACCGTAACCCTGTCCATAACCCTCTGACCCCAACCCTAAACCTATGCCTAACTTGAGCCTGAACCCTACCCAGCCCGAACCCTTACCATAACCCTAACCCTAGCCAGAACCCCAATTCTCTAACCCTAACACCACAACGAACCTCGGTGACATCGTCACTCCCAGCTGGTCCCCTGGCCAAAGCATGATCACCTGGGATCAATTGACCCTGCCCACGTGGCCCCTCCCCCCTTGGTGACATCATCACTTCCCCTTTCATGGCCTTAGCAGGCTTCTTTCAAAGACGCCAACTCATGGCCCTGAAGTATAAATGTAACCAGTATCCAACTCGGTTCTATGTTCTTTGAGCACGATTTCCTTGTCAGGAAACAGTGCGTTACAGATATTAAGGCCCTTTATTCACGTATTCCTAGCGTTTGAAGCACTTTCTTAGATATTAACCTGGGTTATCATTGTGAATTTCCCGAGTTGGGGTCTCTCTCTTCCAGTGTCTCAAGCTCCTTCCTTGTGAATTCCAATTTGGTGAAACAGCGTTTATTACAAATATACCAGCACTTTAACCGTTATTACCACTTGAAAGGCTACCCTACCTTTCACAGCGCTTTGGTTACAGATTCTCAGTATTTCAAAATTCAGTAGAGATGTTCGGGTTCGAAAACGTATTCCAGGAGTTCTAGAGTCACTCTGACAAATCCCCCTGGTCCGTTGTTTTGAGCTCTGAGAGTTTTCTTTTTAACACGGGTGTCATACCGGCTTTTTAAAGGCACGTTAAAACACCACTCGGATAAGCCGAAACCGGTTTGGCTCAGTGGATAGAGTGTCGGTCTGCGGACTTAAGGGTCCCGGGTTCGATTCTGGTCAAGGGCACGTCCATTGGTTGCGGGCACATCCCCGGCAGGGGGTGTTTGCAGGAGGAGGCAGCTGGTCGATATGTTTCCAGCTCTCTGTCCCTCTGCTTTCCTCTCTGTAAAAAGTCAATAAGATATATTAAAAAACAAACAAACACACACAAAATACACTACTTGGGACCCTAGCCCAACTACCATTTTGATTTCATAGTGTTCTCCATACTTTCATACTATTCTATAGCTCTACGAAAATGAGTTTTGCAGTGTTTCACCAAAACCTTTTCCTGAAAACGCCAACTCCTTTTGACGGGAAAAATAAATGTAAACAGTGCCACACTCGGTTCTCAGCTGTTTGAACAACATTTCCCAGGGACAAAATTGTGCTGTTCAGACATTCACTCTATTGGAATATGTGTTCCTAGTGTGTGAAGCACATTTCTCAATATTTCCCTAGTCTGGAGTTGTAAATCCTCAGTGCTACACTCCAATTTGTCCAGTGAATGAAGCTCATTCGTTGTGAATAGCCAACGTTACTACACCGTGACCGTAACCCTGTCCATAACCCTCTGACCCCAACCCTAAACCTATGCCTAACTTGAGCCTGAACCCTACCCAGCCCGAACCCTTACCATAACCCTAACCCTAGCCAGAACCCCAATTCTCTAACCCTAACACCACAACGAACCTCGGTGACATCGTCACTCCCAGCTGGTCCCCTGGCCAAAGCATGATCACCTGGGATCAATTGACCCTGCCCACGTGGCCCCTCCCCCCTTGGTGACATCATCACTTCCCCTTTCATGGCCTTAGCAGGCTTCTTTCAAAGACGCCAACTCATGGCCCTGAAGTATAAATGTAACCAGTATCCAACTCGGTTCTATGTTCTTTGAGCACGATTTCCTTGTCAGGAAACAGTGCGTTACAGATATTAAGGCCCTTTATTCACGTATTCCTAGCGTTTGAAGCACTTTCTTAGATATTAACCTGGGTTATCATTGTGAATTTCCCGAGTTGGGGTCTCTCTCTTCCAGTGTCTCAAGCTCCTTCCTTGTGAAATCCAATTTGGTGAAACAGCGTTTATTACAAATATACCAGCACTTTAACCGTTATTACCACTTGAAAGGCTACCCTACCTTTCACAGCGCTTTGGTTACAGATTCTCAGTATTTCAAAATTCAGTAGAGATGTTCGGGTTCGAAAACGTATTCCAGGAGTTCTAGAGTCACTCTGACAAATCCCCCTGGTCCGTTGTTTTGAGCTCTGAGAGTTTTCTTTTTAACACGGGTGTCATACCGGCTTTTTAAAGGCACGTTAAAACACCACTCGGATAAGCCGAAACCGGTTTGGCTCAGTGGATAGAGCATCGGTCTGCGGACTGAAGAGTCCCAGGTTCGATTCCGCTCAAGGGCACGTCCATTGGTTGCGGGCACATCCCTGGGAGGGGGTGTTTGCAGGAGGAGGAAGCTGGTCGATATGTTTCCAGCTCTCTGTCCCTCTGCTTTCCTCTCTGTAAAAAGTCAATAAGATATATTAAAAAACAAACAAACACACACAAAATACACTACTTGGGACCCTAGCCCAACTACCATTTTGATTTCATAGTGTTCTCCATACTTTCATACTATTCAATAGCTCTATGAAAATGAGTTTTGCAGTGTTTCACCAAAACCTTTTCCTGAAAACGCCAACTCCTTTTGACGGGAAAAATAAATGTAAACAGTGCCACACTCGGTTCTCAGCTGTTTGAACAACATTTCCCAGGGACAAAATTGTGCTGTTCAGACATTCAGTCTATTGGAATATGTGTTCCTAGTGTGTGAAGCACATTTCTCAATATTTCCCTAGTCTGGAGTTGTAAATCCTCAGTGCTACACTCCAATTTGTCCAGTGATTGAAGCTCATTCGTTGTGAATAGCCAACGTTACTACACCGTGACGGTTACCCTGTCCATAACCCTCTGACCCCAACCCTAAAACTATGCCTAACCTGAGCCTGAACCCTACCCAGCCCGAACCCTTATCGTAACCCTAACCGTAGCCAGAACCCCAATTCTCTAACCCTAACACCACAACGAACCACGGTGACATCGTCACTCCCAGCTGGTCCCCTGGCCAAAGCATGATCACCTGGGATCAATTGAACCTGCCCAGTGGCCCCTCCCCCCTTGGTGACATCATCACCTCCACTTTCATGGCCTTAGCAGGCTTCTTTCAAAGACGCCAACTCATTGCCCTGAAGTATAAATGTAACCAGTATCCAACTCGGTTCTATGTTCTTTTAGCACGATTTCCTTGTCAGGAAACAGTGCGTTACAGATATTAAGGCCCTTTATTCACGTATTCCTAGCGTTTGAAGCACTTTCTTAGATAGTAACCTGGGTTATCATTGTGAATTTCCCGAGTTGGGGTCTCTCTCTTCCAGTGTCTCAAGCTCCTTCCTTGTGAATTCCAATTTGGTGAAACAGCGTTTATTACAAATATACCAGCACTTTAACCGTTATTACCACTTGAAAGGCTACCCTACCTTTCACAGCGCTTTGGTTACAGATTCTCAGTATTTCAAAATTCAGTAGAGATGTTCGGGTTCGAAAACGTATTCCAGGAGTTCTAGAGTCACTCTGACAAATCCCCCTGGTCCGTTGTTTAGAGCTCTGAGAGTTTTCTTTTTAACACGGGTGTCATACCGGCTTT
Organism: Cnephaeus nilssonii; assembly: GCF_951640355.1. Taxonomy (NCBI): domain Eukaryota; kingdom Metazoa; phylum Chordata; class Mammalia; order Chiroptera; family Vespertilionidae; genus Cnephaeus; species Cnephaeus nilssonii. The sequence continues at coordinate 66,911 of NW_027645539.1, read as the reverse complement.
TTAAAGGCACGTTAAAACACCACTCGGATAAGCCGAAACCGGTTTGGCTCAGTGGATAGAGCGTCGATCTGCGGACGGAAGGGTCCCGGGTTCGATTCCGGTCAAGGGCACGTCCATTGGTTGCGGGCACATCCCCGGGAGGGGGTGTTTGCAGGAGGAGGCAGCTGGTCGATATGTTTCCAGCTCTCTGTCCCTCTGCTTTCCTCTCTGTAAAGTCAATAAGATATATTAAAAAACAAACAAACACACAGAAAATACACTACTTGGGACCCTAGCCCAACTACCATTTTGACTTCATAGTGTTCTCCATACTTTCATACTATTCTATAGCTCTACGAAAATGAGTTTTGCAGTGTTTCACCAAAACCTTTTCCTGAAAACGCCAACTCCTTTGGACGGGAAAAATAAATGTAAACAGTGCCACACTCGGTTCTCAGCTGTTTGAACAACATTTCACAGGGACAAAATTGTGCTGTTCAGACATTCAGTCTATTGGAATATGTGTTCCTAGTGTGTGAAGCACATTTCTCAATATTTCCCTAGTCTGGAGTTGTAAATCCTCAGTGCTACACTCCAATTTGTCCAGTGAATGAAGCTCATTCGTTGTGAATAGCCAACGTTACTACACCGTGACCGTAACCCTGTCCATAACCCTCTGACCCCAACCCTTAACCTATGCCTAACCTGAGCCTGAACCCTACCCAGCCCGAACCCTTATCGTAACCCTAACCCTAGCCAGAACCCCAATTCTCTAACCCTAACACCACATCGAACCACGGTGACATCGTCACTCCCAGCTGGTCCCCTGGCCAAAGCATGATCACCTGGGATCAATTGAACCTGCCCACGTGGCCCCACCCCCTTGGTGACATCATCACCTCCGCTTTCATGGCCTTAGCAGGCTTCTTTCAAAGACGCCAACTCATGGCCCTGAAGTATAAATGTAACCAGTATCCAACTCGGTTCTATGTTCTTTGAGCACGATTTCCTTGTCAGGAAACAGTGCGTGACAGATATTAAGGCCCTTTATTCACGTATTCCTAGCGTTTGAAGCACTTTCTTAGATATTAACCTGGGTTATCATTGTGAATTTCCCGAGTTGGGGTCTCTCTCTTCCAGTGTCTCAAGCTCCTTCCTTGTGAATTCCAATTTGGTGAAACAGCGTTTATAACAAATGTACCAGTACTTTAACCGTTATTACCACTTGAAAGCTACCCTACCTTTCACAGCGCTTTGGTTACAGATTCCCAGTATTTCAAAATTCAGTAGAGATGTTCGGGTTCGAAAACGTATTCCAGGAGTTCTAGAGTCACTCTGACAAATCCCCCTGGTCCGTTGTTTTGAGCTCTGAGAGTTTTCTTTTTAACACGGGTGTCATACCGGCTTTTTAAAGGCACGTTAAAACACCACTCGGATAAGCCGAAACCGGTTTGGCTCAGTGGATAGATCGTCGGTCTGCGGACTGAAGGGTCCCGGGTTCGAATCCGATCAAGGGCACGTCCATTGGTTGCGGGCACATCCCCGGCAGGGGGTGTTTGCAGGAGGAGGCAGCTGGTCGATATGTTTCCAGCTCTCTGTCCCTCTGCTTTCCTCTCTGTAAAAAGTCAATAAGATATATTAAAAAACAAACAAACACACACAAAATACACTTCTTGGGACCCTAGCCCAACTACCATTTTGATTTCATAGTGTTCTCCATACTTTCATACTATTGTATAGCTCTACGAAAATGAGTTTTGCAGTGTTTCACCAAAACCTTTTCCTGAAAACGCCAACTCCTTTTGACGGGAAAAATAAATGTAAACAGTGCCACACTCGGTTCTCAGCTGTTTGAACAACATTTCCCAGGGACAAAATTGTGCTGTTCAGACATTCAGTCTATTGGAATATGTGTTCCTAGTGTGTGAAGCACATTTCTCAATATTTCCCTAGTCTGGAGTTGTAAATCCTCAGTGCTACACTCCAATTTGTCCAGTGATTGAAGCTCATTCGTTGTGAATAGCCAACGTTACTACAACGTGACCCTAACCCTGTCCCTACGCCTCTGACCCCAACCCTAAACCTATGCCTAACCTGAGCCTGAACCCTACCCAGCCCGAACCCTTACCATAACCCTAACCCTAGCCAGAACCCCAATTCTCTAACCCTAACACCACAACGAACCTCGGTGACATCGTCACTCCCAGCTGGTCCCCTGGCCAAAGCATGATCACCTGGGATCAATTGAACCTGCCCACGTGGCCCCTCTCCCCTTGGTGACATCATCACTTCCCCTTTCATGGCCTTAGCAGGCTTCTTTCAAAGACGCCAACTCATGGCCCTGAAGTATAAATGTAACGAGTATCCAACTCGGTTCTATGTGATTTTAGCACGATTTCCTTGTCAGGAAACAGTGCGTTACAGATATTAAGGCCCTTTATTCACGTATTCCTAGCGTTTGAAGCACTTTCTTAGATATTAACCTGGGTTATCATTGTGAATTTCCCGAGTTGGGGTCTCTCTCTTCCAGTGTCTCAAGCTCCTTCCTTGTGAATTTCAATTTGGTGAAACAGCGTTTATTACAAATATACCAGCACTTTAACCGTTATTACCACTTGAAAGGCTACCCTACCTTTCACAGCGCTTTGGTTACAGATTCTCAGTATTTCAAAATTCAGTAGAGATGTTCGGGTTCGAAAACGTAATCCAGGAGTTCTAGAGTCACTCTGACAAATCCCCCTGGTCCGTTGTTTTGAGCTCTGAGAGTTTTCTTTTTAACACGGGTGTCATACCGGCTTTTTAAAGGCACGTTAAAACACCACTCGGATAAGCCGAAACCGGTTTGGCTCAGTGGATAGAGCGTCGATCTGCGGACTGAAGGGTCCCGGGTTCGATTCCAGTCAAGGGCACGTCCATTGGTTGCGGGCACATCCCCGGGAGGGGGTGTTTGCAGGAGGAGGCAGCTGGTCGATATGTTTCCAGCTCTCTGTCCCTCTGCTTTCCTCTCTGTAAAAAGTCAATAAGATACATTAAAAAACAAACAAACACACACAAAATACACTACTTGGGACCCTAGCCCAACTACCATTTTGATTTCATAGTGTTCTCCATACTTTCATACTATACTATAGCTCTACAAAAATGAGTTTTGCAGTGTTTCACCAAAACCTTTTCCTGAAAACGCCAACTCCTTTTGACGGGAAAAATAAATGTAAACAGTGCCACACTCGGTTCTCAGCTGTTTGAACAACATTTCCCAGGGACAAAATTGTGCTGTTCAGACATTCAGTCTATTGGAATATGTGTTCCTAGTGTGTGAAGCACATTTCTCAATATTTCCCTAGTCTGGAGTTGTAAATCCTCAGTGCTACACTCCAATTTGTCCAGTGATTGAAGCTCATTCGTTGTGAATAGCCAACGTTACTACACCGTGACCGTAACCCTGTCCATAACCCTCTGACCCCAACCCTAAACCTATGCCTAACCTGAGCCTGAACCCTACCCAGCCCGAACCCTTATCGTAACCCTAACCCTAGCCAGAACCCCAATTCTCTAACCCTAACACCACAACGAACCTCGGTGACATCGTCACTCCCAGCTGGTCCCCTGGCCAAAGCATGATCACCTGGGATCAATTGAACCTGCCCACGTGGCCCCTCCCCCCTTGGAGACATCATCACCTCCGCTTTCATGGCCTTAGCAGGCTTCTTTCAAAGACGCCAACTCATGGCCCTGAAGTATAAATGTAACCAGTATCCAACTCGGTTCTATGTTCTTTGAGCAGGATTTCCTTGTCAGGAAACAGTGCGTTACAGATATTAAGGCCCTTTATTCACGTATTCCTAGCGTTTGAAGCACTTTCTTAGATATTAACCTGGGTTATCATTGTGAATTTCCCGAGTTGGGGTCTCTCTCTTCCAGTGTCTCAAGCTCCTTCCTTGTGAATTCCAATTTGGTGAAACAGCGTTTATTACAAATATACCAGCACTTTAACCGTTATTACCACTTGAAAGGCTACCCTACCTTTCACAGCGCTTTGGTTACAGATTCTCAGTATTTCAAAATTCAGTAGAGATGTTCGGGTTCGAAAACGTATTCCAGGAGTTCTAGAGTCACTCTGACAAATCCCCCTGGTCCGTTGTTTTGAGCTCTGAGAGTTTTCTTTTTAACACGGGTGTCATACCGGCTTTTTAAAGGCACGTTAAAACACCACTCGGATAAGCCGAAACCGGTTTGGCTCAGTGGATAGAGCGTCGGTGTGCGGACTGAAGGGTCCCGGGTTCGATTCCGCTCAAGGGCACGTCCATTGGTTGCGGGCACATCCCCAGCAGGGGGTGTTTGCAGGAGGAGGCAGCTGGTCGATACGTTTCCAGCTCTCTGTCCCTCTGCTTTCCTCTCTGTAAAAAGTCAATAAGATATATTAAAAAACAAACAAACACACACAAAATACACTACTTGGGACCCTAGCCCAACTACCATTTTGATTTCATAGTATTCTCCATACTTTCATACTATTCTATAGCTCTACGAAAATGAGTTTTGCAGTGTTTAAACAAAACCTTTTCCTGAAAACGCCAACTCCTTTGGACGGGAAAAATAAATGTAAACAGTGCCACACTCGGTTCTCAGCTGTTTGAGCAACATTTCCCAGGGACAAAATTGTGCTGTTCAGACATTCAGTCTATTGGAATATGTGTTCCTAGTGTTGAAGCACATTTCTCAATATTTCCCTAGTCTGGAGTTGTAAATCCTCAGTGCTACACTCCAATTTGTCCAGTGATTGAAGCTCATTCGTTGTGAATAGCCAACGTTACTACACCGTGACCGTAACCCTGTCCATAACCCTCTGACCCCAACGCTAAACCTATGCCTAACCTGAGCCTGAACCCTACCCAGCCCGAACCCTTATCGTAACCCTAACCCTAGCCAGAACCCCAATTCTCTAACCCTAACACCACAACGAACCACGGTGACATCCTCACTCCCAGCTGGTCCCCTGGCCAAAGCATGATCACCTGGGATCAATTGAACCTGCCCACGTGGCCCCTCCCCCCTTGGTGACATCATCACCTCCACTTTCATGGCCTTAGCAGGCTTCTTTCAAAGACGACAACTCATGGCCCTGAAGTATAAATGTAACCAGTATCCAACTCGGTTCTATGTTCTTTGAGCACGATTTCCTTGTCAGGAAACAGTGCGTGACAGATATTAAGGCCCTTTATTCACGTATTCCTAGCGTTTGAAGCACTTTCTTAGATATTAACCTGGGTTATCATTGTGAATTTCCCGAGTTGGGGTCTCTCTCTTCCAGTGTCTCAAGCTCCTTCCTTGTGAATTCCAATTTGGTGAAACAGCGTTTATAACAAATGTACCAGTACTTTAACCGTTATTACCACTTGAAAGGCTACCCTACCTTTCACAGTGCTTTGGTTACAGATTCTCAGTATTTCAAAATTCAGTAGAGATGTTCGGGTTCGAAAACGTATTCCAGGAGTTCTAGAGTCACTCTGACAAATCCCCCTGGTCCGTTGTTTTGAGCTCTGAGAGTTTTCTTTTTAACACGGGTGTCATACCGGCTTTTTAAAGGCACGTTAAAACACCACTCGGATAAGGCGAAACCGGTTTGGCTCAGTGGATAGAGCGTCGGTCTGCGGACTGAAGAGTCCCGGGTTCGATTCCGCTCAAGGGCACGTCCATTGCTTGCGGGCACATCCCCGGGAGGGGGTGTTTGCAGGAGGAGGCAGCTGGTCGATATGTTTCCAGCTCTCTGTCCCTCTGCTTTCCTCTCTGTAAAAAGTCAATAAGATATATTAAAAAACAAACAAACACACACAAAATACACTACTTGGGACCCTAGCCCAACTACCATTTTGATTTCATAGTGTTCTCCATACTTTCATACTATTGTATAGCTCTACGAAAATGAGTTTTGCAGTGTTTCACCAAAACCTTTTCCTGAAAACGCCAACTCCTTTGGACGGGAAAAATAAATGTAAACAGTGCCACACTCGGTTCTCAGCTGTTTGAACAACATTTCCCAGGGACAAAATTGTGCAGTTCAGACATTCAGTCTATTGGAATATGTGTTCCTAGTGTGTGAAGCACATTTCTCAATATTTCCCTAGTCTGGAGTTGTAAATCCTCAGTGCTACACTCCAATTTGTCCAGTGAATGAAGCTCATTCGTTGTGAATAGCCAACGTTACTACACCGTGACCGTAACCCTGTCCATAACCCTCTGACCCCAACCCTAAACCTATGCCTAACTTGAGCCTGAACCCTACCCAGCCTGAACCCTTACCGTAACCCTAACCCTAGCCAGAACCCCAATTCTCTAACCCTAACACCACAACGAACCTCGGTGACATCGTCACTCCCAGCTGGTCCCCTGGCCAAAGCATGATCACCTGGGATCAATTGAACCTGCCCACGTGGCCCGTCCCCCCTTGGTGACATCATCACCTCCGCTTTCATGGCCTTAGCAGGCTTCTTTCAAAGACGCCAACTCATGGCCCTGAAGTATAAATGTAACCAGTATCCAACTCGGTTCTATGTTCTTTGAGCACGATTTCCTTGTCAGGAAACAGTGCGTGACAGATATTAAGGCCCTTTATTCACGTATTCCTAGCGTTTGAAGCACTTTCTTAGATATTAACCTGGGTTATCATTGTGAATTTCCCGAGTTGGGGTCTCTCTCTTCCAGTGTCTCAAGCTCCTTCCTTGTGAATTCCAATTTGGTGAAACAGCGTTTATTACAAATATACCAGCACTTTAACCGTTATTACCACTTGAAAAGCTACCCTACCTTTCACAGCGCTTTGGTTACAGATTCTCAGTATTTCAAAATTCAGTAGAGATGTTCGGGTTCGAAAACGTATTCCAGGAGTTCTAGAGTCACTCTGACAAATCCCCCTGGTCCGTTGTTTTGAGCTCTGTGAGTTTTCTTTTTAACACGGGTGTCATACCGGCTTTTTAAAGGCACGTTAAAACACCACTCGGATAAGCCGAACCCGGTTTGGCTCAGTGGATAGAGTGTCGGTCTGCGGACTGAAGGGTCCCGGGTTCGATTCCGGTCAAGGGCACGACCATCGGTTGCGGGCACATCCCTGTGAGGGGGTGTTTGCAGGAGGAGGCAGCTGGTCGATATGTTTCCAGCTCTCTGTCCCTCTGCTTTCCTCTCTGTAAAAAGTCAATAAGATATATTAAAAAACAAACAAACACACACAAAATACACTACTTGGGACCCTAGCCCAACTATCATTTTGATTTCATAGTGTTCTCCATACTTTCATACTATTCAATAGCTCTACGAAAATGAGTTTTGCAGTGTTTCACCAAAACCTTTTCCTGAAAACGCCAACTCCTTTGGACGGGAAAAATAAATGTAAACAGTGCCACACTCGGTTCTCAGCTGTTTGAACAACATTTCCCAGGGACAAAATTGTGCAGTTCAGACATTCAGTCTATTGGAATATGTGTTCCTAGTGTGTGAAGCACATTTCTCAATATTTCCCTAGTCTGGAGTTGTAAATCCTCAGTGCTACACTCCAATTTGTCCAGTGAATGAAGCTCATTCGTTGTGAATAGCCAACGTTCCTACAATGTGACCGTAACCCTGTCCATAACCCTCTGACCCCAACCCTAAACCTATGCCTAACTTGAGCCTGAACCCTACCCAGCCCGAACCCTTACCATAACCCTAACCCTAGCCAGAACCCCAATTCTCTAACCCTAACACCACAACGAACCTCGGTGACATCGTCACTCCCAGCTGGTCCCCTGGCCAAAGCATGATCACCTGGGATCAATTGAACCTGCCCACGTGGCCCCTCCCCCCTTGGTGACATCATCACTTCCCCTTTCATGGCCTTAGCAGGCTTCTTTCAAAGACGCCAACTCATGGCCCTGAAGTATAAATGTAACCAGTATCCAACTCGGTTCTATGTTCTTTGAGCACGATTTCCTTGTCAGGAAACAGTGCGTGACAGATATTAAGGCCCTTTATTCACGTATTCCTAGCGTTTGAAGCACTTTCTTAGATATTAACCTGGGTTATCATTGTGAATTTCCCGAGTTGGGGTCTCTCTCTTCCAGTGTCTCAAGCTCCTTCCTTGTGAATTCCAATTTGGTGAAACAGCGTTTATAACAAATGTACCAGTACTTTAACCGTTATTACCACTTGAAAGGCTACCCTACCTTTCACAGCGCTTTGGTTACAGATTCCCAGTATTTCAAAATTCAGTAGAGATGTTCGGGTTCGAAAACGTATTCCAGGAGTTCTAGAGTCACTCTGACAAATCCCCCTGGTCCGTTGTTTTGAGCTCTGAGAGTTTTCTTTTTAACACGGGTGTCATACCGGCTTTTTAAAGGCACGTTAAAACACCACTCGGATAAGCCGAAACCGGTTTGGCTCAGTGGATAGAGCGTCGGTCTGCGGACTGAAGGGTCCCGGGTTCGAATCCGATCAAGGGCACGTCCATTGGTTGCGGGCACATCCCCGGCAGGGGGTGTTTGCAGGAGGAGGCAGCTGGTCGATATGTTTCCAGCTCTCTGTCCCTCTGCTTTCCTCTCTGTAAAAAGTCAATAAGATATATTAAAAAACAAACACACACAAAATACACTTCTTGGGACCCTAGCCCAACTACCATTTTGATTTCATAGTGTTCTCCATACTTTCATACTATTGTATAGCTCTACGAAAATGAGTTTTGCAGTGTTTCACCAAAACCTTTTCCTGAAAACGCCAACTCCTTTTGACGGGAAAAATAAATGTAAACAGTGCCACACTCGGTTCTCAGCTGTTTGAACAACATTTCCCAGGGACAAAATTGTGCTGTTCAGACATTCAGTCTATTGGAATATGTGTTCCTAGTGTGTGAAGCACATTTCTCAATATTTCCCTAGTCTGGAGTTGTAAATCCTCAGTGCTACACTCCAATTTGTCCAGTGATTGAAGCTCATTCGTTGTGAAAAGCCAACGTTACTACAACGTGACCCTAACCCTGTCCCTACGCCTCTGACCCCAACCCTAAACCTATGCCTAACCTGAGCCTGAACCCTACCCAGCCCGAACCCTTACCATAACCCTAACCCTAGCCAGAACCCCAATTCTCTAACCCTAACACCACAACGAACCTCGGTGACATCGTCACTCCCAGCTGGTCCCCTGGCCAAAGCATGATCACCTGGGATCAATTGAACCTGCCCACGTGGCCCCTCCCCCCTTGGTGACATCATCACTTCCCCTTTCATGGCCTTAGCAGGCTTCTTTCAAAGACGCCAACTCATGGCCCTGAAGTATAAATGTAACCAGTATCCAACTCGGTTCTATGTTCTTTGAGCAGGATTTCCTTGTCAGGAAACAGTGCGTTACAGATATTAAGGCCCTTTATTCACGTATTCCTAGCGTTTGAAGCACTTTCTTAGATATTAACCTGGGTTATCATTGTGAATTTCCTGAGTTGGGGTCTCTCTCTTCCAGTGTCTTAAGCTCCTTCCTTGTGAATTCCAATTTGGTGAAACAGCGTTTATTACAAATATGCCAGCACTTTAACCGTTATTACCACTTGAAAGGCTACCCTACCTTTCACAGCGCTTTGGTTACAGATTCTCAGTATTTCAAAATTCAGTAGAGATGTTCGGGTTCGAAAACGTATTCCAGGAGTTCTAGAGTCACTCTGACAAATCCCCCTGGTCCGTTGTTTTGAGCTCTGAGAGTTTTCTTTTTAACACGGGTGTCATACCGGCTTTTTAAAGGCACGTTAAAACACCACTCGGATAAGCCGAAACCGGTTTGGCTTAGTGGATAGAGCGTCGGTGTGCGGACTGAAGAGTCCCGGGTTCGATTCCGGTCAAGGGCACGTCCATTGGTTGCGGGCACATCCCCGGCAGGGGGTGTTTGCAGGAGGAGGCAGCTGGTCGATACGTTTCCAGCTCTCTGTCCCTCTGCTTTCCTCTCTGTAAAAAGTCAATAAGATATATTAAAAAACAAACAAACACACACAAAATACACTACTTGGGACCCTAGCCCAACTACCATTTTGATTTCATAGTATTCTCCATACTTTCATACTATTCTATAGCTCTACGAAAATCAGTTTTGCAGTGTTTCACCAAAACCTTTTCCTGAAAACGCCAACTCCTTTGGACGGGAAAAATAAATGTAAACAGTGCCACACTCGGTTCTCAGCTGTTTGAACAACATTTCCCAGGGACAAAATTGTGCTGTTCAGACATTCAGTCTATTGGAATATGTGTTCCTAGTGTGTGAAGCACATTTCTCAATATTTCCCTTGTCTGGAATTGTAAATCCTCAGTGCTACACTCCAATTTGTCCAGTGATTGAAGCTCATTCGTTGTGAATAGCCAACGTTACTACACCGTGACCTTAACCCTGTCCCTACGCCTCTGACCCCAACCCTAAACCTCTGCCTAACGTGAGCCTGAACCCTACCCAGCCCGAACCCTTATCGTAACCCTAACCCTAGCCAGAACCCCAATTCTCTAACCCTAACACCACAACGAACCTCGGTGACATCGTCACTCCCAGCTGGTCCCCTGGCCAAAGCATGATTACCTGGGATCAATTGAACCTGCCCACGTGGCCCCTCCCCCCTTGGAGACATCATCACCTCCGCTTTCATGGCCTTAGCAGGCTTCTTTCAAAGACGCCAACTCATGGCCCTGAAGTATAAATGTAACCAGTATCCAACTCGGTTCTATGTTCTTTGAGCAGGATTTCCTTGTCAGGAAACAGTGCGTTACAGATATTAAGGCCCTTTATTCACGTATTCCTAGAGTTTGAAGCACTTTCTTAGATATTAACCTGGGTTATCATTGTGAATTTCCCGAGTTTGGGTCTCTCTCTTCCAGTGCCTCAAGCTCCTTCCTTGTGAATTCCAATTTGGTGAAACAGCGTTTATTACAAATATACCAGCACTTTAACCGTTATTACCACTTGAAAGGCTACCCTACCTTTCACAGCGCTTTGGTTACAGATTCTCAGTATTTCAAAATTCAGTAGAGATGTTCGGGTTCGAAAACGTATTCCAGGAGTTCTAGAGTCACTCTGACAAATCCCCCTGGTCCGTTGTTTTGAGCTCTGTGAGTTTTCTTTTTAACACGGGTGTCATACCGGCTTTTTAAAGGCACGTTAAAACACCACTCGGATAAGCCGAACCCGGTTTGGCTCAGTGGATAGAGTGTCGGTCTGCGGACTGAAGGGTCCCGGGTTCGATTCCGGTCAAGGGCACGACCATCGGTTGCGGGCACATCCCCGGCAGGGGGTGTTTGCAGGAGGAGGCAGCTGGTCGATATGTTTCCAGCTCTCTGTCCCTCTGCTTTCCTCTCTGTAAAAAGTCAATAAGATATATTAAAAAACAAACAAACACACACAAAATACACTACTTGGGACCCTAGCCCAACTATCATTTTGATTTCATAGTGTTCTCCATACTTTCATACTATTCAATAGCTCTACGAAAATGAGTTTTGCAGTGTTTCACCAAAACCTTTTCCTGAAAACGCCAACTCCTTTGGACGGGAAAAATAAATGTAAACAGTGCCACACTCGGTTCTCAGCTGTTTGAACAACATTTCACAGGGACAAAATTGTGCTGTTCAGACATTCAGTCTATTGGAATATGTGTTCCTAGTGTGTGAAGCACATTTCTCAATATTTCCCTAGTCTGGAGTTGTAAATCCTCAGTGCTACACTCCAATTTGTCCAGTGATTGAAGCTCATTCGTTGTGAATAGCCAACGTTACTACACCGTGACCGTAACCCTGTCCATAACCCTCTGACCCCAACCCTAAACCTATGCCTAACCTGAGCCTGAACCCTACCCAGCCCGAACCCTTATCGTAACCCTAACCCTAGCCAGAACCCCAATTCTCTAACCCTAACACCACAACGAACCACGGTGACATCCTCACTCCCAGCTGGTCCCCTGGCCAAAGCATGATCACCTGGGATCAATTGAACCTGCCCACATGGCCCGTCCCCCCTTGGTGACATCATCACCTCCGCTTTCATGGCCTTAGCAGGCTTCTTTCAAAGACGCCAACTCATGGCCCTGAAGTATAAATGTAACCAGTATCCAACTCGGTTCTATGTTCTTTGAGCACGATTTCCTTGTTCGGAAACAGTGCGTGACAGATATTAAGGCCCTTTATTCACGTATTCCTAGCGTTTGAAGCACTTTCTTAGATATTAACCTGGGTTATCATTGTGAATTTCCCGAGTTGGGGTCTCTCTCTTCCAGTGTCTCAAGCTCCTTCCTTGTGAATTCCAATTTGGTGAAACAGCATTTATAACAAATGTACCAGTACTTTAACCGTTATTACCACTTGAAAGGCTACCCTACCTTTCACAGCGCTTTGGTTACAGATTCTCAGTATTTCAAAATTCAGTAGAGATGTTCGGGTTCGAAAACGTATTCCAGGAGTTCTAGAGTCACTCTGACAAATACCCCTGGTCCGTTGTTTTGAGCTCTGAGAGTTTTCTTTTTAACACGGGTGTCATTCCGGCTTTTTAAAGGCACGTTAAAACACCACTCGGATAAGCCGAAACCGGTTTGGCTCAGTGGATAGAGCGTCGATCTGCGGACTGAAGGGTCCCGGGTTCGATTCCGGTCAAGGGCACGTCCATTGGTTGCGGGCACATCCCCGGCAGGGGGTGTTTGCAGGAGGAGGCAGCTGGTCGATACGTTTCCAGCTCTCTGTCCCTCTGCTTTCCTCTCTGTAAAAAGTCAATAAGATATATTAAAAAACAAACAAACACACACAAAATACACTACTTGGGACCCTAGCCCAACTACCATTTTGATTTCATAGTATTCTCCATACTTTCATACTATTCTATAGCTCTACGAAAATCAGTTTTGCAGTGTTTCACCAAAACCTTTTCCTGAAAACGCCAACTCCTTTGGACGGGAAAAATAAATGTAAACAGTGCCACACTCGGTTCTCAGCTGTTTGAACAACATTTCCCAGGGACAAAATTGTGCTGTTCAGACATTCAGTCTATTGGAATATGTGTTCCTAGTGTGTGAAGCACATTTCTCAATATTTCCCTTGTCTGGAATTGTAAATCCTCAGTGCTACACTCCAATTTGTCCAGTGATTGAAGCTCATTCGTTGTGAATAGCCAACGTTACTACACCGTGACCTTAACCCTGTCCCTACGCCTCTGACCCCAACCCTAAACCTCTGCCTAACGTGAGCCTGAACCCTACCCAGCCCGAACCCTTATCGTAACCCTAACCCTAGCCAGAACCCCAATTCTCTAACCCTAACACCACAACGAACCTCGGTGACATCGTCACTCCCAGCTGGTCCCCTGGCCAAAGCATGATTACCTGGGATCAATTGAACCTGCCCACGTGGCCCCTCCCCCCTTGGAGACATCATCACCTCCGCTTTCATGGCCTTAGCAGGCTTCTTTCAAAGACGCCAACTCATGGCCCTGAAGTATAAATGTAACCAGTATCCAACTCGGTTCTATGTTCTTTGAGCAGGATTTCCTTGTCAGGAAACAGTGCGTTACAGATATTAAGGCCCTTTATTCACGTATTCCTAGAGTTTGAAGCACTTTCTTAGATATTAACCTGGGTTATCATTGTGAATTTCCCGAGTTGGGGTCTCTCTCTTCCAGTGTCTCAAGCTCCTTCCTTGTGAATTCCAATTTGGTGAAACAGCGTTTATTACAAATATACCAGTACTTTAACCGTTATTACCACTTGAAAGGCTACCCTACCTTTCACAGCGCTTTGGTTACAGATTCTCAGTATTTCAAAATTCAGTAGAGATGTTCGGGTTCGAAAACGTATTCCAGGAGTTCTAGAGTCACTCTGACAAATCCCCCTGGTCCGTTGTTTTGAGCTCTGAGAGTTTTCTTTTTAACACGGGTGTCATACCGGCTTTTTAAAGGCACGTTAAAACACCACTCGGATAAGCCGAAAGCGGTTTGGCTCAGTGGATAGAGCGTCGGTCTGCGGACTGAAGGGTCCCGGGTTCGATTCCGGTCAAGGGCACATCCATTGGTTGCGGGCACATCCCCGGCAGGGGGTGTTTGCAGGAGGAGGCAGCTGGTCGATATGTTTCCAGCTCTCTGTCCCTCTGCTTTCCTCTCTGTAAAAAGTCAATAAGATATATTAAAAAACAAACAAACACACACAAAATACACTACTTGGGACCCTAGCCCAACTACCATTTTGATTTCATAGTGTTCTCCATACTTTCATACTATTCTATAGCTCTACGAAAATGAGTTTTGCAGTGTTTCACCAAAACCTTTTCCTGAAAACGCCAACTCCTTTGGACGGGAAAAATAAATGTAAACAGTGCCACACTCGGTTCTCAGCTGTTTGAACAACATTTCCCAGGGACAAAATTGTGCTGTTCAGACATTCAGTCTATTGGAATATGTGTTCCTAGTGTGTGAAGCACATTTCTCAATATTTCCCTAGTCTGGAGTTGTAAATCCTCAGTGCTACAGTCCAATTTGTCCAGTGAATGAAGCTCATTCGTTGTGAATAGCCAACGTTACTACACCGTGACCGTAACCCTGTCCATAACCCTCTGACCCCAACCCTAAACCTATGCCTAACCTGAGCCTGAACCCTACCCAGCCCGAACCCTTATCGTAACCCTAACCCTAGCCAGAACCCCAATTCTCTAACCCTAACACCACAACGAACCACGGTGACATCCTCACTCCCAGCTGGTCCCCTGGCCAAAGCATGATCACCTGGGATCAATTGAACCTGCCCACATGGCCCGTCCCCCCTTGGTGACATCATCACCTCCGCTTTCATGGCCTTAGCAGGCTTCTTTCAAAGACGCCAACTCATGGCCCTGAAGTATAAATGTAACCAGTATCCAACTCGGTTCTATGTTCTTTGAGCACGATTTCCTTGTCCGGAAACAGTGCGTGACAGATATTAAGGCCCTTTATTCACGTATTCCTAGCGTTTGAAGCACTTTCTTAGATATTAACCTGGGTTATCATTGTGAATTTCCCGAGTTGGGGTCTCTCTCTTCCAGTGTCTCAAGCTCCTTCCTTGTGAATTCCAATTTGGTGAAACAGCGTTTATAACAAATGTACCAGTACTTTAACCGTTATTACCACTTGAAAGGCTACCCTACCTTTCACAGCGCTTTGGTTTCAGATTCTCAGTATTTCAAAATTCAGTAGAGATGTTCGGGTTCGAAAACGTATTCCAGGAGTTCTAGAGTCACTCTGACAAATCCCCCTGGTCCGTTGTTTTGAGCTCTGAGAGTTTTCTTTTTAACACGGGTGTCATACCGGCTTTTTAAAGGCACGTTAAAACACCACTCGGATAAGCCGAAACCGGTTTGGCTCAGTGGATAGAGCGTCGATCTGCGGACTGAAGGGTCCCGGGTTCGATTCCGGTCAAGGGCACGTCCATTGGTTGCGGGCACATCCCCGGCAGGGGGTGTTTGCAGGAGGAGGCAGCTGGTCGATATGTTTCCAGCTCTCTGTCCCTCTGCTTTCCTCTCTGTAAAGTCAATAAGATATATTAAAAAACAAACAAACACACACAAAATACACTACTTGGGACCCTAGCCCAACTACCATTTTGACTTCATAGTGTTCTCCATACTTTCATACTATTCTATAGCTCTACGAAAATGAGTTTTGCAGTGTTTCACCAAAACCTTTTCCTGAAAACGCCAACTCCTTTTGACGGGAAAAATAAATGTAAACAGTGCCACACTCGGTTCTCAGCCGTTTGAACAACATTTCCCAGGGACAAAATTGTGCTGTTCAGACATTCAGTCTATTGGAATATGTGTTCCTAGTGTGTGAAGCACATTTCTCAATATTTCCCTAGTCTGGAGTTGTAAATCCTCAGTGCTACACTCCAATTTGTCCAGTGATTGAAGCTCATTCGTTGTGAATAGCCAACGTTACTACACCGTGACCGTAACCCTGTCCATAACCCTCTGACCCCAACCCTAAACCTATGCCTAACCTGAGCCTGAACCCTACCCAGCCCGAACCCTTATCGTAACCCTAACCCTAGCCAGAACCCCAATTCTCTAACCCTAACACCACAACGAACCACGGTGACATCGTCACTCCCTGCTGGTCCCCTGGCCAAAGCATGATCACCTGGGATCAATTGAACCTGCCCACGTGGCCCGTCCCCCCTTGGTGACATCATCACCTCCGCTTTCATGGCCTTAGCAGGCTTCTTTCAAAGACGCCAACTCATGGCCCTGAAGTATAAATGTAACCAGTATCCAACTCGGTTCTATGTTCTTTGAGCACGATTTCCTTGTCAGGAAACAGTGTGTGACAGATATTAAGGCCCTTTATTCACGTATTCCTAGCGTTTGAAGCACTTTCTTAGATATTAACCTGGGTTATCATTGTGAATTTCCCGAGTTGGGGTCTCTCTCTTCCAGTGCCTCAAGCTCCTTCCTTGTGAATTCCAATTTGGTGAAACAGCGTTTATAACAAATATACCAGCACTTTAACCGTTATTACCACTTGAAAGGCTACCCTATCATTCACAGCGCTTTGGTTACAGATTCTCAGTATTTCAAAATTCAGTAGAGATGTTCGGGTTCGAAAACGTATTCCAGGAGTTCTAGAGTCACTCTGACAAATCCCCCTGGTCCCTTGTTTTGAGCTCTGAGAGTTTTCTTTTTAACA
The DNA here is from genome assembly GCF_951640355.1 of Cnephaeus nilssonii. Lineage (NCBI taxonomy): Eukaryota > Metazoa > Chordata > Mammalia > Chiroptera > Vespertilionidae > Cnephaeus > Cnephaeus nilssonii. The sequence continues at coordinate 50,249 of NW_027645539.1, read as the reverse complement.
CGGGTGTCCTACCGGCTTTTTAAAGGCACGTTAAAACACCACTCGGATAAGCCGAAACCGGTTTGGCTCAGTGGATAGAGCGTCGATCTGAGGACTGAAGGGTCCCGGGTTCGATTCCGGTCAAGGGCACGTCCATTGGTTGCGGGCACATCCCCGGCAGGGGGTGTTTGCAGGAGGAGGCAGCTGGTCGATATGTTTCCAGCTCTCTGTCCCTCTGCTTTCCTCTCTGTAAAAAGTCAATAAGATATATTAAAAAACAAACAAACACACACAAAATACACTACTTGGGACCCTAGCCCAACTACCATCTTGATTTCATAGTGTTCTCCATACTTTCATACTATTCTATAGCTCTACGAAAATGAGTTTTGCAGTGTTTCACCAAAACCTTTTCCTGAAATCGCCAACTCCTTTTGACGGGAAAAATAAATGTAAACAGTGCCACACTCGGTTCTCAGCTGTTTGAACAACATTTCCCAGGGACAAAATTATGCTGTTCAGACATTCAGTCTATTGGAATATGTGTTCCTAGTGTGTGAAGCACATTTCTCAATATTTCCCTAGTCTGTAGTTGTAAATCCTCAGTGCTACACTCCAATTTGTCCAGTGAATGAAGCTCATTCGTTGTGAATAGCCAACGTTACTACACCGTGACCGTAACCCTGTCCATAACCCTCTGACCCCAACCCTAAACCTATGCCTAACTTGAGCCTGAACCCTACCCAGCCCGAACCCTTATCGTAACCCTAACCCTAGCCAGAACCCCAATTCTCTAACCCTAACACCACAACGAACCACGGTGACATCGTCACTCCCTGCTGATCCCCTGGCCAAAGCATGATCACCTGGGATCAATTGAACCTGCCCCCGTGGCCCCTCCCCCCTTGGTGACATCATCACCTCCGCTTTCATGGCCTTAGCAGGCTTCTTTCAAAGACGCCAACTCATGGCCCTGAAGTATAAATGTAACCAGTATCCAACTCGGTTCTATGTTCTTTGAGCACGATTTCCTTGTCAGGAAACAGTGCGTGACAGATATTAAGGCCCTTTATTCACGTATTCCTAGAGTTTGAAGCACTTTCTTAGATATTAACCTGGGTTATCATTGTGAATTTCCCGAGTTGGGGTCTCTCTCTTCCAGTGCCTCAAGCTCCTTCCTTGTGAATTCCAATTTGGTGAAACAGCGTTTATAACAAATATACCAGCACTTTAACCGTTATTACCACTTGAAAGGCTACCCTACCTTTCACAGCGCTTTGGTTACAGATTCTCAGTATTTCAAAATTCAGTAGAGATGTTCGGGTTCGAAAACGTATTCCAGGAGTTCTAGAGTCACTCTGACAAATCCCCCTGGTCCGTTGTTTTGAGCTCTGAGAGTTTTCTTTTTAACACGGGTGTCATACCGGCTTTTTAAAGGCACGTTAAAACACCACTCGGATAAGCCGAAACCGGTTTGGCTCAGTGGATAGAGCGTCGATCTGCGGACTGAAGGGTCCCGGGTTCGATTCCGGTCAAGGGCACGTCCATTGGTTGCGGGCACATCCCCGGCAGGGGGTGTTTGCAGGAGGAGGCAGCTGGTCGATATGTTTCCAGCTCTCTGTCCCTCTGCTTTCCTCTCTGTAAAAAGTCAATAAGATATATTAAAAAACAAACAAACACACACAAAATACACTACTTGGGACCCTAGCCCAACTATCATTTTGATTTCATAGTGTTCTCCATACTTTCATACTACCATACTTTCATACTATTCTATAGCTCTACGAAAATGAGTTTTGCAGTGTTTCACCAAAACCTTTTCCTGAAATCGCCAACTCCTTTTGACGGGAAAAATAAATGTAAACACTGCCACACTCGGTTCTCAGCTGTTTGAACAACATTTCCCAGGGACAAAATTATGCTGTTCAGACATTCAGTCTATTGGAATATGTGTTCCTAGTGTGTGAAGCACATTTCTCAATATTTCCCTAGTCTGGAGTTGTAAATCCTCAGTGTTACACTCCAATTTGTCCAGTGAATGAAGCTCATTCGTTGTGAATAGCCAACGTTACTACACCGTGACCGTAACCCTGTCCATAACCCTCTGACCCCAACCCTAAACCTATGCCTAACTTGAGCCTGAACCCTACCCAGCCCGAACCCTTATCGTAACCCTAACCCTAGCCAGAACCCCAATTCTCTAACCCTAACACCACAACCAACCACGGTGACATCCGCACTCCCTGGTGGTCCCCTGGCCAAAGCATGATCACCTGGGATCAATTGAACCTGCCCACGTGGCCCCTCCCCCCTTGGTGACATCATCACCTCCGCTTTCATGGCCTTAGCAGGCTTCTTTCAAAGACGCCAACTCATGGCCCTGAAGTATAAATGTAACCAGTATCCAACTCGGTTCTATGTTCTTTGAGCACGATTTCCTTGTCAGGAAACAGTGTGTGACAGATATTAAGGCCCTTTATTCACGTATTCCTAGCGTTTGAAGCACTTTCTTAGATATTAACCTGGGTTATCATTGTGAATTTCCCGAGTTGGGGTCTCTCTCTTCCAGTGCCTCAAGCTCCTTCCTTGTGAATTCCAATTTGGTGAAACAGCGTTTATAACAAATATACCAGCACTTTAACCGTTATTACCACTTGAAAGGCTACCCTACCATTCACAGCGCTTTGGTTACAGATTCTCAGTATTTCAAAATTCAGTAGAGATGTTCGGGTTCGAAAACGTATTCCAGGAGTTCTAGAGTCACTCTGACAAATCCCCCTGGTCCTTTGTTTTGAGCTCTGAGAGTGTTCTTTTTAACACGGGTGTCATACCGGCTTTTTAAAGGCACGTTAAAACACCACTCGGATAAGCCGAAACCGGTTCGGCTCAGTGGATAGAGCGTCGATCTGCGGACTGAAGGGTCCCGGGTTCGATTCCGGTCAAGGGCACGTCCATTGGTTGCGGGCACATCCCCGGCAGGGGGTGTTTGCAGGAGGAGGCAGCTGGTCGATATGTTTCCAGCTCTCTGTCCCTCTGCTTTCCTCTCTGTAAAAAGTCAATAAGATATATTAAAAAACAAACAAACACACACAAAATACACTACTTGGGACCCTAGCCCAACTATCATTTTGATTTCATAGTGTTCTCCATACTTTCATACTACCATACTTTCATACTATTCTATAGCTCTACGAAAATGAGTTTTGCAGTGTTTCACCAAAACCTTTTCCTGAAATCGCCAACTCCTTTTGACGGGAAAAATAAATGTAAACAGTGCCACACTCGGTTCTCAGCTGTTTGAACAACATTTCCCAGGGACAAAATTATGCTGTTCAGACATTCAGTCTATTGGAATATGTGTTCCTAGTGTGTGAAGCACATTTCTCAATATTTCCCTAGTCTGGAGTTGTAAATCCTCAGTGCTACACTCCAATTTGTCCAGTGAATGAAGCTCATTCGTTGTGAATAGCCAACGTTACTACACCGTGACCGTAACCCTGTCCATAACCCTCTGACCCCAACCCTAAACCTATGCCTAACTTGAGCCTGAACCCTACCCAGTCCGAACCCTTATGGTAACCCTAACCCTAGCCAGAACCCCAATTCTCTTACCCTAACACCACAACGAACCACGGTGACATCCTCACTCCCTGCTGGTCCCCTGGCCAAAGCATGATCACCTGGGATCAATTGAACCTGCCCACGTGGCCCCTCCCCCCTTGGTGACATCATCACCTCCGCTTTCATGGCCTTAGCAGGCTTCTTTCAAAGACGCCAACTCATGGCCCTGAAGTATAAATTTAACCAGTATCCAACTCGGTTCTATGTTCTTTGAGCACGATTTCCTTGTCAGGAAACAGTGCGTGACAGATATTAAGGCCCTTTATTCACGTATTCCTAGCGTTTGAAGCACTTATTTAGATATTAACCTGGGTTATCATTGTGAATTTCCCGAGTTGGGGTCTCTCTCTTCCAGTGCCTCAAGCTCCTTCCTTGTGAATTCCAATTTGGTGAAACAGCGTTTATAACAAATATACCAGCACTTTAACCGTTCTTACCACTTGAAAGGCTACCCTACCTTTCACAGCGCTTTGGTTACAGATTCTCAGTATTTCAAGATTCAGTAGAGATGTTCGGGTTTGAAAACGTATTCCAGGAGTTCTAGAGTCACTCTGACAAATCCCCCTGGTCCGTTGTTTTGAGCTCTGAGAGTTTTCTTTTTAACACGGGTGTCATACCGGCTTTTTAAAGGCACGTTAAAACACCACTCGGATAAGCCGAAACCGGTTTGGCTCAGTGGATAGAGCGTCGGTCTGCGGACTGAAGGGTCCCGGGTTCGATTCTGGTCAAGGGCACGTCCATTGGTTGCGGGCACATCCCCGGCAGGGGGTGTTTGCAGGAGGAGGCAGCTGGTCGATATGTTTCCTGCTCTCTGTCCCTCTGCTTTCCTCTCTGTAAAAAGTCAATAAGATATATTAAAAAACAAACAAACACACACAAAATACACTTCTTGGGACCCTAGCCCAACTACCATCTTGATTTCATAGTGTTCTCCATACTTTCATACTATTCTATAGCTCTACGAAAATGAGTTTTGCAGTGTTTCACCAAAACCTTTTCCTGAAAACGCCAACTCCTTTTGACGGGAAAAATAAATGTAAACAGTGCCACACTCGGTTCTCAGCTGTTTGAACAACATTTCCCAGAGACAAAATTGTGCTGTTCAGACATTCAGTCTATTGGAATATGTGTTCCTAGTGTGTGAAGCACATTTCTCAATATTTCCCTAGTCTGGAGTTGTAAATCCTCAGTGCTACACTCCAATTTGTCCAGTGATTGAAGCTCATTCGTTGTGAAAAGCCAACGTTACTACAACGTGACCCTAACCCTGTCCCTAACACTCTGACCCCAACCCTAAACCTATGCCTAACCTGAGCCTGAACCCTACCCAGCCCGAACCCTTATCGTAACCCTAACCCTAGCCAGAACCCCAATTCTCTAACCCTAACACCACAACGAACCACGGTGACATCGTCACTCCCTGCTGGTCCCCTGGCCAAAGCATGATCACCTGGGATCAATTGAACCTGCCCACGTGGCCCGTCCCCCCTTGGTGACATCATCACCTCCGCTTTCATGGCCTTAGCAGGCTTCTTTCAAAGACGCCAACTCATGGCCCTGAAGTATAAATGTAACCAGTATCCAACTCGGTTCTATGTTCTTTGAGCACGATTTCCTTGTCAGGAAACAGTGTGTGACAGATATTAAGGCCCTTTATTCACGTATTCCTAGCGTTTGAAGCACTTTCTTAGATATTAACCTGGGTTATCATTGTGAATTTCCCGAGTTGGGGTCTCTCTCTTCCAGTGCCTCAAGCTCCTTCCTTGTGAATTCCAATTTGGTGAAACAGCGTTTATAACAAATATACCAGCACTTTAACCGTTATTACCACTTGAAAGGCTACCCTATCATTCACAGCGCTTTGGTTACAGATTCTCAGTATTTCAAAATTCAGTAGAGATGTTCGGGTTCGAAAACGTATTCCAGGAGTTCTAGAGTCACTCTGACAAATCCCCCTGGTCCCTTGTTTTGAGCTCTGAGAGTTTTCTTTTTAACACGGGTGTCCTACCGGCTTTTTAAAGGCACGTTAAAACACCACTCGGATAAGCCGAAACCGGTTTGGCTCAGTGGATAGAGCGTCGATCTGAGGACTGAAGGGTCCCGGGTTCGATTCCGGTCAAGGGCACGTCCATTGGTTGCGGGCACATCCCCGGCAGGGGGTGTTTGCAGGAGGAGGCAGCTGGTCGATATGTTTCCAGCTCTCTGTCCCTCTGCTTTCCTCTCTGTAAAAAGTCAATAAGATATATTAAAAAACAAACAAACACACACAAAATACACTACTTGGGACCCTAGCCCAACTACCATCTTGATTTCATAGTGTTCTCCATACTTTCATACTATTCTATAGCTCTACGAAAATGAGTTTTGCAGTGTTTCACCAAAACCTTTTCCTGAAATCGCCAACTCCTTTTGACGGGAAAAATAAATGTAAACAGTGCCACACTCGGTTCTCAGCTGTTTGAACAACATTTCCCAGGGACAAAATTATGCTGTTCAGACATTCAGTCTATTGGAATATGTGTTCCTAGTGTGTGAAGCACATTTCTCAATATTTCCCTAGTCTGTAGTTGTAAATCCTCAGTGCTACACTCCAATTTGTCCAGTGAATGAAGCTCATTCGTTGTGAATATCCAACGTTACTACACCGTGACCGTAACCCTGTCCATAACCCTCTGACCCCAACCCTAAACCTATGCCTAACTTGAGCCTGAACCCTACCCAGCCCGAACCCTTATCGTAACCCTAACCCTAGCCAGAACCCCAATTCTCTAACCCTAACACCACAACGAACCACGGTGACATCGTCACTCCCTGCTGATCCCCTGGCCAAAGCATGATCACCTGGGATCAATTGAACCTGCCCCCGTGGCCCCTCCCCCCTTGGTGACATCATCACCTCCGCTTTCATGGCCTTAGCAGGCTTCTTTCAAAGACGCCAACTCATGGCCCTGAAGTATAAATGTAACCAGTATCCAACTCGGTTCTATGTTCTTTGAGCACGATTTCCTTGTCAGGAAACAGTGCGTGACAGATATTAAGGCCCTTTATTCACGTATTCCTAGAGTTTGAAGCACTTTCTTAGATATTAACCTGGGTTATCATTGTGAATTTCCCGAGTTGGGGTCTCTCTCTTCCAGTGCCTCAAGCTCCTTCCTTGTGAATTCCAATTTGGTGAAACAGCGTTTATAACAAATATACCAGCACTTTAACCGTTATTACCACTTGAAAGGCTACCCTACCTTTCACAGCGCTTTGGTTACAGATTCTCAGTATTTCAAAATTCAGTAGAGATGTTCGGGTTCGAAAACGTATTCCAGGAGTTCTAGAGTCACTCTGACAAATCCCCCTGGTCCGTTGTTTTGAGCTCTGAGAGTTTTCTTTTTAACACGGGTGTCATACCGGCTTTTTAAAGGCACGTTAAAACACCACTCGGATAAGCCGAAACCGGTTTGGCTCAGTGGATAGAGCGTCGATCTGCGGACTGAAGGGTCCCGGGTTCGATTCCGGTCAAGGGCACGTCCATTGGTTGCGGGCACATCCCCGGCAGGGGGTGTTTGCAGGAGGAGGCAGCTGGTCGATATGTTTCCAGCTCTCTGTCCCTCTGCTTTCCTCTCTGTAAAAAGTCAATAAGATATATTAAAAAACAAACAAACACACACAAAATACACTACTTGGGACCCTAGCCCAACTATCATTTTGATTTCATAGTGTTCTCCATACTTTCATACTACCATACTTTCATACTATTCTATAGCTCTACGAAAATGAGTTTTGCAGTGTTTCACCAAAACCTTTTCCTGAAATCGCCAACTCCTTTTGACGGGAAAAATAAATGTAAACACTGCCACACTCGGTTCTCAGCTGTTTGAACAACATTTCCCAGGGACAAAATTATGCTGTTCAGACATTCAGTCTATTGGAATATGTGTTCCTAGTGTGTGAAGCACATTTCTCAATATTTCCCTAGTCTGGAGTTGTAAATCCTCAGTGTTACACTCCAATTTGTCCAGTGAATGAAGCTCATTCGTTGTGAATAGCCAACGTTACTACACCGTGACCGTAACCCTGTCCATAACCCTCTGACCCCAACCCTAAACCTATGCCTAACTTGAGCCTGAACCCTACCCAGCCCGAACCCTTATCGTAACCCTAACCCTAGCCAGAACCCCAATTCTCTAACCCTAACACCACAACCAACCACGGTGACATCCGCACTCCCTGGTGGTCCCCTGGCCAAAGCATGATCACCTGGGATCAATTGAACCTGCCCACGTGGCCCCTCCCCCCTTGGTGACATCATCACCTCCGCTTTCATGGCCTTAGCAGGCTTCTTTCAAAGACGCCAACTCATGGCCCTGAAGTATAAATGTAACCAGTATCCAACTCGGTTCTATGTTCTTTGAGCACGATTTCCTTGTCAGGAAACAGTGTGTGACAGATATTAAGGCCCTTTATTCACGTATTCCTAGCGTTTGAAGCACTTTCTTAGATATTAACCTGGGTTATCATTGTGAATTTCCCGAGTTGGGGTCTCTCTCTTCCAGTGCCTCAAGCTCCTTCCTTGTGAATTCCAATTTGGTGAAACAGCGTTTATAACAAATATACCAGCACTTTAACCGTTATTACCACTTGAAAGGCTACCCTACCATTCACAGCACTTTGGTTACAGATTCTCAGTATTTCAAAATTCAGTAGAGATGTTCGGGTTCGAAAACGTATTCCAGGAGTTCTAGAGTCACTCTGACAAATCCCCCTGGTCCTTTGTTTTGAGCTCTGAGAGTTTTCTTTTTAACACGGGTGTCATACCGGCTTTTTAAAGGCACGTTAAAACACCACTCGGATAAGCCGAAACCGGTTCGGCTCAGTGGATAGAGCGTCGATCTGCGGACTGAAGGGTCCCGGGTTCGATTCCGGTCAAGGGCACGTCCATTGGTTGCGGGCACATCCCCGGCAGGGGGTGTTTGCAGGAGGAGGCAGCTGGTCGATATGTTTCCAGCTCTCTGTCCCTCTGCTTTCCTCTCTGTAAAAAGTCAATAAGATATATTAAAAAACAAACAAACACACACAAAATACACTACTTGGGACCCTAGCCCAACTATCATTTTGATTTCATAGTGTTCTCCATACTTTCATACTACCATACTTTCATACTATTCTATAGCTCTACGAAAATGAGTTTTGCAGTGTTTCACCAAAACCTTTTCCTGAAATCGCCAACTCCTTTTGACGGGAAAAATAAATGTAAACAGTGCCACACTCGGTTCTCAGCTGTTTGAACAACATTTCCCAGGGACAAAATTATGCTGTTCAGACATTCAGTCTATTGGAATATGTGTTCCTAGTGTGTGAAGCACATTTCTCAATATTTCCCTAGTCTGGAGTTGTAAATCCTCAGTGCTACACTCCAATTTGTCCAGTGAATGAAGCTCATTCGTTGTGAATAGCCAACGTTACTACACCGTGACCGTAACCCTGTCCATAACCCTCTGACCCCAACCCTAAACCTATGCCTAACTTGAGCCTGAACCCTACCCAGTCCGAACCCTTATGGTAACCCTAACCCTAGCCAGAACCCCAATTCTCTTACCCTAACACCACAACGAACCACGGTGACATCCTCACTCCCTGCTGGTCCCCTGGCCAAAGCATGATCACCTGGGATCAATTGAACCTGCCCACGTGGCCCCTCCCCCCTTGGTGACATCATCACCTCCGCTTTCATGGCCTTAGCAGGCTTCTTTCAAAGACGCCAACTCATGGCCCTGAAGTATAAATTTAACCAGTATCCAACTCGGTTCTATGTTCTTTGAGCACGATTTCCTTGTCAGGAAACAGTGCGTGACAGATATTAAGGCCCTTTATTCACGTATTCCTAGCGTTTGAAGCACTTATTTAGATATTAACCTGGGTTATCATTGTGAATTTCCCGAGTTGGGGTCTCTCTCTTCCAGTGCCTCAAGCTCCTTCCTTGTGAATTCCAATTTGGTGAAACAGCGTTTATAACAAATATACCAGCACTTTAACCGTTCTTACCACTTGAAAGGCTACCCTACCTTTCACAGCGCTTTGGTTACAGATTCTCAGTATTTCAAGATTCAGTAGAGATGTTCGGGTTTGAAAACGTATTCCAGGAGTTCTAGAGTCACTCTGACAAATCCCCCTGGTCCGTTGTTTTGAGCTCTGAGAGTTTTCTTTTTAACACGGGTGTCATACCGGCTTTTTAAAGGCACGTTAAAACACCACTCGGATAAGCCGAAACCGGTTTGGCTCAGTGGATAGAGCGTCGGTCTGCGGACTGAAGGGTCCCGGGTTCGATTCTGGTCAAGGGCACGTCCATTGGTTGCGGGCACATCCCCGGCAGGGGGTGTTTGCAGGAGGAGGCAGCTGGTCGATATGTTTCCTGCTCTCTGTCCCTCTGCTTTCCTCTCTGTAAAAAGTCAATAAGATATATTAAAAAACAAACAAACACACACAAAATACACTTCTTGGGACCCTAGCCCAACTACCATCTTGATTTCATAGTGTTCTCCATACTTTCATACTATTCTATAGCTCTACGAAAATGAGTTTTGCAGTGTTTCACCAAAACCTTTTCCTGAAAACGCCAACTCCTTTTGACGGGAAAAATAAATGTAAACAGTGCCACACTCGGTTCTCAGCTGTTTGAACAACATTTCCCAGAGACAAAATTGTGCTGTTCAGACATTCAGTCTATTGGAATATGTGTTCCTAGTGTGTGAAGCACATTTCTCAATATTTCCCTAGTCTGGAGTTGTAAATCCTCAGTGCTACACTCCAATTTGTCCAGTGATTGAAGCTCATTCGTTGTGAAAAGCCAACGTTACTACAACGTGACCCTAACCCTGTCCCTAACACTCTGACCCCAACCCTAAACCTATGCCTAACCTGAGCCTGAACCCTACCCAGCCCGAACCCTTATCGTAACCCTAACCCTAGCCAGAACCCCAATTCTCTAACCCTAACACCACAACGAACCACGGTGACATCGTCACTCCCTGCTGGTCCCCTGGCCAAAGCATGATCACCTGGGATCAATTGAACCTGCCCACGTGGCCCGTCCCCCCTTGGTGACATCATCACCTCCGCTTTCATGGCCTTAGCAGGCTTCTTTCAAAGACGCCAACTCATGGCCCTGAAGTATAAATGTAACCAGTATCCAACTCGGTTCTATGTTCTTTGAGCACGATTTCCTTGTCAGGAAACAGTGTGTGACAGATATTAAGGCCCTTTATTCACGTATTCCTAGCGTTTGAAGCACTTTCTTAGATATTAACCTGGGTTATCATTGTGAATTTCCCGAGTTGGGGTCTCTCTCTTCCAGTGCCTCAAGCTCCTTCCTTGTGAATTCCAATTTGGTGAAACAGCGTTTATAACAAATATACCAGCACTTTAACCGTTATTACCACTTGAAAGGCTACCCTATCATTCACAGCGCTTTGGTTACAGATTCTCAGTATTTCAAAATTCAGTAGAGATGTTCGGGTTCGAAAACGTATTCCAGGAGTTCTAGAGTCACTCTGACAAATCCCCCTGGTCCCTTGTTTTGAGCTCTGAGAGTTTTCTTTTTAACACGGGTGTCCTACCGGCTTTTTAAAGGCACGTTAAAACACCACTCGGATAAGCCGAAACCGGTTTGGCTCAGTGGATAGAGCGTCAGTCTGCGGACTGAAGGGTCCCGGGTTCGATTCCTGTCAAGGGCACGTCCATTGGTTGCGGGCACATCCCCGGCAGGGGGTGTTTGCAGGAGGAGGCAGCTGGTCTATATGTTTCCAGCTCTCTGTCCCTCTGCTTTCCTCTCTGTAAAAAGTCAATAAGATATATTAAAAAACAAACAAACACACACAAAATACACTACTTGGGACCCTAGCCCAACTATCATTTTGATTTCATAGTGTTCTCCATACTTTCATACTATTCTATAGCTCTACGAAAATGAGTTTTGCAGTGTTTCACCAAAACCTTTTCCTGAAAACGCCAACTCCTTTTGTCGGGAAAAATAAATGTAAACAGTGCCACACTCGGTTCTCAGCTGTTTGAACAACATTTTCCAGGGACAAAATTGTGCAGTTCAGACATTCAGTCTATTGGAATATGTGTTCCTAGTGTGTGAAGCACATTTCTCAATATTTCCCTAGTCTGGAGTTGTAAATCCGCAGTGCTACACTCCAATTTGTCCAGTGAATGAAGCTCATTCGTTGTGAATAGCCAACGTTACTACACCGTGACCGTAACCCTGTCCATAACCCTCTGACCCCAACCCTAAACCTATGCCTAACTTGAGCCTGAACCCTACCCAGCCCGAACCCTTATGGTAACCCTAACCCTAGCCAGAACCCCAATTCTCTAACCCTAACACCACAACGAACCACGGTGACATCGTCACTCCCTGCTGGTCCCCTGGCCAAAGCATGATCACCTGGGATCAATTGAACCTGCCCACGTGGCCCCTCCCCCCTTGGTGACATCATCACCTCCACTTTCATGGCCTTAGCAGGCTTCTTTCAAAGACGCCAACTCATGGCCCTGAAGTATAAATTTAACCAGTATCCAACTCGGTTCTATGTTCTTTGAGCACGATTTCCTTGTCAGGAAACAGTGCGTGACAGATATTAAGGCCCTTTATTCACGTATTCCTAGCGTTTGAAGCACTTTCTTAGATATTAACCTGGGTTATCATTGTGAATTTCCCGAGTTGGGGTCTCTCTCTTCCAGTGCCTCAAGCTCCTTCCTTGTGAATTCCAATTTGGTGAAACAGCGTTTATAACAAATATACCAGCACTTTAACCGTTATTACCACTTGAAAGGCTACCCTACCTTTCACAGCGCTTTGGTTACAGATTCTCAGTATTTCAAAATTCAGTAGAGATGTTCGGGTTCGAAAACGTATTCCAGGAGTTCTAGAGTCACTCTGACAAATCCCCCTGGTCCTTTGTTTTGAGCTCTGAGAGTTTTCTTTTTAACACGGGTGTCATACCGGCTTTTTAAAGGCACGTTAAAACACCACTCGGATAAGCCGAAACCGGTTTGGCTCAGTGGATAGAGCGTCGATCTGAGGACTGAAGGGTCCCGGGTTCGATTCCGGTCAAGGGCACGTCCATTGGTTGCGGGCACATCCCCGGCAGGGGGTGTTTGCAGGAGGAGGCAGCTGGTCGATATGTTTCCAGCTCTCTGTCCCTCTGCTTTCCTCTCTGTAAAAAGTCAATAAGATATATTAAAAAACAAACAAACACACACAAAATACACTACTTGGGACCCTAGCCCAACTACCATCTTGATTTCATAGTGTTCTCCATACTTTCATACTATTCTATAGCTCTACGAAAATGAGTTTTGCAGTGTTTCACCAAAACCTTTTCCTGAAATCGCCAACTCCTTTTGACGGGAAAAATAAATGTAAACAGTGCCACACTCGGTTCTCAGCTGTTTGAACAACATTTCCCAGGGACAAAATTATGCTGTTCAGACATTCAGTCTATTGGAATATGTGTTCCTAGTGTGTGAAGCACATTTCTCAATATTTCCCTAGTCTGTAGTTGTAAATCCTCAGTGCTACACTCCAATTTGTCCAGTGAATGAAGCTCATTCGTTGTGAATAGCCAACGTTACTACACCGTGACCGTAACCCTGTCCATAACCCTCTGACCCCAACCCTAAACCTATGCCTAACTTGAGCCTGAACCCTACCCAGCCCGAACCCTTATCGTAACCCTAACCCTAGCCAGAACCCCAATTCTCTAACCCTAACACCACAACGAACCACGGTGACATCGTCACTCCCTGCTGATCCCCTGGCCAAAGCATGATCACCTGGGATCAATTGAACCTGCCCCCGTGGCCCCTCCCCCCTTGGTGACATCATCACCTCCGCTTTCATGGCCTTAGCAGGCTTCTTTCAAAGACGCCAACTCATGGCCCTGAAGTATAAATGTAACCAGTATCCAACTCGGTTCTATGTTCTTTGAGCACGATTTCCTTGTCAGGAAACAGTGCGTGACAGATATTAAGGCCCTTTATTCACGTATTCCTAGAGTTTGAAGCACTTTCTTAGATATTAACCTGGGTTATCATTGTGAATTTCCCGAGTTGGGGTCTCTCTCTTCCAGTGCCTCAAGCTCCTTCCTTGTGAATTCCAATTTGGTGAAACAGCGTTTATAACAAATATACCAGCACTTTAACCGTTATTACCACTTGAAAGGCTACCCTACCTTTCACAGCGCTTTGGTTACAGATTCTCAGTATTTCAAAATTCAGTAGAGATGTTCGGGTTCGAAAACGTATTCCAGGAGTTCTAGAGTCACTCTGACAAATCCCCCTGGTCCGTTGTTTTGAGCTCTGAGAGTTTTCTTTTTAACACGGGTGTCATACTGGCTTTTTAAAGGCACGTTAAAACAGCACTCGGATAAGCCGAAAGCGGTTTGGCTCAGTGGATAGAGCGTCGGTCTGCGGACTGAAGGGTCCCGGGTTCGATTCCGGTCAAGGGTACGTCCATTGGTTGTGGGCACATCCCCGGCAGGGGGTGTTTGCAGGAGGAGGCAGCTGGTCGATATGTTTCCAGCTCTCTGTCCCTCTGCTTTCCTCTCTGTATAAAGTCAATAAGATATATTAAAAAACAAACAAACACACACAAAATACACTACTTGGGACCCTAGCCCAACTATCATTTTGATTTCATAGTGTTCTCCATACTTTCATACTACCATACTTTCATACTATTCTATAGCTCTACGAAAATGAGTTTTGCAGTGTTTCACCAAAACCTTTTCCTGAAATCGCCAACTCCTTTTGACGGGAAAAATAAATGTAAACAGTGCCACACTTGGTTCTCAGCTGTTTGAACAACATTTCCCAGGGACAAAATTGTGCAGTTCAGACATTCAGTCTATTGGAATATGTGTTCCTAGTGTGTGAAGCACATTTCTCAATATTTCCCTAGTCTGGAGTTGTAAATCCTCAGTGCTACACTCCAATTTGTCCAGTGATTGAAGCTCATTCGTTGTGAATAGCCAACGTTACTACACTGTGACCATAACCCTGTCCCTAACCCTCTGACCCCAACCCTAAACCTATGCTTAACCTGAGCCTGAACCCTACCCAGCCCGAACCCTTATCGTAACCCTAACCCTAGCCAGAACCCCAATTCTCTAACCCTAACACCACAAGGAACCTCGGTGACATCATCAATCCCAGCTGGTCCCCTGGCCAAAGCATGATCACCTGGGATCAATTGAACCTGCCCAAGTGGCCCCTCCCCCCTTGGTGACATCATCACTTCCCCTTTCTGTGGCCTTAGCAGGCTTCTTTCAAAGATGCCAACTCATGGCCCTGAATTATAAGTGTAACAAGTATCCAACTCGGTTCTATGTTCTTTGAGCACGATTTCCTTGTCAGGAAACAGTGCGTTACAGATATTAAGGCCCTTTATTCACGTATTCCTAGCGTTACAGATTCTTTGGTTACAGATTCTCAGTATTTCAAAATTCAGTAGAGATATTCGGGTTCAAAAACGTATTCCAGGAGTTCTAGAGTCACTCTGACAAATCCCCCTGGTCTGTTGTTTTGAGCTTCTGGTATAATTGTGGGACTTCACATCATGTACAAAAAACTTTATACACTCTTCTCTGAACTTGAGAAGCTATACACACTAGTTTCTCAACTCTTTTACAGTTGAATGCTACATTTCAGTGAATTAGAGTTGTTTCAAACACTGGTTTCATGTGCACTAACTCTATTTCAAGTACTTCTCCAGTGTACAACATCCATTCTAGACTAGAGACTTACATTTTGATGTCTTTTCCACTTGTTCTCTCACAATTCTGTGATATTCATTATTATTTGCTCTGAATTACTACTGGTTTCTTACCATGTCCTATAATGGTCCTTCTGCTCTACTTGTGGGACTTCACCACATGTGCAAATAACGTTATACACTCTTCTCTGAACTTGAGAAGCTATATACACTTATCTCTCAACTGTTTTTCAATTGAATGCTACTTTTCAGTGAATTCTAGAGGTTTGAAACACTGGTTTCATGTTAACTCACTCTATTTCAAGGATTTCTACAGTGTACAACATCATTTATAGACTAGAGAATTACATTTTGATGGTTTTCCACTTGTTCTCTCACAATACTGTGATATTCAATAGTATTTGATCTGAATTACTACTGGTTACTTACTGTGTCCTTTAATCAGCCTTCTGCTCTATGTCTAGGACTTCTCCACATTTACAAACATCGTTATGCACTCTTCTCTGAACTTGAGAAGCTACATACACAGGTTTCTCAACTGTTTTACAGTTGAATGGTACTTTTCAGTGAATTCTAGTGGTTTTAAACACTGGTTTCATGTGCACTATTTCTATTTCAAGTATTTCTGCAGTGTACAACATTCTTTCCAGACTAGAGACTTACATTTAGATGTCTTTTTCACTTGTTCTCTCAAAATTCTGTGATTCATTAGTATTTGCTCTGAATTACTACTACTTTCTTGAAGTGTCCTATAATGGGCCTTCTGCTCTACTTGTGGGACTTCACCAGATGAACAAACAACTTTATACACTCTTCTCTGAACTAGGGCAGCTATATACACTTGTCTATCATCTGTTTTAGACTTTAATTCTACTTTTCAGTGAATTCTACTGGTTTCAAACACTGGATTCATGTGAACTAACTCTATTTCAAGGATTTCGGCAGTGTACAACATCCGTTCTAGACTAGAGACTTACATTTTGATGGTTTTCAACTTGTTCTCTCACAATTCTGTGATATTCATTAGTATTTGCTCTGAATTACTACTGCTTTTTTGCACTGTCCTATAATGGGCCTTCTGCTCTACTTGTGGGACTTCATCACATGTACAAGCAACTTTATACACTCTACTCTGAACTTGAGAAGCTATATACACTTGTTTCTCAACTGTTTTACAGTTCATTGCTACATTTCAGTGAATTCTAGTGGTTTCAAACACTGGATTCAAGTGCACGTGTTCTATTTCAAGGATTACTGCAGTGTACAACACCCTTTCTAGACTGGAGACTTACATTTTCATATCTTTCCCACTATTCTCTCACAATTCTGTGATATTCATTGGTATTTGCTCTGAATTACTACTGGTTTCTTACCGTGTCCTATAATTGGCCTTCTGCTCTATTTGTGGGACCACACCAAAAGTACAAACAACATTATACACTCCTTTCTGAACTTCAGAAGGTATATACACTTGTCTCTCAACTCTTTTACAGTTGAATGCTCCTTTTCAGTGAATTCTAGTGATTTCAAACCCTGGTTTCATGTGCACAAACTCTATTTCAAGTATTTCTCAGTGTACAACATTTTTTCTAGAATAGAGACCTACATATTGATGTCTTTTCCACTCGTTCTCTCACAATTCTGTGATATTCATTAGTATTTGCTGTGAATTACTACTGCTTTCTTATCGTGTCCTATAATGGGCCTTCTGCTCTACTTGTGGGACCACACCACAAGTACAAACAACATTATACACTCATCCATGAACTTCAGAAGGTATATACATCTGTCTCTGAACTGTTTTACAGTTGAATGCTACTTTTCAGTAAATTCTAGTGGTTTCAAACACTGGTTTCATGTGTACTAACTCTATTTCAAGTGTTTCTGCAGTGTACAACATCCTTTCTAGACTGGAGACTAACATTGTGATGGTTTTTGACATGTTCTCTTACAATTCTATGATATTCATTATTATTTGCTCTGAATTACTACTGCTTTCTTGCAGTGTCCTATAATGGGCCTTTTGCTCTACTTGTGGGACGTCACCACATGTAAAACAACTTTATGCACTCTGCTCTGAATTTGTGAAGCTACATACTCTGGTTTATCAACTGTTTTATAGTTGAGTGCTACTTTTCAGCGAATTCTAGTGGTTTCAAACACTGGTTTCATGTGCACTAACTCTATTACAAGGATTTCTGCAGTGTTCAACATCCTTTCTAGACTAGAAACTTACATTTTGATGTCTTTTCCAATTATTCTCTCACAATTCTGTGATATTTATTAGTATTTGCTCTGAATTACTACTGGTTTATTACCGTATCTATAATGGGCCTTCTAGTATACTTGTGGGACGTCACCACATGTACAAAAAACTTTATACACTCTTCTCAGAACTTGGGAAGCTATATACACTAGTTTCTCAACTCTTTAACAGTTGAATGCGACTTTTCAGTGAATTCTGGTGGTTTCAAACACTGGTTTCATGTAAACTAACTCTAGCTCAAGGATTTCTGCAGTGTACAACATCCTTTCTAGACTAGAGACTTACATTTTGATTTCTTTTCCACTTGTTCTCTCACAATTCTGTGATATTCATCAGTATTTGCTCTGAATTACTTCTGCTTTCTTGCAGTGTCCTATAATGGGCCTTCTGCTCCACTACTGGAACTTCACCACGTTTACAAAACAACTTTATACACTCTTCTCTGAAATTGAGCAGGTATATACTCTTGTTTCTCAACAGTTTTATACTTAAATTCTACTTTTAAGTGAATTCTAGTGGTTTCAAACACTGGTTTCATGTGCACTAACTCTAGTTCAAGTATTTCTGCAGTGTACAATATCCGTTCTAGACTTGAGACTTACATTTTAATGTCTTTTCCAATTGTTCTCTCACAATTCTGTGATATTCATCAGTATTTGCTCTGAATTACTACTGCTTTCTTGCAGTGTCCTATACTGGGCCTTCAGATCTACTTGTGGGAATTCACCACATGTACAAACAACTTTATACACTCTTCTCTGAACTTGAGAAGCTATATACACTAGTTTCTCAACACTTTTATAGGTGAATGCTACTTTTCCGTGAATTCCAGTTGTTTCAAACACTGGTTTCATGTGCACTAACTCTATTTCAAGTATTTCTGCAGTGCACAACATCCTTTATAGACTAGAGACTTACATTTTGATGTCTTTTCCACTTGTTCTCTCACAATTCTGTGATATTCATCAGTATTTGATCTGAATTACTACTGCTTTCTTGCAGTGTCCTATATGGGCCTTCTGCTGTACTTTTGGGAATTCACAACATGTACAAACAACTTTATACACTCTTCTCTGAACTTGAGAAGCTATATACACTAGTTTCTCAACACTTTTATAGGTGAATGCTACTTTTCCGTGAATTCCAGTTGTTTCAAACACTGGTTTCATGTGCACTAACTCTATTTCAAGTATTTCTGCAGTGCACAACATCCTTTATAGACTGGAGACTTACATTTTGATGTCTTTTCCACTTGTTCTCTCACAATTCTCTGATATTCATCAGTATTTGCTCTGAATTACTACTGCTTTCTTGCAGTGTCCTATATGGGTCTTCTGCTGTACTTTTGGGAATTCACAATATGTACAAACAACTTTATACACTCTTCTCTGAACGTGAGAAGCTATCTGTTATATTCGTTATTATTTGCTCTGAATTACTTCTGTTTTCTTGAAGTGTCCTGAAATGGGCCTTTTGCTCTACTTGTGGGACTTCACCACATATACAAACAACTTTATACACTCTTCTCTGAACTTGAGAAGCTACATACACTTGTTTCCCAACTGTTTTACAGTTGAATGCTACTTTCCAGTGAATGCTATTGGTTTCAAACACTGGTTTCTTATGAACTTGCTCTATTTCAAAGATTTCTGCAGTGTACAACATCCTTTCTAGAATAGCCACTTACATTTTGATGTCTTTTCCACTTGTTCTCTCAAAATGCTGTGCTATTCATTAGTATTTGCTCTGAATTACTACTGCTTTCTTGCAGTGTCCTATAATGGGCCTTCTGCTCTATGTCTTGGACTTCTCCACATTTACAAACAACTTTATACACTCTTCTCTGAACTTGAGAAGCTATATATTGTCTCTCAACTATTTTAATGGTGAATGCTAATTTTCAGTGATTTCTAGTGCTTTCAAACACTGGTTTCATGTGCACTAACTATGTTTCAAGGATTACTGCAGTGTACAACATCCTTTCTATACTAAAGACATATATTTTGATGTCTTTTCCACTTGTTCTCTCACAATTCTGTGATATTCATCAGTATTTGCTCTGAATTACTACTGCATTCTTGCAGTGTCCTATAATGGGCCTTCTGCTGTACTTTTGGGAATTCAGAACATGTACAAACAACTTTATACACTCTTCTCTGAACTTGATAAGCTATATACACTTGTCTCTCCACTGTTTTACAATTGAATGCTACTTTTCAGTGAATTCTAGTGGTTTCAAACACTGGTTGCATGTGAACTAACTCTATTTCAAGTATTTCTGCAGTGTACAATATCCTTTCTAGACCAGACACTTACATTTCGATATCTTTTCTTCTTGTTCTCTCACAATTCTGTGATAGTCATTAGTATTTAATCTGAATTACTACTGGTTTCTTGCAGTGTCCTATAATGGGCCTTCTGCTGTACTTGTGGGAATTCACCACATGTACAAACAACTTTATACACTCTTCTCTGAACTTGAGAAGCTACATACACTGGTTTCTCAACTCTTTTACAGTTGAATGCTACTTTCCAGTGAATTCTACTGGTTTCAAACACTGGTTTCATGTGCACTAACTCTATTTCAAGTATTTCTGCAGTGTACAACATCCGTTCTAGACTAGAGACTTACATTTTGATGGTTTTACACTTGTTCTCTCACAATTCTGTGATATTAATCAGTATTTGCTCTGAATTACTACTGCTTCTAGCAGTGTCCTATAATGGGCCTTATGCTCTACTTGTGGGTCCTCACCACAAGTACAAACAACATTATACACTCTTCTCTGAACTTGAGAAGCTACATACACTGGCTTCTCAACTGTTTTACATTTGAATGCTACTTTCCAGTGAATTCTAGTGGTTTCAAACACTGGTTTCCTGTGCACTCAGTCTATCTTAAGGATTTCTGCAGTGTAAAACATCATTTCTAGACAAGACTTACATTGTGATGTCTTTTCCACTTGTTCTCTCACAATTCTGTGATATTCATTAGTATTTGCTCTGAATTACTACTGCTTCTAGCAGTGTCCTATAATGGGCCTTCTGCTCTACTTGTGGGACTTCACCACATGTGCAAATAACGTTATACACTCTTCTCTGAACTTGAGAAGCTATATACACTTGTCTCTCAACTGTTTTTCAGTTGAATGCTACTTTTCAGTGAATTCTAGAGGTTTGAAACACTGGTTTCATGTTAACTCACTCTATTTCAAGGATTTCTACAGTGTACAACATCATTTCTAGACTAGAGAATTACATTTTGATGGTTTTCCACTTGTTCTCTCACAATACTGTGATATTCATTAGTATTTGATCTGAATTACTACTGGTTACTTACTGTGTCCTATAATGGGCCTTCTGCTCTACTTGTGGGACTTCACCACATGTGCACATAACGTTATACACTCTTCTCTGAACTTGAGAAGCTACATACACTAGTTTCTCAACTGTTTTACAGTTGAATGGTACTTTTCAGTTAATTTTAGTGGTTTCAAACACTGGTTTCATGTGCATTAACTCTATTTCAAGTGTTTCTGTAGTGTACAACATCCTTTCTAGACTGGAGACTAACATTGTGATGGTTTTCGACATGTTCTCTCACAATTCTGTGATATTCATTAGTATTTGCTCTGAATTACTACTGCTCTTGCAGTGTCCTCTAATGGGCATTTTGCTCTACTTGTGGGACGTCACCACATGTAAAACAACTTTATGCACTCTGCACTGAATTTGTGAAGCTACATACTCTGGTTTATCAACTGTTTTACAGTTGAATGCTACTTTTCAGTGAATTCTATAGGTTTCAAACACTGGTTTCATGTGCACTAACTCTATTACAAGGATTTCTGCAGTGAACAACATCCTTTATAGACTAGACACATTTTGATGTCTTTTCCACTTGTTCTCTCACAATTCTGTGATATTTATTAGTATTTGCTCTGAATTACTACTTCATTCTTGCAGTGTCTTATAATTGGCCTTCTGCTCTACTTGTGGGACTTCACCACATGTATAAACAACTTTATACACACTTCTCTGAACTTGAGAAGCTATATACATTGTCTCTCAACTGTTTTACTGATGAATGCTAATTTTCAGTGATTTCTAGTGCTTTCAAACACTGGTTTCATGTGCACTAACTATATTACAAGGATTACTGCAGTGTACAACATCCTTTCTATACTAGAGACATATATTTTTATGTCTTTTCCACTTGTTCTCTCAAGATTATGTGATATTCATTAGTATTTGCTCTGAATTACTACTGCTTTCTTGCAGTGTCTTATAATGGGCCTTCTGCTCTACGTCTGGGACTTCTCCCCATTTACAAACAACTTTATACACTCTTCTCTGAACTTGATAAGCTATATACACTTGTCTCTCCACTGTTTTACAATTGAATGCTACTCTTCAGTGAATTCTAGTGGTTTCAAACACTGGTTTCATGTTAACTCACTCTATTTCAAGGATTTCTACAGTGTACAACATCATTTCTAGACTAGAGAATTACATTTAGATGTCTTTTCCACTTGTTCTCTCAAAATTCTGTGATTCATTAGTATTTGCTCTGAATTACTACTGCTTTCTTAAAGTGTCCTATAATGGGCCTTCTGCTCTACTTGTGGGACTTCACCACATGAACAAACAACTTTATACACTCTTCTCTGAACTTGGGCAGCTATATACACTTGTCTCTCAACTGTTTTAGACTTTAATTCTACTTTTCAGTGAATTCTACTGGTTTCAAACACTGGTTTCATGTGCACTAACTCTATTACAAGGATTTCTGCAGTGTTCAACATCCTTTCTAGACTAGAAACTTACATTTTGATGTCTTTTCCAATTATTCTCTCACAATTCTGTGATATTTATTAGTATTTGCTCTGAATTACTACTGGTTTATTACCATATCTATAATGGGCCTTCTGGTATACTTGTGGGACGACACCACATGTACAAAAAACTTAATACACTCTTCTCTGAACTTGATAAGCTATATACACTTGTCTCTCCACTGTTTTACAATTGAATGCTACTCTTCAGTGAATTCTAGTGGTTTCAAACACTGGTTTCATGTGCACTAACTCTATTACAAGGATTTCTGCAGTGTACAACATCTTTTATAGACTAGACACATTTTGATGTATTTTCCACTTGTTCTCTTACAATTCTGTGATATTTATTAGTATTTGCTCTGAATTACTACTTCATTCTTGCAGTGTCTTATAATTGGCCTTCTGCTCTACTTGTGGGACTTCACCACATGTATAAACAACTTTATACACACTTCTCTGAACTTGAGAAGCTATATACATTGTCTCTCAACTGTTTTATTGATGAATGCTAATTTTCAGCGATTTCTAGTGCTTTCAAACACTGGTTTCATATGCACTAACTATATTACAAGGATTACTGCAGTGTACAACATCCTTTCTATACTAGAGACATATATTTTTATGTCTTTTCCACTTGTTCTCTCAAGATTATGTGATATTCATTAGTATTGGCTCTGAATTACTACTGCTTTCTTGCAGTGTCCTATAAGGGGCCTTCTGCTCTACGTCTGGGACTTCTCCACATTTACAAACTACTTTATACACTCTTCTCTGAACTTGATAAGCTATATACACTAGTCTCTCCACTGTTTTACAATTGAATGCTACTCTTCAGTGAATTCTAGTGGTTTCAAACACTGGTTTCATGTTAACTCACTCTATTTCAAGGATTTCTACAGTGTACAACAACATTTCTAGACTAGAGAATTACATTTAGATGTCTTTTCCACTTGTTCTCTCAAAATTCTGTGATTCATTAGTATTTGCTCTGAATTACTACTGCTTTCTTAAAGTGTCCTATAATGGGCCTTCTGCTCTACTTGTGGGACTTCACCACATGAACAAACAACTTTATACACTCTTCTCTGAACTTGGGCAGCTATATACACGTGTCTCTCAACTGTTTTAGACTTTAATTCTACTTTTCAGTGAATTCTACTGGTTTCAAACACTGGTTTCATGTGGACTAACTCTATTTCAAGTGTTTCTGCAGTGTACAACATCCTTTCTAGACTGGAGACTAACATTGTGATGATTTTGGACAAGTTCTCTCACAATTCTGTGATATGCATTAGTATTTGCTCTGAATTACTACTGCTCTTGCAGTGTCCTATAATCGGTCTTTTGCTCTAATTGGGGGCGTCACCACATGTAAAACAACTTTATGCACTCTGCTCTGAATTTGTGAAGCTACATACTCTGGTTTATCAACTGTTTTACAGTTGAATGCTACTTTTCAGTGAATTCTAGTGGTTTCAAACACTGGTGGTTTCTTGTGCACTAACTCTATTGGAAGAATTTCTGCAGTGTACAACATCCTTTCTAGACTAGAGACTTACATTTTGGTGTCTTTTCCACTTGTTCTCTCACAATTCTGTGATATTCATCAGTATTTGCTCTGAGTTACCACTGCTTTCTTGCAGTGTCCTATATTGGACCTTCTCGTCTATTTATGGGACTTTACCACATTTACAAACTACTTTTTACACTCTTCTCTGAACCTGAGATGCGATATACCCTTGTCTCTCAACTGTTTTACATTTGAATGCTACTTTTCAGTGAATTCTAGTGGTTTCAAACACTGGTTTCATGTGCACCTGCTCTATTTCAAGTATTTCTGCAGTGTACAACATCCTTTATAGACTAGAGACTTACATTTTGATGTCTTTTCCACTTATTCTATCACAATTCTGTGATATTCATCAGTATTTTATCTGATTAACTACTGCTTTCTTGCAGTGTCCTATAATGGGCCTTCTGGTTTACTTGTGGGAATTCACCACATGTACAAACAACTTTATACACTCTTCTCTGAAGTATAGAAGCTATATACACTAGTTTCTCAACTCTTTTACAGTTGAATCCTACTTTTCAGTGAATTCGAGTTGTTTCAAACACTGGTTTCAAGTGCTCTAACTCTATTTCAAGTATTTCTGCAGTGTACAACATACTTTCTAGACTAAAGACTTACATTTTGATGTCTTGTCCACTTGTTCTCTCACAATTCTGTGATGTTCATTAGTATTTGCTCTGAATTACTAATGGTTTATTACCGTTTCTATAATGGGCCTTCTGGTCTACTTGTGGGACTTCAACACATGTACATAAAAATTTATACACTCTTCTCTGAACTTCAGAAGCTATATACCCTAGTCCCTCAACTGTTTTACACTTGAATGCTACTTTTCAGGGAATTCTATTCGTTTCAAGCACTGGTTTCATGTGCACCTGCTCTATTTCAAAAATATCTACAGTGTACAACATCCTTTCTAGACTAGTGACTTACATTTTTTTGTTTTTTCCACTTATCCTCTCAAAATCAGTGGTATTCATTAACATTTTGTCTGAATTACCACTGCTTTCTTAGAGTGTCATATAATGGGCCTTCTGTTCTACTTGTGGGACTTCACAACGTGTACAAACAACTTTATACACTCTTCTCTGAACTATAGAAGCTATATACAATTGTCTCTCAACTGTTGTACAGTTAAATGCTACTTTACAGTGAATTCTAGTGGTTTCAAACACTGGTTTCATGTGCACTAACTCTATTTCAAGTATTTCTGCAGTGTACAACATCCTTTCTAGACTAGAGATTTACATTTTGATGTCTTTTCCACTTGTTCTCTCACAATTCTGTGATAGCCATTAGTATTTGCTCTGAAGTACTACTGCTTTCTTGCAGTGTCCTACAATGGGCCTTCTGATCTACCTGTTGGACTTCACCACATGTGCAAACTACTTTTTACACTCTTCTCTGACCTTGAGAAGCTATATACCCTTTCCCCTCAACTGTTTTACAGTTAGTATTTGCTCAGAATTACTACTGCTTTCTTGCAGTGTCCTTAATGGGCCTTCTTCTCTACTTATGGGATTTCACCTCATGTACAAAGAATTATTTACACTCTTCTCTGAATTTGAGAATCTATATACACTTGTCTATCAGCTGTTTTACAGTTGAATGTTACTTTACCATGAATTCTAGTGGTTTCAGACACTGATTTCATGTGCACTAACATTATATCAGGTTTTTCTTCAGTGTACAAGATCCTTTCTCAACTAGAGACTTACATTTTGTTTTCTTTTCCACTTGTTCTCTCACAATTCTGTGATATTCATTAGTATTTGCTCTGAATTACTACTGCTTTCTTCCAGTTTCCTACAATGGGCCTACTGGTGTACTTGTGGGACTGCACCACATGTACAGACAACTTTATACACTCTTCTCTGAACTTGAGAAGTTTTATACACTTGTCTCTCAACTCTTTTACAGTTTAATGTTACTTTTCCATGAATTCTAGTGGTTTCAAACAGTGGTTTCATGTGCACTAACTCTATTTCAGGTATTTCTTCAGTGTACAAGATCCGTCCTCCACTAGAGACTTGCATTTTGATGTCTTTTCCACTTGATCTCTCTCAATTCTGTGATATTCATTAGTATTTGCTCTGAATTACTACTGCTGTCTTGCAGTGTCCTATAATGGGCCTTCTGCTGTACTTGTGGGACTTCTCCACATGTACAAAGAACTTTTTACACTCTTCTCTGAACTTGAGAAGCTATACACACTTGTCGCTCAACTGTTTTACAGTTGAATGTTACTTTTCCATCAATTCTAGTGGTTTCCAACACTGGTTTCATGTGCACTAACTCTATTGCAGGTATTTCTTCAGTGTACAAGATCCGTTCTAGACTAGAGACTTGCATTTTGATGTCTTTTCCACTTGTTCTCTCACAATTCTGTGATATTCATTAGTATTTGCTCTGAATTACTACTGCTTTCTTGCAGTGTCCTATAATGGGCCTTCTGCTGTACTTGTGGGACTTCACCACATGTAAAAACAACTATATACATTCTTCTCTGAACTTGAGAAGCTATATACACTTTTCTCTCAACTGTTTCCATTTGAATGTTACTTTTCCATGAATTCTAGTGGTTTCAAACAGAGGTTTCATGTGCACTAACTCTATTTCAGGTATTTCTTCAGTGTACAAGATCCTTTCTCAACTAGAGACTTACATTTTGATGTCTTTTTCACTTGTTCACTCAAAATTCTGTGATATTCATTAGTATTTGCTCTGAATTACTACTACTTTCTAGCAGTGTCCTACAATGGGCCTTCTGCTCTACTTGTGAATCTTCACTACATGTACAAAGAACTTTTTACACTCTTCTCTGAACTTGAGAAGCTATACACACTTGTCGCTCAACTGTTTTACAGTTGAATGTTACTTTTCCATCAATTCTAGTGGTTTCAAACACTGGTTTCATGTGAACTAACTCTATTTCAGGTATTTCTTCAGTGTACAAGATCCTTTCTCAACTACAGACTTGCATTTTGATGTCTTTTCCACTTGTTCTCTCACAATTCTGTGATATTCATTAGTATTTGCTCTGAATTACTACTGCTTTCTTGCAGTGTCCTATAATGGGCCTTCTGCTGTACTTGTGGGACTTCACCACATGTACAAACAACTATATACACTCTTCTCTGAACTTGAGAAGCTATATACACTTGTCTCGGAACTGTTATACAGTTGAATGTTACTTTTCCATGAATTCTAGTGGTTTCAAACAGTGGTTTCATGTGCACTAACTCTATTTCCGGTATTTCTTCAGTGTACAAGATCATTTCTAGAATAGAAATTTACGTTTTGATGTCTTTTCTACTTGTTCTGTCACAATTCTGTTATATTCATTAATATTTGCTCTGAATTACTACTGCTTTCTTGCAGTGTCCTATAATGGGCCTTCTGCTCTACTTGTGGGACTTCACATGTACAAACAACTTTATACACTCTTCTCGGAACTTGAGAAGCTATATACACTTGTATCTCAACAGATTTCCATTTGAATGTTACTTTTCCATGAATTCTAGTGGTTTCAAACTCTGGTTTCATGTGCACTAACTCTATTTCAGGTATTTCCTCAGTGTACAAGATTCATTCTCGACTAGAGACTTACATTTTGATGTCTTTTCCACTTGTTCTCTCACAATTCTGTGATATTCATTAGTATTTGCTCTGAATTACTACTGCTTTCTAGCAGTGTCCTACAATGGGCCTTCTGCTCTACTTGTGAATCTTCACTACATGTACAAAGAACTTTTTACACTCTTCTCTGAACTTGAGAAGCTATACACACTTGTCGCTCAACTGTTTTACAGTTGAATGTTACTTTTCCATCAATTCTAGTGGTTTCCAACACTGGTTTCATGTGCACTAACTCTATTGCAGGTATTTCTTCAGTGTACAAGATCCGTTCTAGACTAGAGACTTGCATTTTGATGTCTTTTCCACTTGTTCTTTCACAATTCTGTGATATTCATTAGTATTTGCTCTGAATTACTACTGCTTTCTTGCAGTGTCCTATAATGGGCCTTCTGCTGTACTTGTGGGACTTCACCACATGTACAAACAACTATATACACTCTTCTCTGAACTTGAGAAGCTATATACACTTGTCTCTCACCTGTTTTCCATTTGAATGTTACTTTTCCATGAATTCTAGTGGTTTCAAACAGGGGTTTC
Source organism: Cnephaeus nilssonii (assembly GCF_951640355.1). Taxonomy (NCBI): domain Eukaryota; kingdom Metazoa; phylum Chordata; class Mammalia; order Chiroptera; family Vespertilionidae; genus Cnephaeus; species Cnephaeus nilssonii. Next base: position 22,029 of record NW_027645539.1, on the reverse strand, counting down.
ATGTGCACTAACTCTATTTCACGTATTTCGTCAGTGTACAAGATCCTTTCTCAACTAGAGAATTACATTTTGATGTCTTTTTCACTTGTTCACTCACAATTCTGTGATATTCATTAGTATTTGCTCTGAATTACTACTGCTTTCTTGCAGTGTCCTATAATGGGCCTTCTGCCGTACTTGTGGGACTTCACCACATGTACAAACAACTATATACACTCTTCTCTGAACTTGAGAAGCTATATACACTTGTCTCTCAACTGTTTTCCATTTGAATGTTACTTTTCCATGAATTCTAGTGGTTTCAAACACTGGTTTCATGTGCACTAACTCTATTTCCGGTATTTCTTAAGTGTACAAATTCATTTCTAGAATAGAAATTTACGTTTTGATGTCTTTTCTACTTGTTCTGTCACAATTCTGTTATATTCATTAATATTTGCTCTGAATTACTACTGCTTTCTTACAGTGTCCTAAAATGGGCCTTCTGCTCTACTTGTGAATCTTCACATGTACAAAGAACTTTATACACTCTTCTCTGAACTTGAGAAGCTATATACACTTGTCTCTCAACTGTTTTACAGTTTAATGTTACTTTTCCATGAATTCTCATGGTTTCAAACACTGGTTTCATGTGCACTAACTCTATTTCCGGTATTTCTTCAGTGTACAAGATCATTTCTAGAATAGAAAATTACGTTTTGATGTCTTTTCTACTTGTTCTGTCACAACTCGGTTATATTCATTAATATTTGCACTGAATTACTACTGCTTTCTTGCAGTGTCCTATAATGGGCCTTCTGCTCTACTTGTGGGACTTCACATGTACAAACAACTTTATACACTCTTCTCGGAACTTGAGAAGCTATATACACTTGAATCTCAACTGTTTTCCATTTGAATGTTACTTTTCCATGAATTCTAGTGGTTTCAAACACTGGTTTCATGTGCACTAACTCTATTTCAGGTATTTCTTCAGTGTACAAGATCCGTCCTCCACTAGAGACTTGCATTTTGATGTCTTTTCCACTTGTTCACTCACAATTCTGTGATATTCATTAGTATTTGCTCTGAATTACTACTGCTTTGTTGCAGTGTCCTACAATGGGCCTTCTGCTCTACTTGTGAGTCTTCATCACATGTACAAAGAACTTTATATACTCTTCTTAAAACTTGAGAAGCTATATACACTTTTCTCTCAACTGTTTTTCATTTGAATGTTACTTTTCCATGAATTCTAGTGGTTTCAAACACTGGTTTTATGTGCAGTAACTCTACTTCAGGTATTTCCTCAGTGTACAAGATCCTTTCTTTACAAGAGACTTACCCTTGTAAGTCTTTTTCACTTGTTCTCTCACAATTCTGTGATATTCATTAGTATTTGCTTTGAATTACTACTGCTGTCTTGCACTGTCCGAAAATGGACTTCTGCTCTACTTGTGAATCTTCAATACATGTACAAGGAACTTTATACAGTCTTCTCTGAACTTGAGAAGCTATATACACTTGTCTCTCAACTGTTTTACAGTTGAATGTTACTTTTCCATGAATTCTAGTGGTTTCAAACACTGGTTTGATGTGCACTAACTCTATTTCAGGTATTTCTTCAGTGTACAAGATCCTTTCTCAACTACAGACTTGTGTTTTGATGTCTTTTCCACTTGTTCTCTCACAATTCTGTGATATTCATTAGTATTTGCTCTGAATTACTACTGCTTTCTTGCAGTGTCCTATAATGGGCTGTCTGCTCTACTTGTGGGACTTCACCACATGTACAAAGAACTTTATACACTCTTCTCTGAACTTGAGAAGCTATATACACTTGTCTCTCAACTGTTTTCCATTTGAATGTTACTTTTCCATGAATTACAGTGATTTCAAACTCTGGTTTCATGTGCACTAACGCTATATCAGGTATTTCTTTAGTGTACAAGATCCTTTCTCGACTAGAGACTACATTTTGATGTCTTTTCCACTTGTTCTCTCACAATTCTGTGATATTCATTAGTATTTGCTCTGAATTACTACTGCTTTCTTGCAGTGTCCTATAATGGGCTGTCTGCTCTACTTGTGGGACTTCACCACATGTACAAAGAACTTTATACACTCTTCTCTGAACTTGAGAAGCTATATACACTTGTCTCTCAACTGTTTTCCATTTGAATGTTACTTTTCCATGAATTCTAGTGGTTTCAAACAGTGGTTTCATGTGCACTAACTCTATTTCAGGTATTTCGTCAGTGTACAAGATCCTTTCTCAACTAGAGACTTACATTTTGATGTCTTTTTCACTTGTTCACTCACAATTCTGTGATATTCATTAGTAGTTGCTCTGAATTACTACTACTTTCTAGCAGTGTCCTACAATGGGCCTTCTGCTCTACTTGTGAATCTTCACTACATGTACAAAGAACTTTTTACACTCTTCTCTGAACTTGAGAATCTATACACACTTGTCGCTCAACTGTTTTACAGTTGAATGTTACTTTTCCATCAATTCTAGTGGTTTCAAAAACTGGTTTCATGTGCACTAACTCTATTTCAGGTATTTCTTCAGTGTACAATATCCATTCTCAACTAGAGACTTGCATTTTGATGTCTTTTCCACTTGTTCTCTCACAATTCTGTGATATTCATTAGTATTTGATCTGAATTACTACTGCTTTCGTGCAGTGTCCTATAATGGGCCTTCTGCTGTACTTGTGGGACTTCACCACATGTACAAACAACTATATACACTCTTCTCTGAACTTGAGAAGCTATATACACTTGTCTCTCACCTGTTTTCCATTTGAATGTTACTTTTCCATGAATTCTAGTGGTTTCAAACAGTGGTTTCATGTGCACTAACTCTATTTCACGTATTTCGTCAGTGTACAAGATCCTTTCTCAACTAGAGAATTACATTTTGATGTCTTTTTCACTTGTTCACTCACAATTCTGTGATATTCATTAGTATTTGCTCTGAATTACTACTGCTTTCTTGCAGTGTCCTATAATGGGCCTTCTGCCGTACTTGTGGGACTTCACCACATGTACAAACAACTATATACACTCTTCTCTGAACTTGAGAAGCTATATACACTTGTCTCTCAACTGTTTTCCATTTGAATGTTACTTTTCCATGAATTCTAGTGGTTTCAAACACTGGTTTCATGTGCACTAACTCTATTTCCGGTATTTCTTAAGTGTACAAATTCATTTCTAGAATAGAAATTTACGTTTTGATGTCTTTTCTACTTGTTCTGTCACAATTCTGTTATATTCATTAATATTTGCTCTGAATTACTACTGCTTTCTTACAGTGTCCTAAAATGGGCCTTCTGCTCTACTTGTGAATCTTCACATGTACAAAGAACTTTATACACTCTTCTCTGAACTTGAGAAGCTATATACACTTGTCTCTCAACTGTTTTACAGTTTAATGTTACTTTTCCATGAATTCTCATGGTTTCAAACACTGGTTTCATGTGCACTAACTCTATTTCCGGTATTTCTTCAGTGTACAAGATCATTTCTAGAATAGAAAATTACGTTTTGATGTCTTTTCTACTTGTTCTGTCACAACTCGGTTATATTCATTAATATTTGCACTGAATTACTACTGCTTTCTTGCAGTGTCCTATAACGGGCCTTATGCTCTACTTGTGGGACTTCACATGTACAAACAACTTTATACACTCTTCTCGGAACTTGAGAAGCTATATACACTTGAATCTCAACTGTTTTCCATTTGAATGTTACTTTTCCATGAATTCTAGTGGTTTCAAACACTGGTTTCATGTGCACTAACTCTATTTCAGGTATTTCTTCAGTGTACAAGATCCGTCCTCCACTAGAGACTTGCATTTTGATGTCTTTTCCACTTGTTCACTCACAATTCTGTGATATTCATTAGTATTTGCTCTGAATTACTACTGCTTTGTTGCAGTGTCCTACAATGGGCCTTCTGCTCTACTTGTGAGTCTTCATCACATGTACAAAGAACTTTATATACTCTTCTTAAAACTTGAGAAGCTATATACACTTTTCTCTCAACTGTTTTTCATTTGAATGTTACTTTTCCATGAATTCTAGTGGTTTCAAACACTGGTTTTATGTGCAGTAACTCTACTTCAGGTATTTCCTCAGTGTACAAGATCCTTTCTTTACAAGAGACTTACCCTTGTAAGTCTTTTTCACTTGTTCTCTCACAATTCTGTGATATTCATTAGTATTTGCTTTGAATTACTACTGCTGTCTTGCACTGTCCGAAAATGGACTTCTGCTCTACTTGTGAATCTTCAATACATGTACAAGGAACTTTATACAGTCTTCTCTGAACTTGAGAAGCTATATACACTTGTCTCTCAACTGTTTTACATTTGAATGTTACTTTTTCCATGAATTCTAGTGGTTTCAAAGAGTGGTTCCATGTGCACTAACGCTATTTCAGGTATTTCGTCAGTGTACAAGATCCTTTCTCGACTAGAGACTTGCATTTTGATGTCTTTTCCACTTGTTCTCTCACAATTCTGTGATATTCATTAGTATTTCCTCTGAATTAGTACTGCTTTCTTGCAGTGTCCTACAATGGGCCTTCTGCTCTACTTGTGAGTCTTCATCACATGTACAAAGAACTTTATATAATCTTCTTAAAACTTGAGAAGCTATACACACTTGTGTCTCAACTGTTTTCCATTTGAATGTTACTTTTCCATGAATTCTAGTGGTTTCAAACACTGGTTTTATGTGCATTAACTCTACTTCAGGTATTTCTTCAGTGTACAAGATCCTTTCTTTACAAGAGACTTACCTTTGTAACTCTTTTTCACTTGTTCTCTCACAATTCTGTGATATTCATTAGTATTTGCTTTGAATTACTACTGCTTTCTTGCACTGTCCGAAAATAGGCCTTCTGCTCTACTTGTGAATCTTCACATGTACAAAGAACTTTATACACTCTTCTCTGAACTTCAGAAGCTATATACACTTGTCTCTAAACTGTTTTACAGTTGAATGTTACTTTTCCATGAATTCTGGTGGTTTCAGACACTGGTTTGATGTGCACTAACTCTATTTCAGGTATTCCTTCAGTGTTTAAGATCCTTTCTCAACTAGATACTTGCATTTTGATGTCTTTTCAACTTGTTCTCTCACAATTCTGTGATATTCATTAGTATTTGCTCTGAATTAGTACTGCTTTCTTGCAGTGTCCTACAATCGGCCTTCTGCTCTACTTGTGAGTCTTCATCACATGTACAAAGAACTTTATATAATCTTCTTAAAACTTGAGAAGCTATATACACTTGTGTCTCAACTGTTTTCCTTTTGAATGTTACTTTTCCATGAAATCTAGTGGTTTCAAACAGTGGTTTCATGTGCACTAACTCTATTTCAGGTATTTCTTCAGTGTACAAGATCCTTTCTCGACTAGAGACTTACATTTTGATGTCTTTTTCACTTGTTCACTCACAATTCTGTGATATTCATTAGTATTTGCTCTGAATTACTACTGTTTTCTTGCAGTGTCCTACAATGGGCCTTATGCTCTACTTGTAAATCTTCACATGTACAAAGAACTTTATACACTCTTCTCTGAACTTGAGAAGCTATATACACTTGTCTCTGAACTGTTTTACAGTTTAATGTTACTTTTCAATGAATTCTAGTGGTTTCACACACTGGTTTCATGTGCACTAACTCTATTTCCAGTATTTCTTCGTCTCTAAGATGCTTTCTAGATTAGAGACTAACATTTTGATGTCTTTTCCACTTGTTCTCTCACAATTCTGTGATATTCATTAGTATTTGCTCTGAATTACTACTGCTTTCTTGCAGTGGCCTATAATGGGCCTTCTGCTATACTTGTGGTACTTCACCACATATGCAAACAACTTTATACACTCTTCTCTGAACTTGAGAAGCTATATACACTTGTCTCTCAACTGTTTTACAGTTTAATGTTACCTTTCAGTGAATTCTAGTGGTTTCAAACACTGGTTTCATGTGCACTAACTCTATTTCCGGTATTTCTTCGTTTGTAAGATCCTTTCTAGACTAGAGACTAACATTTTGATGTCTTTTCCACTTGCTCTCTCACAATTCTGTGATATTCATTAGTATTTGCTCTGAAGTACTTCTGCTTTCTTGCAGTGTCCTGCAATGGGCCTTCTGCTCTACTTGTAAATCTTCACTACATGTACAAAGAACTTTTAAACTCTTCTCTGAACTTGAGAAGCTATATACACTTGTCGCTCAACTGTTTTCCATTTGAATGTTACTTTTCCATGAATTCTAGTGATTTCAAACTCTGGTTTCATGTGCACTAACTCTATATCAGGTATTTCTTTAGTGTACAAGATCCTTTCTCGACTAGAGACTTACATTTTGATGTCTTTTCCACTTGTTCTCTCACAATTCTGTGATATTTATTAGTATTTGCTTTGAATTACTACTGCTTTCTTGCACTGTCCGAAAATGGGCCTTCTGCTCTACTTGTGAATCTTCACATGTACAAAGAACTTTATACACTCTTCTCTCAACTTCAGACGCTATATACACTTGTCTCTCAACTGTTTTACAGTTGAATGTTACTTTTCCATGAATTCTAGTGGTTTCAGACACTGGTTTGATGTGCACTAACTCTATTTCAGGTATTTCCTCAGTGTACAAGATCCTTTCTCAACTAGAGACTTGCATTTTGATGTCTTTTTCACTTGTTCACTCACAATTCTGTGATATTCATTAGTATTTGCTCTGAATTACTACTGCTTTCTTGCATTGTCCTATAATGGGCTGTCTGCTCTACTTGTGGGACTTCACCACATGTACAAAGAACTTTATACACTCTTCTCTGAACTTGAGAAGCTATATACACTTGTCTCTGAACTGTTTTACAGTTTAATGTTACTTTTCAATGAATTCTAGTGGTTTCACACACTGGTTTCATGTGCACTAACTCTATTTCCGGTATTTCTTCGTTTGTAAGATCCTTTCTAGACTAGAGACTAACATTTTGATGTCTTTTCCACTTGTTCTCTCACAATTCTGTGATATTCATTAGTATTTGCTCTGAAGTACTACTGCTTTCTTGCAGTGTCCTACAATGGGCCTTCTGCTCTACTTGTAAACCTTCACCACATGTACAAAGAACTTTTACACTCTTCTCTGAACTTGAGAAGCTATATACACTTGTCTCTGAACTGTTATACAGTTGAATGTTACTTTTCTGTGAATTCTAGTGGTTTCAAACACTGGTTTCATGTGCACTAACTCTATTTCAGGCATTTCTTCAGTGTACAAGAACCTTTCTCAACTAGAGACTTGCATTTTGATGTCTTTTCAACTTGTTCTCTCACAATTCTGTGATATTCATTAGTATTTGCTCTGAATTACTACTGCTTTCTTGCATTGTCCTATAATGGGCTGTCTGCTCTACTTGTGGGACTTCACCACATGTACAAAGAACTTTATACACTCTTCTCTGAACTTGAGAAGCTATATACACTTGTCTCTGAACTGTTATACAGTTGAATGTTACTTTTCAATGAATTCTAGTGGTTTCAAACACTGGTTTTATGTGCAGTAACTCTACTTCAGGCATTTCTTCAGTGTACAAGATCCTTTCTCAACTAGTGACTTGCATTTTGATGTCTTTTCCACTTGTTCTCTCACAATTCTGTGATATTCATTAGTATTTGCTCTGAATTACTACTGCTTTCTTGCAGTGTCCTATAATGGGCCTTCTGCTCTACTTGTGGGACTTCACCACATGTACAAACAACTATATACACTCTTCTCTGAACTTAGGAAGCTATATATACTTGTCTCTCAACTGTTTTACATTTGAATGTTACTTTTTCCATGAATTCTAGTGGTTTCAAAGAGTGGTTTCATGTGCACTAACTCTATTTCAGGTCTTTCTTCAGTGTACAAGATCCTTTCTCGACTAGAGACTTGCATTTTGATGTCTTTTCCACTTGTTCTCTAACAATTCTGTGATATTCATTATTATTTGCTCTGAATTAGTACTGCTTTCTTGCAGTGTCCTACAATGGGCCTTCTGCTCTACTTGTGAGTCTTCATCACATGTACAAAGAACTTTATATAATCTTCTTAAAACTTGAGAAGCTATACACACTTGTGTCTCAACTGTTTTCCATTTGAATGTTACTTTTCCATGAATTCTAGTGGTTTCAAACACTGGTTTTATGTGCATTAACTCTACTTCAGGTATTTCTTCAGTGTACAAGATCCTTTCTTTACAAGAGACTTACCTTTGTAAGTCTTTTTCACTTGTTCTCTCACAATTCTGTGATATTCATTAGTATTTGCTTTGAATTACTACTGCTTTCTTGCACTGTCCGAAAATGGGCCTTCTGCTCTACTTGTGAATCTTCACATGTACAAAGAACTTTATACACTCTTCTCTGAACTTCAGAAGCTACATACACTTGTCTCTAAACTGTTTTACAGTTGAATGTTACTTTTCCATGAATTCTGGTGGTTTCAGACACTGGTTTGATGTGCACTAACTCTATTTCAGGTATTTCTTCAGTGTATAAGATCCTTTCTCAACTAGATACTTGCATTTTGATGTCTTTTCAACTTGTTCTCTCACAATTCTGTGATATTCATTAGTATTTGCTCTGAATTAGTACTGCTTTCTTGCAGTGTCCTACAATCGGCCTTCTGCTCTACTTGTGAGTCTTCATCACATGTACAAAGAACTTTATATAATCTTCTTAAAACTTGAGAAGCTATATACACTTGTGTCTCAACTGTTTTCCTTTTGAATGTTACTTTTCCATGAAATCTAGTGGTTTCAAACAGTGGTTTCATGTGCACTAACTCTATTTCAGGTATTTCTTCAGTGTACAAGATCCTTTCTCGACTAGAGACTTACATTTTGATGTCTTTTTCACTTGTTCACTCACAATTCTGTGATATTCATTAGTATTTGCTCTGAATTACTACTGTTTTCTTGCAGTGTCCTACAATGGGCCTTATGCTCTACTTGTGAATGTTCACATGTACAAAGAACTTTATACACTCTTCTCTGAACTTGAGAAGCTATATACACTTGTCTCTGAACTGTTTTACAGTTTAATGTTACTTTTCAATGAATTCTAGTGGTTTCACACACTGGTTTCATGTGCACTAACTCTATTTCCAGTATTTCTTCGTCTATAAGATGCTTTCTAGATTAGTGAATAACATTTTGATGTCTTTTCCACTTGTTCTCTCACAATTCTGTGATATTCATTAGTATTTGCTCTGAATTACTACTGCTTTCTTGCAGTGGCCTATAATGGGCCTTCTGCTATACTTGTGGTACTTCACCACATATGCAAACAACTTTATACACTCTTCTCTGAACTTGAGAAGCTATATACACTTGTCTCTCAACTGTTTTACAGTTTAATGTTACCTTTCAGTGAATTCTAGTGGTTTCAAACACTGGTTTCATGTGCACTAACTCTATTTCCGGTATTTCTTCGTTTGTAAGATCCTTTCTAGACTAGAGACTAACATTTTGATGTCTTTTCCACTTGCTCTCTCACAATTCTGTGATATTCATTAGTATTTGCTCTGAAGTACTACTGCTTTCTTGCAGTGTCCTGCAATGGGCCTTCTGCTCTACTTGTAAACCTTCACCACATGTACAAAGAACTTTTACACTCTTCTCTGAACTTGAGAAGCTATATACACTTGTCTCTGAACTGTTATACAGTTGAATGTTACTTTTCTGTGAATTCTAGTGGTTTCAAACACTGGTTTCATGTGCACTAACTCTATTTCAGGCATTTCTTCAGTGTACAAGAACCTTTCTCAACTAGAGACTTGCATTTTGATGTCTTTTTCACTTGTTCACTCACAATTCTGTGATATTCATTAGTATTTGCTCTGAATTACTACTGTTTTCTTGCAGTGTCCTACAATGGGCCTTGTGCTCTACTTGTGAATCTTCACATGTACAAAGAACTTTATACACTCTTCTCTGAACTTGAGAAGCTATATACACTTGTCTCTCAACCGTTTTACAATTTAATGTTACTTTTCAATGAATTCTAGTGGTTTCACACACTGGTTTCATGTGCACTAACTCTATTTCCGGTATTTCTTCAGTGTATAAGATCCTTTCTAGACTAGAGACTAACATTTTGATGTCTTTTCCACTTGTTCTCTCACAATTCTGTGATATTCATTAGTATTTGTTCTGAATTACTACTGCTTTCTTGCAGTGTTCTATAATGGGCCTTCTGCTGTACTTGTGGGACTTCACCACATGTACAAACAACTATATACACTCTTCTCTGAACTTGAGATGCTATATACACTTGTCTCTCAACTGTTTTCCATTTGAATGTTACTTTTCCATGAATTCTAGTGATTTCAAACTCTGGTTTCATGTGCACTAACTCTATTTCACGTATTTCCTCAGTGTACAAGATCCTTTCTCGACTAGAGACTTACATTTTGATGTCTTTTCCAATTATTCTCTCACAATTCTGTGATACTCATTACTATTTGCTCTGAATTACTACTTCTTTCATGCAGTGTCCTACAATGGGCCTTCTGCTCTACTTGTGAATCTTCACATGTACAAAGAACTTAATACACTCTTCTTTGAAATTGAGAAGCTATATACACTTGTCTCTCAACTGTTTTACAGTTGAATGTTATTTTCAAATGAATTCTAGTGGTTTCAAACACTGGTTTCATGTGCACTAACTCTATTTCCTGTATTTCTTCAGTGTACAAGATCCTTTCTAGACTAGAGACTAACATTTTGATGTCTTTTCCACTTGTTCTCTCACAATTCTGTGATATTCATTAGTATTTGCTCTGAATTACTACTGCTTTCTTGCAGTGTCCTAAAATGGGCCTTCTGCTCTACTTGTGAATCTTCACATGTACAAAGAACTTTATACACTCTTCTCTGAACTTGAGAAGCTATATACACTTGTCTCTCAACTGTTTTACAGTTTAATGTTACTTTTCCATGAATTCTGGTGGTTTCAAACACTGGTTTCATGTGCACTAACTCTATTTCAGGTATTTCCTCAGTGTACATATCCTTTCTCAAATAGAGACTTGCATTTTGATGTCCTTTCTACTAGTTCTCTCACAATTCTGTTATATTCATTAATATTTTCTCTGAATTACTACTGCTTTCTTGCAGTGTCCTATAATGGGTCTTCTGCTCTACTTGTGGGACTTCACATGTACAAACAACTTTATACACTCTTCTCAGAACTTGAGAAGATATATACACTTGTCTCTCAACTGTTTTCCATTTGAATGTTACTTTTCCATGAATTCTAGTGGTTTCATACTCTGGTTTCATGTGCACTAACTCTATTTCACGTATTTCCTCAGTGTACAAGATCCATTCTCGACTAGAGACTTACATTTTGATGTCTTTTCCACTTGTTCTCTCACAATTCTGTGATATTCATTAGTATTTGCTCTGAATTACTACTGCTTTCTTGCAGTGTCCTACAATGGGCCTTCTGCTCTACTTGTGAATCTTCACATGTACAAAGAACTTTATACACTCTTCTCTTAACTTGAGAAGCTATATACACTTGTTGCTCAACTTTTTTACAGTTGAATGTTACTTTTCCATTAATTCTAGTGGTTTCAAACACTAGTTTCATGTGCACTAACTCTATTTCAGGTATTTCTTCAGTGGACAAGATCCGTTCTCGACTAGAGACTTGCATTTTGATGTCTTTTCCACTTGTTCTCTCACACTTCCGTGATATTCATTAGTATTTGCTCTGAATTACTACTGCTTTCTTGCAGTGTCCTACAATGGGCCTTCTGCTATACTTGTGAATCTTCACATGTACAAAGAACTTTATACACTCTTCTCTTAACTTGAGAAGCTATATACACTTGTCGCTCAACTGTTTTACAGTTGAATTTTGCTTTTCCATCAATTCTAGTGGTTTCAAACACTAGTTTCATGTGCACTAACTCTATTTCAGGTATTTCTTCAGTGTACAAGATCCGTTCTCGACTAGAGACTTGCATTTTGTTGTCTTTTCCACTTGTTCTCTGACAATTCTGTGATATTCATTAGTGTTTGCTCTGAAGTACTACTGCTTTCTTGCAGTGTCCTACAATGGGCCTTCTGCTCTACTTGTAAATCTTCACCACATGTACAAAGAACTTTTACACTCTTCTCTGTACTTGAGAAGCTATATACACTTGTCTCTCAACTGTTTTACAGTTGAATGTTACTTTTCCATGAATTCTAGTGGTTTCAAACACTGGTTTCATGTGCACTAACTCTATTTCAGGTATTTCTTCAGTGTACAAGAGCCTTTCTAGACTAGAGACTTACATTTTCATGTCTTTTTCACTTGTTCTCTCACAATTCTGTGATATTCATTAGTACTTGCTCTGAATTACTACTGCTTTCTTGCAGTGTCCTACAATGTAACTTCTGCTATGCTTGTGAGTCTTCACCACATGTACAAAGAACTTTATACACTCTTCTCTGATCTTGAGAAGCTATATACACTTGTCTCTCAACTGTTTTGCAGTTTAATGTTACATTTCCATGAATTCTAGTGGTTTCAAACAGGGGTTTCATGTGCACTAACTCTACTTCAGGTATTTCTTCAGTGTACAAGTTCCTTTCTTTACTAGAGACTTACCTTTGTAAGTCTTTTTCATTGTTCTCTCACAATTCTGTGATATTCATTAGTATTTGCTCTGAATTACTACTGCTTTCTTGCAGTGTCCTACAATGGGCCTTCTGCTCTACTTGTGAATCTTCACATGTACAAAGAACTTTTTACACTCTTTTCTGAACTTGAGAAGCTATATACACTTGTCTCTCAACTGTTTTACAGTTGAATGTTACTTTTCCATGAATTCTAGTGGTTTCAAACACTGGTTTGATGTGCACTAACTCTATTTCAGGTATTTCTTCAGTGTACAAGATCCTTTCTCAACTAGAGATTTGCATTTTGATGTCTTTTCCACTTGTTCTCTCAGAATTCTGTGATATTCATTTGTATTTGCTCTGAATTACTACTGCTTTCTTGCAGTGTCCTATAATGGGCCTTCTGCTGTACTTGTGGGACTTCACCACATGTACAAACAACTATATACACTCTTCTCTGAACTTGAGAAGCTATATATACTTGTCTCTCAACTGTTTTCCATTTGAATGTTATTTTCCCATGAAATCTAGTGGTTTCAAACAGTGGTTTCATGTGCACTAACTCTATTTCAGGTATTTCTTCCGTGTACAAGATCCTTTCTTGACTAGAGACTTACATTTTGATGTCTTTTTCACTTGTTCACTCACAATTCTGTGATATTCATTAGTAGTTGCTCTGAATTATTACCGCTTTCTTGCAGTGTCCTATAATGGGCCTTCTGCTCTACTTGTGGTACTTCACCACATATGCAAACAACTTTATACATTCTTCTCTGAACTTGAGAAACTATATACACTTGTCTCTCAACTGTTTTACAGTTTAATGTTACATTTCAATGAATTCTAGTGGTTTCAAACACTGGTTTCATGTGCACTAACTCTATTTCAGGCATTTCTTCAGTGTACAAGATCCTTTCTAGACTAGAAATTTATGTTTTGATGTCTTTTCCACTTGTTCTCTCACAATGCTGTGATATTCATTAGTATTGGCTCTGTATTACTACTATTTTCTTGCAGTGTCCTACAATGGGACTTCTGCTCTACTTGTGATACATCACCACATGTGCACACAACTTTATACACTCTTCTCTGAACTTGAGAAGCTATATACACTTGTCTCTCAAATGTTTTACAGTATAATGTTACTATTCAGTGAATTCTAGTGGTTTCATACTCTCGTTTCATATGGCCTAACTCTATTTCAGGTATTTCTTCAGTGTACAAGATCCTTTCTAGACTAGAGACTTACATTTTGAAGTCTCTTCCACTTTTTCACTCACAATACTGTGATATTCATTAGTATTTCCTCTGACTTACTACTACGTTCTTGCAGTGTCCTACAATGGGCCTTCTGCTCTACTTGGAAACATCACCATATGTGCCAAGAACTTTATACACTCTTCTCTGAACTTGAGAAGCTATATACACTTGTCTCTCAACTGTTTTACAGTATAATGTTACTATTCAGTGAATTCTAGTGGTTTCATACTCTCGTTTCATATGCACTAACTCTATTTCAAGTATTTTTTCAGTGTACATGATCCTTTCTAGACTAGAGACTTACATTTTGATGTCCTTTTCACTTGTTCTCTCACAATTCAGTGATATTCATTATTATTTGCTCTGAATTACTACTGCTTTCTAGCAGTGTCCTATAATGGGCCTTCTGCTCTATTTGTGGGACTTCAGCACATGTACAAACAACTTTATACACTCTTCTCTGAACTTGAGAAGCTATATACACTTGTCTCTCAACTGTTTTATAGTTGAATGTTACTTTTGAATGAATTTAATTGGTTTCAAACACTGTTTTCATGTGCACTACCTCTATTTCAGGTATTGCTTCAGTGTACAAGTTCCTTTCTAGACTAGAGACTTACATTTTGATGTCTTTTTCACTTGTTCTCTCACAATTCAGTGATATTCATTATTATTGGCTCTGAATTACTACTGCTTTCTTGCAGTGTCCTACAATGGGCCTTCTGCTCTACTTGTAGGACTTCCGCACATGTACAAAAAGCTTTATACACTCTTCTCTGAACTTGAGAAGCTATATACACTTGCCTCTCAACTGTTTTACAGTTTAATGATACCATTCAGTGAATTTTAGTGGTTTCAAAATTGGCTTAATGTGCACTTTGCAGTATTTAAAGGGTTTTTTGCAGTGTACAAAGACCTTTCTATACTATATATTTATATTTTGTTGTCTTTTTCACTTGTATTCTCACAATTCTGTTCTATTCACTATTATTTGCTCTGAATTACTAGCAGTTTGTTACAGTGTCCTATAATTGGCCTTTTCTTCTAACTACGGGACCTCCCCACATGTATAAACAACTTTCTACACTGATCCCTGAACTTGAGAATCTATATACACTTGTCTCTCAACTGTTTTACAGTTTATTGCTACTTTTCGGTGAATTCTAGTGGTTTCACAGACTGGTTTAATGTGCACTTGCTCTATTTCAAGGATTTCTGCAGTGTACAACATCCTTTCTAGACTCCACACTTACGTTTTGATGTCTTTTCCACTTTTTTTCTCACAATTCTGTTAAATTCATTGTTATTTGCACTGAATTACTAGTGGTTCCTTGCAGTGTCCTAGAATGTGCCTTCTGCTCTACTTGTGAAACTTCACCACATGTACAAACTATTTTATACACTGTTCTCTGAACTTGAGAAGCTGTATACACTTGTCCCTCAACTGTTGTACAGTTGAATGTTACTTTTCAATCAATTCTAGTGGTTTCAAACATTGGTTTATGTGCACTAACTCTATCTCCGGTATTTCTTCAGTGTACAAGATCCTTTCTAGACTAGAGACTTACATTTTTATGTCTTTTCCACCTGTTCTCTCACAATTCTGTGATATTCATTAGTATTCGCTCTGAATTACTACTGCTTTCTTGCAGTGTCCTACAATGGGCCTTCTGCTCTACTTGTGAAACTTCACCATATGTGCAAACCACTTTATACACTCTTCTCTGAAGTTGAGAAGCTATATACACTTGTCTGTCAACTGTTTTACTGTTGAATGTTACTTTTCAATGAATTCTATTGGTTTCAAACACTGTTTTCATGTGGACTAACTCTATTTCAGGTATTTCTTCAGTGTACAAGATCCTTTCTAGAGTTGTGACTTACATTTTGATGTCTTTTCCACTTGTTCTCTCACAATTCTGTGATATTAGTACTCTGAATTACTACTGTTTTCTTGCAGTGTCCTATAATGGGCCTTCTGCTCTACTTGTGGGACTTCAGCACATGTACAAACAACTTTATACACTCTTCTCAGAACTTGAGAAGCTATATACACTTGTCTCTCAACTGTTGTACAGTTGAATGTTACTTTTCAATCAATTCTAGTGGTTTCAAACACTGGGTTCATGTGCACTAACTCTATCTCAGGCATTTCTTCAGTGTACAAGATCCTTTCTAGGCTAGATACTTACATTTTGATGTCTTTTCCACTTGTTCTCTCACAATTCTGTGATATTCATTAGTATTTGCTCTGAATTACTACTGCTTTCTTGCAGTGTCCTACAATTCGCCTTCTGCTCTACTTGTTGGACTTCACCACATGTACAAACAACTTTATACACTCTTCTCTGAACTTGAGAAGCTATATACACTTGTCTCTCAACTGTTTCACAGTTTAAATCTACTTTGTAGTGAATTCTAGTGGTTTCTAAAGCTGCTTAAATGTGCTCTTTGCTCTATTCCAGGATTTCCCGCATTGTATGAAACACTTTCATTACTATATCCTAACATTGTGATGTATTTTTTCTGTATTCTCTAACTATTCTGTTCAATTTACTGCTTTTTTCCCCTTAGTTCCTTGTCTTTTTCACAATGTCTTACAATTGGCTTTCTGGTGCAGTTACCGGACGTACCTGCATTGTAAAAACAGCATTCTACAGTGTTCTCTGAAGTGGAGAAGCAATAAACACCTGTCCTCTAAGTATGTTTTACAGTTTAATGCTACGTTGTGGTGAATTCTAGTGGTTTCTAAAGCTGCTTAAATGTGCTCTTTGCTCTATTCCAGGGTTTCCCGCATTGTATGAGACACTTTCATTACTATATCCTAACATTGTGATGTATTTTCCATGTATTCTCTATCTATTCTGTTCAATTTACTGCCATTTTCCCCTTAGTTCATACTCTTTCTTACAATGTCTTACAATTGGCTTTCTGCTGCAGTTACCGGACTTACATGCATTGTACAAACAGCTTTCTACACTCTTCTCTGAAGTGGAGAAGCAATAAACACTTGTCTTCCAAGTATGTTTTACATTTCAATGTTACTTTTCAGTGAATTCTAGTGGTTTCAAACACTGGTTTAATGTGCACTTGCTCTATTTTAAGGATTTCTGCTGTTTATAACATCCTTTCTAGACTAAAGACTTACATTATGGTGTCTTTTTTACTTGTTCGCTCACAATTCTGTTATATTCATTAATATTTGCTCTGAATTACTACTGGTTTCTTCCAGTGTCCTATAATTGGCCTTCTGCTCTACTTATGGGACTTCGCCACATGTACAAACAACTTTATACACACTTCTCTGAACTTGAGAAGCTATATACACTTGTCTCTCAACTGTTTTACAGTTGAATGCTAATTTTCAGTGAATTCTTGTGGTTTCAAAGAGTGGTTTAATGTGCACTTGCTCTATTTCAAGGATTTCTGCAGTGTACAACATCCTTTCTAGACTACAGACTTACATGTTGATGTCTTTTCCACTTGTTCTCTCACAGTTCTTTTATATTCATTACTAGTAGCCTGTTTGCACGAAGATTCGTGCAATAGACCTACATTCACCTGGCTGCCTGCACCAGTTTTCTGCCGGCACCAGGGACCCAGGCCTTGGCTGTGGCCACCGCCTTCTGCCTTTTTCAGGGTCGGGGCTTGGCCCCAGGCGGTGGCCTTGGGTTCGGCGGCACCCAACATCCTTGCTAAAGACCGCAGGAGCCGACCCCCAGTGGTTTCCTGTGATCCTTGCAGGCTGCCCACTGGTGCCCAAGGCTGGGAAAGCCTCTGCCCCTGGCTTTCCTGGCCTTGGGCTTGCCGCACCCAGCGTCCATGCTACCCATCACAGGAGACAACCCCCAGTGGTTTCCTGCGATCGGTGCAGGCTCCCCGCTGGTACCCAAGGCCGGGAAAGCCTCGGCCCCTGGGACCCCCGGGAGCGGCTGGAGGATGGGCACGACCAAGCCCCCCCAGGTGGCCGATCGCCCCAGGCACCCCCGGGAGCGGCTGCATGGGCCCGGCCACGCCCCCCGGGGTGCCGATGGCCCCAGAAACCCCCGGGAGCGGCAGCATGGGTCCAGCCACGCCCCCCCGGGGTGCGGATGGCCCCAGGCACCCCCGGGAGCGGTGGCATGGGTCCAGCCACGCCCCCCGGGTTGCCGATGGGCCCGGCCATGCCCCCCCTGGGTGCCGATGGCCCCAGGCACCCCCGGGGAGTGGCGGCATGGGCCCGGCCACGCCCCCGGGGTGCCGATGGGCCCGGCCACGCCGCCCCGGGGTGCCTATCTCCCCAGGCACCCCGGTAGCGGAGGCATGGGCCCAGCCACTGGGCACCGCCATCTTGCTCTTCTCAACGGCGGATAAGCCACCCGGAGTCCCGCCCCCAGCCTCCTGCCGGCCCAATCGTGGGCATAGCGGAGGTGCGGTCAATTTGCATGTTTCTCTATTATAAGGTAAGATTATTTGCTCTGAAATACTACTGGTTTCTTGCAGTGTTCTATAATTGGCCTTCTGCTCTACATGTGGGACTTCACCACATATACAAACAACTTTATATACTCTTCTCTGATCTTGAGAAGCTATATACACTTGTCTCTCTACTGTTTTACAGTTGAATGCTACTTTTCAGTGAATTTTAGTGGTTTCACAGACTGGTTTAATGTACACTTGCTCTATTTCAAGGATTTCTGCAGTTTACATCATAATTCTAGACTATAGAGTTACATTTTGATGTCATTTCCACTTGTTCTCTAACAATTCTGTTATATTCATTACTAGGGGCCCGGTGCACCAAATTCATTCACTGGGATGGGGTCTCCACAGCCCAGCCTGTCCCCTCTCACATACTAGGAGCCCTCGGGAAGTCTGGCCTCCTTTGTTAGAGACAACCTGGCTGATCAGGGAAAGGCAGCAGCCTCATCACACTGCTGCAGGAGCTACTGCAAGTCACCGCAGCCACCAAGGTGTTTTCATCAACACGGACTCCAATCCCTTCACCAAGAAAAAATGACAACTTATTTTAGGCATTTTCAAGTTGTGTCTTTCATAGAATATGACATTTCTTTCTTTTTTTTTTATCCTCACCTGAGTATATGTTTCCATTGACTTTTAGGGAATGTGAAAGAGAAAGGGGAAGACAGAGAGAAACATCAAAGTGAGAGGAATACTTAGATTGCTTGCTTCCTTCATGAGCCCTAACCTTGGCCCCAGCCTGGGAGAAGCCTGCAACTTAGGAACATGCCCTTGATCAGAATCTAACCTGGACTCTGCGCTTGGCAAATCTAGGCATTATCCACTGAGCCAAACCGTGTAGGGCAGGTTAGGACATTTCTTAGCCCTCCAGCAGCGGACCTTCGTATTTTTCTCCAGGAGTGTGGTGGAAAAGCCCTAGATCACTTTTTGGATTCTAATACCCAATTTGCTAAGAATATTACCATTGGCATACAGGGAGCTTAACCAATGAGCGGTCAGAAAAGGTTTCTCCTCTGTAGTTCACACCTATCTCCTGTGATCTCCGATTCCGCCCCTGCCAAGGTCTAAAGCCTCCAGCCCTTGGCAGGGGACCCCAGCTGGCTGGATCGCCAGGCTCAGCCCCTGGCCAAGGCCTCAAGCCTCTGTTTGAGGCTCTGGCCCTGGGCAGGGACCCCCAGCTGGCTCTGATCACCCTCAGGGGACAACAGCTGGCTCCTATCGCCAGGCTCCACCCCAACGGCCAAGGCGGCAAGCCTCTGGCCAAGGCTTGGGATCTGGGCAGGACCTCCGAGCTGGCCCTGTTCGCCCCGCTCTGCCTCCAACCAATGCCATAAGCCTCTGTTTGAGGCTCAGGCCCTGGGCAGGGACACACAGCTGGTTCTATCCCCCCCTCCATCCAAGGCCAAGGCCTCAAGCTTCTGTTTGAGGCTCGGGCTCTGGGCAGGGACCCCCAGCTGTCTCCCATCGAGGGGCTCCACCCCCAGACAAGGCTGCAAGCCTCTGGCTGAGGCTTGGGCCCTGGTCAGGGAAGCCCAGCTGGCTCCAATCACCTCAAGGGACCCCAGCTGGTTCCAATGGCCCAGCTCCGCCCCCAGCCAATGCCTCAAGCCTCTGGGTGAGTCAAAGGCCCTTGCCAGGGACCCCAGTTGGCTCCGATCGCCTGCATGGGATCCCAGCAGGCTCTGATCACCTGTGGGGGACCCCCGCTGGCTCCGATCTTCCCACCTGATCTTCTGCTCCAATATCCCAATTCCAACAACCATGGCTCTCTGAGGTTGTAGCCACTTGGTTAAGTATATTTGCATATTCGCTTTCTGATTGGCTGGTGGGCGTGGCAGGTGGGCATGGCTTGTGAGTGTAGCAGAGTAATGATTTGCATATTACTGTTTTATTAGATAGGATTATTTGCTCTGAATTACTACTGGTTCCTTGCAGTGTCCTATAATTGGCCTTATGCTCTACTTATGGGACTTCCCCACATGTACAAACAACTTTATACACTCGTCTGTGAACTTGAGAAGCTATATAAACTTGTCTCTCAACTGTTTTCCAGTTTCATGATACCTATCAGTGAATTTTAGTGGGTTCAAAGACTGGCTCAATGTCCACTTTGCTGTATTTAAACGGTTTTCTGCAGTGTACAAAGTCGTTTCTATACTATATACTTATATTTTGTTGTCTTTTCCACTTGTATTCTCACAATTTTGTTCTATTCACTATTACTTACTCTGAATTATTAGTGGTTTCTTACAGTGTCCTATAATTGGCCTTCTCCTGTAATTATGGGTCTTCCCCACATGTACAAACAACTTTGTACACTCTTCTCTGAAATTGATAAGCTATATACACTTGTCTCTCAACTGTTATACAGTTGAATGGTACTTTGCAGTGAATTCTATAGGTTTCAAAAACTGGTTTAATGTGCACTTACTATATTTTAAGGATTTTTGCAGTGTACAACATCCTTTCTGCACTAAAGACTTATATTTTAATGTCTTTTCCACTTCTTCTCTCACAATTCTGTATATTCATTATTATTTGCTCTCAATTACTACTGGTTTCTGGCACTGTTCTATAATTGGCTTTCTGCTCTACTTATGGGATTTCACCACATGTACGAACAACTTTATACACTCTTCTCTGAACTTGAGAAGCTATATACACTTGTCTCTCAACTGTTTAGCAGTTCAATGCTACCTTTCAGTGAATTCTAGTGTTTTCAAAGACTGGTTTAATGTGCACTTTGCGGTATTTAAAGGGTTTTCTACAGTGTACAAAGACCTTTCTATACTATATACTTATATTTTGTTGTCTTTTCCACTTGTATTCTCACAATTCTGTTCTATTCACTATTATTTGCTCTGAATTACTAGCAGTTCCTTACAGTGTCCTATAATTGGCATCTTGTTCTAATTACGGGACTTCCCCACATGTATAAACAACTTTGTACACTCATCCCTGAACTTGAGAAGCCATATACACTTGTCTCTCAACTGTTTTACACTTTAATGCTACTTTTCAGTGAATTCTAATGGTTTCTAACACTGGTTTAATGTGCACTTGCTCTATTTCAAGGATTTCTGCAGTGTACAACATCCTTTCTAGACTACACACTTACATTTTGATGTCTTTTCCACTTGTTCTCTAACAATTCAGTTATTTCATTATTATTTGCTCTGAATTACTAATGGTTCCTTGCAGTGTCCTATAATTGGCCTTCTGCTCTACTTCTGGGATTTCACCACATGTACTTAAAACTTTATACACTCTTCTCTGAACTTGAGAAGCTATATACACTTCTCTCTCAACTGTTTTACAGTTTAATGCTACTTTTCAGTGAATTCTACTGGTTTCAAAAACTGCTTTAATGTGCAATTGCTCTATTTTAAGGATTTCTGCTGTGTACAACATCCTTTCTAGTCTAAAGACATACATTTTGATGTCTTTTCCACTTGTTCTCTCACAGTTCTGTTATATTCATTTTTATTTGCTCTGAATTACTACTGGTTTCTTGCAGTGTGCTATAATTGGCTTTCTGCTCTACATGTGGGACTTCACCACATGTACAAACAACTTTATACACTCTTCTCTGAACTTGAGAAGCTATATACACTTGTCTCTCAACTGTTTTACAGTTGAATGCTACT